>NW_024609837.1:57431277-57758777 GCF_016920785.2 Ixodes scapularis
ACTGGGTGATTTAGTAACGTTGTTTGGAAGTAACGAGTAGCGCATTTGGCTTCTTTTTTCGGTAACGCCTACAACACTGGTTCCAGCTCGTTCTCGGCTTTCATCGTGTGCCCTGGTTCGGAACATTCCTAAACGTCGCTGCTTCGAGGCAGTTGCCCTTCTGTCTCCGACGCAAGTTGCGTGGTCTTGTGGGTGTCTTGTTTGTAGGCAAAAGTTCGCCTCAAGAAGTGTCTATTTTGGGCTTCACACGCAACTCCTATTTTCATTCGTGACAATATTCCAAATGCGGCCCATAAACCACGTGACCCTAATCGAACAGTTGGTAACACTCCGAAATCAAGGCACACTACGCCTCCGGACACTGTTCCCAGATGGCGCCACGCTCCCACCTTTCCCTCGCCTCCTTTCGAGCCACGGTCGGAACCCCGGGGACCGCTGCCGGGGCCCGGACCGTAGTCGCCGGTCGCGACTCGGAGCCCTCCGGGTCCACGCCCGAGTCGCCTCGTAAGCGCAGTGCGGGCTAGCGTCGTGGCACCGAGCCCGTCGAGGGAACCCCGAAGTCGGCCCTCACCGGAGGCAGCTCCGAGGCCCTTCGACGTCGCGACGTTGGGGCGTCGTCGTCTCGACGCCCGGGGACGCGTCGGCCGGATCGCCCCTCGGCCATGTGGACGGCAGTGCGACGGCGGGCAACGGCGCCGGGCCCCGCGTCCCGGCGGACGGGCCCCGCCGAGGGACTCCCTTGGCCCCGGCACTGACCCTGGCCGGGGCGGCGGCGTCGGCGGCTGGGGACGGTGATGAGACCTCGCTCAGGGCCTACATGGAGGGCGTCGGAAGGCGGTGAGTGCCCCAGCCACGCGCACCGGTCCCAGCCGCGGCTCTCGCTCGCTGCGGGGAAGCACAGCGCAGGACGGGAGAGCCCCTCATCGTGCCATTATTAGGGATGCGCGAATGCTAATTCGAATAGAATACCACTGCGTCACTCACAGCCTTCGCAATACGAGGTTAAGCCGCAACAACCTATTACCCTGCTAATACATGCTACACTGTCTGAGGCGCATTTCTTTCTGTCACAATGGCCGTAAAAATGCAGTCTGCAGACGCGTTCGAACCATACATATATGTGAAGTTCGAAGATGCTTCAGGCGTGTCCACAGATGTCATCATGTCTTAAACGTGTTGAAGATGACACTGTGCTCTTCAATGGGAAGCGTTGCTCACACACCTTTATTTCTTAAAACCTGAAAAGCTTGCGTAGTGTAGCCGCCTCAGCATTCGGCACCAGAAAAGCGTTCGAGAAAGCAGTTCGAAAGCGGCACCTGCCAGAGTGTTGGCCAGCTGCCAAGTTGATATCACTTCTCGGTTCATCTCCGTTATGGCCTCTTTTCAAGGCCACGTTTTCGAGTCGCGGGTCAACGCGCCTCTCGCTCTAGCTGCGTCGCATGCAGCGTCGCGAATGCTTGCGTCCTACCTGGGCATGGTTGCGACGTCTTCTATAAAAGCCTTGCATGCTTTCGGAAGTCAGTGTTCATGAAGGGAATATACATTGATTAGCCGAAACATTATGACCAGTCTTGTGGGAATGATCGCGCCTAGCTGAAGCAGCTTAGCTGACGCGGACGGTTGATAACAGCTGCCAGGGATACAGGAACCATTTCGTCGACTATGTGTGCGTGTAGTGGGAAAGGCTGCTGATTTAAGCGACTTTGACAAAGGGCAGATTGTGATGTCAAGATCCCTGCTGACCATTTTCACCGATTCGTGGTTTGTCTTCCTCGCCGAAACTGGAATCTTCCAACAGGACAACGCTCTACGTCGTAAGTCCACAGTTGTGCGTGCTACAGTGGATTGAAGAGCATGATGACGCATTCCAGCTGATGTCCTGACCACCTATCTTGTCGGATATTATTCCTATTGAGCACACCTCAGACGCCATAGGGCGCCGGCTCAGAGCTCACAAACCACCTCCTAGTAACCTACCAGAATCGCGCGACCACTGCTTACAAATATGGTACAATCTTACTCAAGGCACTTACAAGAGCTATGTAATCCTCGCCAAAATGGGTTGCAAGAGTATTGCGTGCCAAAGGTGGAGAAGCAACACGGTATTAGGGGGGTGGTCATAGTGTTCTGACTGGTCAGTTTATATTTATTTTCATTTGGAGATACTTCAACCTACCGAAGGGATTCTATAAGGAGTATTCACTGGACGCCATATTTGTGGGTGCTGTTTAGAGCGCATGCTCAGAACGAGCTCTCATCAATAGGCTGATAAAACCGGCACCCTTGATATTGCGGAATGCACGTTGCAAAAGAACTGTGGAAGCTCGCTATCAGCACGCGCTCAGCATTTGCGCGCACAGCTATGGCCGCCAGTGAATACTCCCTATAGTCACGGAGAGTGAAAAGGGCAGGGCGTGTCTTTCGAACGCCCGGCCTCCATCACGCGCTCCCTGCCTTCCGCCGTGCTTTGGCTGCGCGTTCGAGGTGCACGAGACGTCGAAGCATTGTCGAAGGTTGGAAGCTCGCGCTGGAGCCGGGACAACTGACGCTCCTCCCTGCCGTTCTCAGCTTGTCACTGTTGTGAGAGAGGTGCCTCCGCGGACAATTACGGCATATTTAACAAAGAGCACTTGCGCGGGAAAGCCGAGAGAAAATCAGGAGCATGGCGACTTCGCCAACACAAGACAGCGAAGCGAAGCCCCTGAGTGCATATTGGAAAATATAAGCGGAAGCGTAAAAAATTGCCAACTCCCGAAGGGATTCACCGAGTTGAGCAAAGATAATCTAAACAGAGGCAAGCATTGGCGCCACGTGTTCACAAAAACAGTAAGAGGAGAGTTTGTATAAATCACACACTTGGAAGCCTACGATGGTCTTATTGCTGGGAAAATTGCTGCGTCTTCGCCTAAGTAAGCCAGTCAATTTTTTACGGCTTATTAAAAATGCACTGATTAGCCGAAACATAATGACTGAAAACATGATGACATTGTGAGAAAGAGCGCGCCTAGGAGACGTGCCATCCGCGTTATCTACCATCTTCTGATGCAGATTGTAGATAACTGCTGCCGGGGATACAGATAGATGAATATTTTAGACAAAACCCCGAGACTGGGGGAAAAAAAGGACAACAGAACACGAAGTCTCAATGAGACTTCTTGTTGTGTTGTCCTTCTTTCCCCCCAGTCTCGGGGTTTTGTCTAAAATGTTAAACCTTCACCAGCTTGTTTGTGCCATATTTTTTTGTAGATGAATATGTCGACTACGTGTGCGTGTAATGAGAAAGGCTGCTGATTTAAGCTACTTAGACAAAGGGCAGATCGTGATGTCAAGATCACTGCTGACCAGTTACATCTCTTCGTGGCTTGTCTCTCCTCCCTCCCTCCCTCCCTCCCTCCCTCCCCTCCCCCCCCCCCCCCCCCCCCACCGCCCCGGAACTGGAATCTTCTAACAGGGCAAGGGTCCATGTCAGATGGCCAAAATTGTGCTACCTTGAATTGAAGAGCATGATGACGAATTGCGGTTAATGTTTTGGACACTGAACTTTTCGGGTATCAGTCCTTTGGAGCACGTCTGGAATATGATGGAGCGCCAGTTCAGAGCTCACAAAACCACCACCTCGTAACGAACAATTGTGCGACCATCAGGTACAATCTTACTCAAGGCACTTAACAACTTGTAGAATCTATGCCCAGATGCATGTTGCAACTGTTTTGTGTTCAAAAGGTGGATCAACACGATATTTGGTGGGTGGTCATAATGTTTTTTTCTTATCAGTGTATACTGTCGCGGATGGAAAATGATCGACAAGCGTGTAACTGAAAATAAAGGTGTAATCAGCAAACTTATGCCAGGAAAAATAAAAAATGACCGCATCTCCACGTGGTGAAGGATGTTGATTGGGGCGAAGCTCTGGTGGTCCTGATGATACTGATTTTATTGTTCATAGGTAGTGCTGATGGTGCTGATTTTTTTTATTGCTCATAGGTAGTGCTGAGTTCCCGGTTGCGTTTCGACTTCATTATTACTGCTTCATGGTCGGTGAAATGCAGAGCCAGTGGTTCTTCTAGCGGATCAGCTTGGATCCGCTAGAAGCTGTGGGAACGCATCTCCACCGCTTAAGTCAACGGTCCATGTCAGAAAGAGATTTTGTGGTATGGAACGTGGTTATATATGCATTTGAGAATTTGACCGCAGCGTCCTCTCGTCTATAAACGTTGAGCCAATGCATGCAAAGTTTAACGCGATTATATACGGATTTGACCGCAGCGCTCTCCTGCATGGACGTTGAGCGGCTACATACAACGTTCCATCCATGACATCCCCAGCTCTTGAGTTACTACCACATCTCAGAGCCCCGTATACTCGTCCCGCAGTCGTGGCCGAGTGGTTAAGGCGATGGACTAGAAATTCATTGGGGTCTCTACACAGGTTCGAATGCTGTCGACTGCGTAAACATTTTCTCTTTTTATGTGAGCACGGACGCCGTCTGGACGGGCGGACGGACTGACGGATAAGGCTAGACCCTAAGGAGCTTCGGCCCTAAAAGAAAAAAGTACGAGCGTCGAAACCGCGGCAGCGAGCGTCGAGGTGTCGGCGAGACAGCAGGCTAGCCCGAGGTCTGTGAGTGACTTGGTAAGGCCACGCTGGGCTCCTTTTCTAAAAAAACTCGGTGTCCCTAACATTCGGCCTACAATGTTCGAGGGTCGAGCTAGGCCGAGACTGACTCGACAAGGCCATTTTGGCCTCCTCATATCTATTACTGTCGGGGTAAGAGTAAACACGAATCTTCTAGAAGTAGAGAGAAGCATTCCCTCTCGGCTATGCACATGGCAATATTATTTCTCTTCACCATTTTGCCTGAAAGTTCCTGTTCATTCTCGTCTGTCATCGTGTGTCCTTCCTGCGAGCCTTCCCAAACACAGCTCATGCATAAAAGCAGCGTAAGTGCCCTGCTTCAGGACAGTCGCTCTTTGTCGCCGTCGCAGAATGTAGGTGCTGTTTTGTTTATGGCGCAAGTTCGACTCGTTAAACGTTTACTGTCAGTTTTACATCCATCTGTTTTTTGTTGGTTTTTTCTTATTAGTAGCAGTATTCTACAATAAATGCACGTTATTATCGTCGAACTCTTCAAAAGCTGTACCAAGAAAAGCAAGAATGGCAACGTCGTCTACCTCCTATAAATCTTGACGTATACGACAACCTGGCCCTTTGGGAAGGCGTCTTTTTACAAGTGCAACAAGAAACCTGCTAAATACAGCTAGTGTGCAGGTGAGATAGTTTACCATGTTAATATATTAACCTGAGACTGGGGCACAAAAGAGACTATATTTTAACTTTCTTGCTCCTGTTTCGGGTTATGACAAGAAGCATGCACCAATCTATGGTCTGAGAGGCAGTTTTCAACAGAAACACGGGTGCAGGAAAGTTAGTATTACCCAGTCCAGGTTAGAGCTACACGAGCTAGTGACTCTTCTGAATTGTTCTACAATCGGGCTAAGATAAAAGACAAACATTATGTCCAGCAATATAGCTCAGAGCTTTGAGCGTTTGTGCGTTCATTCGTGATTCATTCAGTTGTTTTTTGGTAAGTTAAAATCACTGGCGAAAAGTTTTTTTTTGTTTTACAGTTATGTACGCTTATGCGGTGTGCTAAAAACCTTTTGTTGACCTCATGGTGGACGATATACTGTTATAATCAGTAAAACCGCAATCACACTGATCAATCACCCTACAATGTTGTTCAGTACAAACATGGTGACAAAATCATCTCCGGACACGCCTAAAGCAGGTTCGAAGGATGTTTGCTTTACACACATGTATGCTTCAGGCATATCTCAGACAGTGTCCGCGGATGGGCTTTTGTACGATGCATTACAAGTCTGACTGCGGGTTAAGGCATTCAGCTAGCAATAAATGCTTTCGTGGTCCTCCATTTGCTCAAGGAGAGCCCGTGAAACACTCCTCCTAATGAACAAGGCTATAATACCGCAACCTCTGGATGGCCGGTCTCTTCTGTACGTGGTGCAAGGCTGTCTTCTCCTGCGTACCTCGTGCGTTTCCTTGCCCTTTAGGTACGCCCAAGTGCTCCTGTCTGCCCCCAATTTCGACCAATGACGGCTCGCGCTTGGTTGCCTCGTCATCGCGCGTTCCATATGCGTTCTCTGGGTTGGCCTCTTCCGATTGATGTGTAACCCCCCCCCCCCCCCCCCAACTCCTCCTCATGGCGTCCAAATACGCCAAAGACACTTTGTGCGACACTTGCTCTCCCAATACGGTATTGACAATTTTCATCGCGTGTATTTGCACCTACTTTCACGGCTTCGTTTTTAGACCGCTAGGCGTTGTAAATATGTCTTATTCGGTCGAGAATGAAGCCGGCAAGCGAACCTACCGCCGCAGCTTTCTGTTTTAGCCGACAAGTGTCGTCGATTTCGCGGGGGTCACTACTACGAAGGAGGCAAAACATCGCTAATAGACAGGTCTCTGTAATGACTGCTACGCGTGGGTGACATGTTAACAATGCATGCTGTAGTTGTCCTCTCTTATTTATCACACGTATCGCGCGCACACAAATGATTCTGAGTTATTTTTCGTTATGTAGACACAGTGGTCGTTTTGTCATTTATTCATTATGGATGGGAGTCCTTCAGTTCGATATGCAACTTTCAAGTTCGTGTCTTCATTCTAAGCGTAGACGGTGTTTTTGACTTAAATTTTATTATGAACTAGCCGAACTCTTTTATTTTCTTCGTCGTTGGTCCTAACTTACAACTCGCCCACAAATGTTTCCGCCTAATCAACGTATTAAGGAAAAATATCACTGGATGCGGACAATGTTAAATTATCATCATCAACATCATCATCATCATCATTATTATTATTATTATTATTATTATTGTCGTTATTATTATTGTTGTTGTTATTGTCCTATAGGCAAGTGTACGCATGTGCCAACAATACTCCCTCGTCCTTGTACAAGGCAAGCGCGGGAGTGCCTCAGGGATCTGTCTTGGGCCCCCTCCTTTTCAATATTTTTGGAAATGATGTCTCTCGGGTTATATCAAACTCTTCATTTTTGCAGTACGTTGATGATATAACACTTTACAAACATTATTGACCTTAGAGGATTGCATCGCGCTTCAGAATGACGCACATTCCTTCGGTCATTGGTGTTTAGACCAGTGGTTCTCAACCACTTATGTTTTGCGGACCCCTTGTAGAAAGGCGGAGATGATGGAGGACCCCGTTCGGGGTGAGGGGAATAGAAAGGTATAGGTTAATTATGATAATGATTTAGTAAATTAATATAACTAATTGTTAGTGGGAAGTAGATTTATCTCATTGATATACACACAAGAGAACTCATCGGAAAATTGGAACATTTCTTATCAATCTAAGAAAATACAACTTTTATTGCCGGACTTGGCTGGTGAGACTGGTCTTTGCGGACCTCTGCGATGCCATCGCGGATCTCAAAGGCTCCGCGGACCCCCATTTGAGAACCACTGGTTTAGACAATGACCTCCATTCTAATCATTCTAAAACAAAAGTAAAGAACCACGATATATTTTTTTTTCATATAGTTGTCATGGCGAACTGCTGTCACGTGTAAGTGAACTGAGGAATCTTGGTGTAGTTTTCGATTCAACCCTGTTGATTTGACGCACACGTTACCGAAGTGGTTCAATCAGCCTTGCGCACGACGCACTTTAGGTGCCGCGTCTCGCATAACGAAGGAATTCAAAAGCCCGTCCGTTTTTTTATCACTGTGCTGTTCTTTAGACGCCTCGGTTGTTTAGAACGACATTTCGAAAATTAACAGCTTATCTGTCGACCGAGTCCAAAACAAATTTATTTACATCTTTCAATATCGTTACCTTGACAATGGTGATCCTTGTTTAAACATTGGTTGTAACTCGCAACTCGTTAACTTGTTGAACCTGCAGCAGCGTCGGGTGAAGGCAGATTTGTTGTTTTTGTTTAAGACCCTGCTCGAGTCGATTAACTCTCCCAGCCTTCTGTCCGAAGTGAGCCCTAGTGTTCCACGTGTGCCTACACGGCTTCAATCATCTTTTTATATAGCTCGACATTCTAGCCACTTAAACCCGATCCAAAGATTGGCTGAGTGTTATAACTGCTACTCTTGATACAATTGATATTTTTAACTCATGCGGGAGCAAGTTCGGAAACGCTGCTCGAAACTTCGTCTTGCAAGAAAGGGGCTGATCAGTTGAAGGGTTGATGTTTGTCAGTACAATATCCAAGTATTTGCTTTTTGGTCTCCCACCTGGTGATGTCCCTGTTTTGTGCTTTTGATCTCCCTTGTTGGTCTGAGTGTCTTTCGTACTACGTTCCCGTTCTGCACTCGTGTGTGTTGATATGTGTGTGTTTTTGCTTGTTTTTACGTGTGGCAGCATTAAGACCGCATGATCCGTTCCTGGATACCTAATAAAAATTATTCTTGATTCTTGATTATTTTATTATTTTTATTATTGTTATTATTATTATTATTATTCATCTTTATCTTTTGCATACCTTTTGCAATTTGACTTGATGATGTGTGAGTCTGGTCTATACATATGAGTCCAGGTTCATAAAACGATCTTATGCCAAAAACGTGCTCAGTAAGACAAAACTTAAGAATGATGTCGTATTCACGAAATGAAATTATCATAAGTTTTGCGCAGGTTACGATGAAATCCTACGACTGCTACGGAAGTGTCTTACGCACGTTTTTACGATCAAACCAACATGGCCGACAGCGCCGCTCAGTTACTTGGTCGCGACGACTAACAGACATTTATTTTTCTACGCGCTCTTCACACGCGTCCCAACTTTAAGCAGCAGGAAAAAAGGATAAAGAACAAGTATTCGAAATTGACTACGACGGAGATGAACGCTGGACCCACAAACATCCGGAAAAAGCTACAACGGCAACGAAGCCACCGACCAAGCGACCTCCAATTAGTTCGTCAGAATATAGGTCTAGCAAGGCGCTCCGATCCACTCCGACGCAGCGTTGCTCGGACGGTCCCTGGCCAAAACCGTCTGCCCACCACCGGCTGACTTGCTGAATGGATTATGCCTGCGCGACCCTTGTGGACCGTTACCGTATGAATAGTTTGATCGCTGACCTTAAAGGGGCTGTGCAACAATGTCAGTGCTTTGCTTAAATAATTTGGGAGTTGGTGTCTCGACTGTTCTGAAGTAAAAAAAGAAAAACCGCTTTTGCCTGCATGTCTTAGTTTTTATGTTGAAAATTGACAAAGATTGAGGTTTCCGGCACCTCTAAACTCCTTCACCATCTTCCGAGTCACGTGCGCTGTGGCGTCAATGGGGGACGCGGGGGTTTTGGCGAAGCTCTCTAACTATACCATCAGTGAGCAGCGAGAACTCACCCGCTTACGACCTCGTGACCACGTCCTTGCGCAGCGCGATCAACATGCGAGAGGAGGAAAGTCTCGTCCGGACCTTAAGTTTAACAGCTTAAGTTTACCAAGGAGGAGCGGGTGCGACACAGTGTCGAATGCCTTACGAAAATCTAGAAAGAGACAATCAGTTTGCTCTCCATTATCAAGATTGGAAGCCACTTCGTGGTAAAATTCTACAAGCTGTGTCGTGCAAGATAGTTCCTTACGAAATCCGTGTTGATCATGAATGAGTATGTTGTTGTTCATTATATGCACCATTATTTCTGTATATAAAATATGCTCGATGATTTTACACGAGATGGCAGTTAGTGATATCGGCCTGTAGTTTGAAACTTCTTTTTTTGAACCGCTTTTGTGAAGAGGGACAACACGGTGTACCAGTCGTCTGGGAGGGTTGGTTCGCTGTATTGTAGTTTCATGTCACCGTGACCAGACTTAAAAGCTTCTATACGCTACGCATTTGAGGGTCTGATGTAAATCCTTGGAATGTTCGTCTTCGGCACGCCCCAGAGAACCAGAGGTCGGCAGTTTTGGTTGAACTCAGTCACTCGTGGCGCCTCCTCGAGCGCAGAATACGACGCCAGTTGGATCTGTACCAGAAGGAGTTAGTTCACAGCAGTCGCTGCGCTGGCGCTCGTGTTGGGCGCGGGTTGCGCTGCTTTACAACACCGCCACGGTCGCTGCCGTCTTGCGCCGCCTCGGCGCCAGCCGTCACGTCACCAAGTGAAGAAATGTTTTTTTTGTTTTTGTTTTTTCGTTTTTACTCTTGCGCGCCGGCCGAGCGCTTGAGGAAGGCGCTCTTTGTTGGGATTCAAGGGCGCATCATCGCGAGTCACAATTCGAACGCGGGCCACCGCGAGATCCGTGCTTCGAATGCCGCATGGCAATGAGTTCAAGAAGAGAGCTTAGAACGCGGCATGAGCAGTGTGACCCCGGATTTACGGTTTCACTGTTCGTTTCAAGCATTCGTGACAACTTCGTGCAAGTGTGGAGTGAGCGTCTGCCTCGTTGCTTATTTAGAGTGAGTTATTAGTATTCAAACATCCATCACCGTGGGTGCGTATTTTGTTTCTGCATTTAGATAAAGTGAACTTCTCATAAAGGGTGCGGTTTGCTCGGCAATTCGTTGTCGAGTGGAACTATTTCGGAACATTCGGTCTTGATATATGTCGTCGGTCACAGAAACTATTTCACCTTAAAGAACTGCCTGGTTGATATTTTTTTCTGGAAGAATGAACGATTGAAGAACTTCGTGCGTACCATATTATTGCACTTTTATTTATCTAGCTTCTTATTTTTAATTGCATCGCACATACCAATTAAACCTGGAACCTACGTTCTAATGTACCGACTCTGTGCTTCGTAAAATCTTATACTTTATGGATTCTGACATAAAATGATTATCGGTGTCAAAAGCCTTCGGGATTTTTGTTGCTCAGACAATGTGTGCTTGTTTTCAAACTTGTCAATATGTTGAATATAAATATTTACAGAGTTCGTGTACAAAGTTATGTTTTCTATTAAAATCATTTATTAATTTTTGATGGATGTTAATCATTAATCTGTGTTCACTAATTTGTACGAATAAACGACGACCTAGTGGTGTAAGCGGAAAATTTTTTTTACCTACAATATTTAAATTACTTCCCTTCTAACTTTTGGTAGCCTAATTCGGACATCTACGCAATATTCGAGGGGAAAGTGCGGTCGGGTAACGTAGTTATATGGTTTACAATCCTTCAAGATTTAAGGTTGCGTCCATGCATGCAGGCTCATGCACGCATATGGAAACATTGTTAATTACGGCGCTTAGTTGTTGTGTCTTACCCCCCCACCTGTTGCTTACTCGTAAAAATATACTGTTGCTAAAACAAAAAAAAAAAAAAAAAAAAAAAAAACACCGCGCCTCGTAAATAACCGGGACGTGAACCGGCGTGAGCTGTACCTGTTGAAAAATAATATTATACGGGATTCATAACTAATAGCTCAAGACTATTGGAGCTAGTAAGAAAACCTTCTCTTCGGCACGCGAAGCCTTCTCGGGTGCTGCAAGTATTCCGACTATCCCCAATGGCCCCCTTTTAAACGACTAATGGGGTGTCAGATAGCAGGTGAGGAAAGTCCAGAATTTGTTATCACGAATGTTTATTTTTTGATTACATTTAATATTTATTTTATTTAGTACTGGTGCCCTTAGAGCCTTCGACATTGAAGAGTGGAGTGGTTACAAAAATAAATGATGATAAAGTAAACTAGAAGTACAAAAAAAGATGTTGTTTATTATTTGGACAATATTAGCTAAGGCGTTCTTGAACAGTTGGCAGTCTTCTATTGAAGCTGTTGGTACGGGAAGGCGATTCCACTCTTCTGATGTGCGTGGGAAAAATGACTGAAAAAAAGCATTAGTCCTGCACGATGGGATACTGACCTTATGAACGTGATCTAATAGAGATGAAATGTACTCGGAAGGTAAGTTGAGTTCGGCGCGGAGATGGGGATGATAAAACAACTTGTGAAAGAGGCAAAGAGAAAGGTTTTCACGACGATATGCCCAATACGGTAAGTCAAGGCTGGATTGCATTGTGCGTGTGCTCGCAGTTCTGTTATAGTTGGACAGAATAAGACGAACAGGGTTATTCTGGACCATTTCGAGTGAGTGAATTAGATTTTCATGACCAAGATCCCGAACTGAAACGGCATATTCGAACTTTGGACGAATTAGTGCTTTGTAAAAAAGAAGTTTTAGAGATGAGGAAACTTTTGCAAAGTTACGTCGAAGGTATCCCAACATGCGGTTAGCGTTATTAAATATATATGTTATATGGACTTTCCAAGTGATATTTGTTGTGATATGAATACCAAGATATTTACAACTAGTCACAGCGTCAAGGGGCAAGTTATGAAGATGGTAAACAGGGACATTATAAATTTTCGTTGTCACGCGCATAAATTTACATTTGTTAATGTTCAATTCCATGCACCACGTTTTGCACTAAGCAGGAATAGTGTTTAGATCGGACTGGAGCGCGTTAATGTCATTTCCGCAAGTTATTTCCCTAAATGCAACACCGTCATGGGCAACCAAATGAATATGGGAAGAGACACAAGGGGGTAGATTATTAATGTATATAAGAAAAAGAAGAGGTTCGAGCAAAGACCCTTGTAGCACACCGGAGTGAACGCCACTCGGATGAGAGAGATTGTTAGCTACAATAAACTGCGAGCGGTTAACCAGAAAACATTCAAGCCAGATAAGAAGTTTTGGATCCAGGTTAAGTTGGTGCAGTTTATAGAGTAATAGCTTATGGCATACCTTATCAAAAGCTTTTGGAAGTCTAAAAATACGCTATCGGCTAATAAGGAATGATCAAGAATAACATTTAGCTTATAAAGGACTGATACCAACTGTGTTTCACACAAGTAGGTTTTCCGAAAGCCATGTTGTGACGACGTGTAAAACGAATTAGATTCAAGGAAGTTGACGAGGTTCGAAGACAATATATGTTCGAAAAGTTTACATGGGATGCTGGTGAGTTATATTGTTCGGTAATTAAATCTAGAATGCTTGTTAAGCGGAAGTAAACAGATTGTTTCATATACCTTTGAATGTAATAAAGAAACTTATCGTCTTCAATTATTTTATGACAATCTACAATCGTATAAACTTTTATATGCTATCAAATATATATAGAGCAGTCTTTAAAACCAATTACGAACAAGTCCGGCGTCTCGGACGTTCTCGAGCGCGAAGATATGTATGAGTACATTTTTTTCACAGAACACCAGGCTACCAATTGAACAAACAAGTATACAGGCGAATCGTGATACTTCCCAACCGACTTTCATTTTAATACTGGCTTCAGGATTTGCGACACAACTTAAGACGAGTGCACTCAAACTAGCAACTTCTACCTTCAGGCGTATCAGCATAGCGGCCGAGGCGAGCGGCAGAGCCCTGCCCCTCTCTTGTCACCCTGCCCCTAAGTAGCGACCAGCGACCAGTGGCAAAAGACCACGCCAAGCCGCCGCGAAGCGAGCCGGAGCAGAAGAGCACAGATAAATCCATTGGCACCTTTTTCCTCCTTTCCCATCACCCGTAAAGAACCAGTCGTATGAGCTAACAGCGCCATTGCAAAGCGAGCGTCGACTCAGCTTTGCCAGAAATGTGCGGGGAAGTCTCATTACCCTCCCTTCCTCGACGTCACCCTGCAAACCCTCATCGAACCCATGTCTCCGCGGGACCTCATGCCTCGCCAAACTCAAGAACTCGTCGAACTCATGAACTCACGTTCCTCACCGAACTCCCGAACTCACGCCCCTCAACGGACTCATGAACTCACCGAACTCCCGAACTCACGCCCCTCAACGAACTCATGAACTCACGTCCCTCACCGAACTCCCGAACTCACGCCCCTCAAAGAACTCATGAACCCACCGAACTCACGCTCCTCACTCAACCTCGAACGCATGAGCTTTCAAGGCTTACGAACTCACTCACCCCCACCTCACGCCTGATTGGTGAGTGAGTGAGTGCATTCATGAGTGAGTTTGGCCGAGGCATGCAGAGCTCATGACATTAAAATGTGGGGAATGTTATCGAGTTTTACTCAACTAGGCGCCTCGTACAAAGTGCTAGTAGTTCTTTTAACACAATCGTAACCGAAACAAACGGAGAAATTTACTGCAATTTGAAGAACAACATAACCTTCGTACGTCTGCCGTTGACGCATTGGTTATTGTAAACAAGGGCATGTAGCCGCTGCCATCTTCTTGCTCGTGTGAGCAAGCACGTCCAAGTGCAAGCCTGCCAAAGCTACCTTCGAGCCCATGCTGCACGTGCTCGCAGGCATGCGGAACAATCACCCTTAGCATACACACATTTATACCCCATTCACATGGTCAGCATAAAGGTACCTTTAGCATAGGTCCCTTTGCTTTCGGCGAATCAGCCCGTGCTCTTTGGTCGTGAGCACACGCCACGCGTGGAAGATCGTTAATCGATTGGCCGCAGGGAATAAAGGTCCCTTAGCTAAAGGTACCTTTACGGTCGTGTGAATGGGGTATTAGTCTAATATTTTATAAACATGATGAGATAAAACAGCGCAAAAAGGTACGGAAGGAATAGACAAACCGGATAGGACAGAGCGCTGAGTCCTGTCCGGTTTACCTGTTCCTTTTGTACCAGCGATCTGTCCTGTCCGGATCGTCTCTTCGTTTTGTACAGCGCTTTGTCCTGTCCGGTTTCTGTCTTCCTTTTGTACCTTTTTGCGCTGTTTTATCTTATCATGTTTAACAACTACCAACTAGCCCAGCTCTGAACCTTATTACTGATATTTGAGTTTTCATTTCTGAAAGGCCTAGTTTCGTTTGGCTTGGAAGAAAACTCGCGTGATACGCCACGCAGGTGTGCAGCGTACTACATACAGGTTAGTGTCATCACCGGAGCAGCTAGCGTGAGGCGCGTTGTGCAGACCGTGAAAAGTGTCGACACCGGCGCATTCACCTTAAGGCTACCAGCTTGCCCAGCAGACCAAGCTTTTATTTACCCTATAGGTTGTGTGCGTGCGCGGTGGTAGGCGCGAGAATACGATATTGGAGAGCTTTAGAATAGGGGGCCCGAACACTTTGGGTACCCCATCTTCTTGGTGTATACAAAGCATTAAAATCCCCTATTAAAAAAAAAATCTTTAACGTGTCGTTTGTTTAACGTTAAGGTTTAACGTGACCGGGCTGCGAACGAAACGACAGGTCGGGCCGTGAACGAGAAGTGCGCCTCTGAGTGTGTGGACGTGTTGACCAGGCGCAGTCCCGGCGCCGGCAAGGTCCTTGTGAAACGAGTAGTTTCGCTTTTAAAAGGCACCTCTTTGTCTCTGTTAGCATCAGATAAGGAAAGGGACTTCCTTGTTCTTCTAATTGACCTTTACATAGTCAAGGCATATTAAGCAACTTCGTCTGTGTTCCTAACCAAAATGAACATTTCCCAAACTTAAAAAAAAAAAAAAAAAATCGAGTCAAAAAAGAGAGACAAGTTGTGTAAGAAGCTAGAGTTTTAACAGCTTTTTAAAGGAATTGACGTAGGAAATCCGCTTATCTTATAAATAATCTTTACAGTTAAGACGCACAAAAGTGGACTGCCTTTTACGCGTTATTGTCTCGGAGCCTGGCACTTGGCAGAAGCCCGTTGCATTGTTCCTACAAAGAAAATTTAATTTGTTCAGGCTGACGTTCCTTTCTTTGTGAGAAGCTTAAGGGTAGCCAGAATACTGGTTATATAACCTGTTCGTTTGACATTAAAGATTTATTCTACTCGTTTCCTCACAATAAAAACTTGTTGTCTGCCTTCGTGACTGCATTGACAGGTTTGGTGTTGGGGCTTAACATAATGCTGCAGGCCTATCAGTTCAAGGCTTTACTTCTGCCTGAGGTCGACATTTGCGATTTGGGAGGGCTAGGTCTATATACAACGGCAAGAGTTTTGCGTTAGATCGTGCACTGCTGCCGTGCTTAGCGACTTGTTTTTTTTTTGGCGAGCCTTTGACCGCATCATCTTCTATAGATTACCTAGAGGGAACCAAAGTTGCAAGGGCCTTTCGTTATGCAGATGTTTTTTTTTATCGTGTTACTGCGTCTGTGTTTTTCTTCAACCAGTTCCTCGTCCTTTGCGTTATTTTATTTCTCAAGTATGTCGCACCAACTCGCCCAAGCTTCAACTTTAGAAATCACGAAGGACGAGGCAGGGATCCAAAGGCAGCTCGCAGACAGCTTCTCTTTCTGCGAGGCGTTTGTCCTGCCTTCTGAAATTCTCTTCTCAAACGTCTCTCGCGGCTTCGTGTTTTGAATCACCGAAGAATACACTTCCCTCTGCTCGAGCCGCAGAACGTCCCGGATTACATCCCCCCCCCCCCCCCTTCCCCCGATCTGGCTCAGCATCGTACCGGAGTGCGATCGTGTATCACTACTGCGTGATGCATGTCAACGACCTCCGGCTAGCGATGGTTCTGCACTGGCTGAATTTCTGATCTACAACGGAGACACCAGGCGTCCATTGGGACTGACTAAATCCCGTTGTATAAAACACACACAAACAAATTAGTTTTTTTTTTTTTTTTTAATCTAGCGGTGGCATTTGGCTCTTTTAACCTGCTCTCGACTTCTCCACTAAAACGGTCCGGCGCAACAGCGCCAAACTGTGGCGCCGCACAGCGCAACCGGAGCTTACTATATTAGCGTCAATCGATAAGACGCATGAGGCACCTCGAGAGTACGAGCGCGCAGAGCGGACAGAGCGGAAATTAAGGAATCTGCCCCGTTTCTTTAGCGGTACGAAACCACAGAAAGGACAACCAATCTTCTGCGCGCCGTCACTGCGATAGTCCCAGGATAAAACGAACGATCGCAAAAACAAGGTACATACTCGCTCACACTCCGAGGTGCACTTTGTCTCATTCCTTGGGGTTTTTGCCGACATCGAGTTTTCGGAGTGTTGAAAGCTTTGGTCCCTTCGGGGTTATTTCTTCTACCGTCATTGGCGTGCCGTAAATGTCAATATTATTCGACGGCTTCCTGAGCGGCGGCAGCAAGGTTGCGGACACTCGGAGGGATTTGAGTAAAAAGGGAGGAGGTATACACCTTTCTTCCTTTTTCGGGAAAGCGAGAACGAAAGGGAAGGGAGGGATGGTGACCACCTCCTTTTGGAGAGGGATGGTTGAGAGCAGGGGAAGAAGAAGCGAGGAAAGAGTGCCTATCCCTCATTCGAGGGAGAGATAAATGGGGAAGGAAACCGAGGAGAAAGAAGGAGAGAGAAGGTTTCTGCTTTCCACTGAGCGAGAGGAAAAGAAGGGAGGAGTCGTGATACGCTGGCGAAGGCTAGAAGGCTAGAGGGAGGAGAAGAGAGAAGGTGCGGGTTTCTCCTCTCTCCCTAGAGAGCGTCTCTTTCCTTTTTGGGGAGAGATCGACCTCTGACCTTCGCGGCAAAAGGAGGGCCCAAATGTGGACAAATGGTTTTGCTTTCCCGGGATGCGGCATTTGCGACGTTCTTCGGCAAAGGTCGTCCAACCTGTTGGCAGCCCGCGTGACGACCGAAGCCCTACGACGTTCGGCCACTAAAGAGTCTCTCGATGAGTCTTCGATGAATGAATGGACGGCCTGATACGATTAGACCCTCTTAATGCCACCTAGTCAAAGCTTTCTAGATAATGACGCCCGCTGGTGGTTCGAGGGGAACCATTGGATTCAACAAAGAATTCACTTTACTTCCCCTGCCTACTTTAAACAGATCTCGTTAGGAGGGTTCCGACATGTGGGTGATTCGTGGAAACTTCCTATTTTATTTCTTTTATTTATTTATCGCCTGCTGCAGACCAAATGAATGGTCCACGCAGGAAGGGCAAAAAGCAAAATACAGCAAACCTTTTACAAGACGGAACAAGCAAACATTTCATAACCAATAAATGAAACTTACCAAAAGGTCAGAAAAAAACCCGCACAACTGTGCCCAAAGTATACAAAAAAAAATTGCTATGTGCATCAACGAAAAAAAACAAAAACAAGGACACTAGACAAAATAGGAGAAAATAAACAAGCAAAAGGCAAATTAAACGAGCAAAAACACAAGAAAAAATTAATAAGTCAAGAAGAGTCCAGAACACTGTGCAGAGATGTGAATATATTACTCGAGTATTTACAATGATAAGCACCGCTGTCGGCAAAATAAACGTCAGCGAGGTTGTGTTGGTGGGAAGGTCGCCATCAAATCCCGCTGATAGCTTTGGCGGTTTCTGGCAGAGTTCTCCCAAGGCGACTGTGCCTTAGGCGTGCCCACGTGACTAAGAGCGCTAACGTCGCAACTCGCTAACGGGTGGTCACGTGTATTTTTTTATTTTATTTATCGCGATTTCTAATTTGAGCTTGTAAAAAATTCGACACAACGACGTTCACACCTTGTTGTAGGCACACAAGGGGCTACGTCAATGGAAAGCACACGATGGGATATTGACACGCGGGTCGCCGAGCGAGCGCGTGCGTGGCCGAGTGGTGTAGCCGATTTTTGATCGGACGCCCAGAGCGTCTCGAAAGCCGTTGCAGTAACGAGGAGATTTTGCTTGTGCCGTCAACTGGTCTAAATGCTAGAGGCTTTGGCACGGCGAGTGGACAACTGCCCCAAGTTTATTTGAAAATGTTCAATGGTCTAGCGTGCCACGTAAGTACCTGGGTGTTCCCCTTGAACATTACCCCGAGTCTGCCGGGTATTGGCAGGAGGAAATCGTTAAAGTGGAAGCGTCAGCTGAACAGTAGTTGAGTAAGGATGTTTTTATTTTCTCGCAAGCGACTATCTGTCATTTGTTTTTGTTTTTGATTTTATCAAAGCCGTGGTATGTACTCCAAGTGCTATATTGTTCGCGAGTCAATATTCAACGTATCAACCGTGTTTTCGCTGTGTTTATCTGGGTGTCTCAATGGGAACGAACAAGCCGAACAAATCTTCTTCTGCCGCCCACAGCGGGTGGCGTCGGACTCCGTCATTAATTTATTCGTCGAATTGTTTCTCGTTTCACGTCGATACGCAATCAATCCGACCCTCTTCTTCGAACCGTGATACAAACCAAGTTGTTTGATGTGCTACCAGGTTTTGTAGTGCCGACTTGCCGTGTAAGCTATGAACCATTGTCGGGTTTTCTGAGAGAGGTAGTATCTGCATGTCGCTTTCTTTTCTTACGTTTTTCCTTCGAGTATCTGTCATCGGTATCGCGCAAAAGGTTGATGCCGGATTTTTTGGACGTTCTGATGCCTACACCCAAATGCCGGTCTTTATACACTGGAGTCTCAGGACAAGACATACTAAAACGCGTTAAAGGAGCTGTGCAACGATATTCAATTGGAACTTTTTTTTCTCTACACGAGCTTACTGGCACACCTGGGGCTCAAGGATGCTCACACTCAACGCCATTGGCCAAGAAACTCCTTTGTTGCGGTGTAATTTCAAGGACAAAATCGATCATTTTCATTCAATCTCTCCTTTGCAAAATTTGATGACGTAACTCGGGGATCGCAGTACACCCAAGTGACGATATTCTAATGCGGTTCATTGATTGGACCCGAGCATTGCGTGGGCACTCAACTTGGGCTCGTGACAATTGCTAGCTTGAGAAGCATTCGGGTTGTGACCCGTGTCCAATCGCTGCAACGACGACAACAGCCGAGCCATAACAATGTCTGGAACTCAGCGCGTGCCCTGCGCTTTGCCAACCCCAGCGCGTGGCTATGATCAACACTGGCGGCATATAATCGGCTCCAAATCACGTGGCCGCTTGTTCTGGCTGCGAGTTGAGGGGGTGAACGCTGCTCGTTTTTCTTTAATTTTTTTCTGGGACTTCTATTGCGTGGGGTGAAAAACGAACGCGTGTTTCATAGGTCATTAACGTTAGGGATCCGTTTTAAATGGTATTTGCGCAAAGTACAAAAATTGTTGCATAGCTCCTTTAAGAGAACATTGGTTCCGCCTGGGGTTAAAGCATTCTTTTTTCTTTTAAATTGCACAGTGAAACACTGCCAGTAAAGACACCTTCAGAAGCAAAGGGAATGAACATTTACTGAACGGTTCACTGTACATTATGCAAAGAGCCGGAAAGTGTTGAACCCGCTTTTTTTTTTTTTTTTTGATATCTGGGATGCTCTTCTTTATTGGGACATGCTTCACCGAACCATTAAAAAGGAACTCCCGTTATCACCATACGGCGTCCGGTTTTTAACGGTTGACAGTGTACCGGTGCCAAGCGACACAATCATGCTCTTGGGACTCCACAGTATATGGAAAAGTAGAATGGCGGTGCGGTCATGCGGACGTAGGCGCTCGCACCGTTTGTGAATACTTTGTTAAAGTGTGAAACGGCTTCGAGAATGTTATAAGGTGATAAATAGTGACTTGGTGTGGTTGCCACTTTTGGACAAATTGGCAACCTTAAAGTACTTTTTACCTTACTCATCGTGGCTCCCAGCCAAAAGACTATAGGTAAGAGTCATTTCACCATCACGTATACCTGTCCTGTGATACGATACCACCGTCACCGTTTTTATCTCGCCTCCGTTCATCTCATATGTACCGCACACCATTGCAAACTGGAAATAAATATAAACAAAAAGGTGCGCGGCGGAATGGTTACCGTGCTTGGTGTTCGCGCGGAGGCCCCAGGTTCGATTCCTGGGAGCGGACGCTGCTTTTATTCTTTCAATTTAGCGTTCTCATAAGTTCGATCGAACCTTGTCATTTGATCGGGTTACGAATGTTATTCACGCCGAACGTTCTGCGCCGAATGTTCCAGAAGCCCACGCGTGTACAAAAAGGGATCAATCAGTTACGCCGCCATCGACGCCATCGACGCTAGCCTTCTTCTATTTTGTTTTGGACACAAGTTCGCCCCATTAAACGTTTGGTTTCCTTCAGGTATTTGTCGCCTTATCAATTGTCATCCGTGACATTTTGGTTGAGGTGCGGGGTACCGCATTCTATGCCAGTGAAACGTGCCTCTTAGATCTGTCCGGCTCGATCTTTTTAGAGCGCAGCTCTTAGGCGCCTGTTTCCTACTTCAGCGGCCTCGCCGTCGGCATCGGCGTAACCGCGCGCTTTGCATTTTTGGAATAATGCAAGCGGACGTAACCGCGCGTTGCTTTATGGGAAAATTTCCCTCCTAAATATAGCAAGAAAATTTTCGCTAAATTTCAGCGCTAAATTTAGCGGGGAAATTTTCCCGCTAAATTTTGTGGAGAAAGTTTTCCGCTAAATTTAGGGGGAAAATGTTGCCGCTAAATTTAGCCGGAACATTTCCCGCTTAAAAGGTTAAAAGGAGCGAACAAACAGGACGAAAAAAGACACACGTACGACACAGACCGCGTCTTACTTGTGCCTTTTCTCGTCCTGTTTGTTCGCTCCTTTTAACCTTTAAATCGATATGAAACAACTAGCCCCAACCAAAGTTTTATTGCACTTGCCACTACATTTAGCGGTAACACTTCCCCACTAAATATAGCGGGGAAATTTCTCCGCTGAAATTAGCGGCAACATTTTCCCGCTAAAAACATTTCCCCACTATATTCAGCAGAAAAAATTCCCTAAATTTAGCGAAAATTTTCCGCTAAGTGAGAGGGGAGCGGGAGAGGAGGAGGGCAGGGTACGAAGGAGGCTTTCACTTTTCAAGTCCCGGAAAGCTGATCCCTGCCGACGAGCCCGAAACCCGAACCAGTCTCCACACCCAAGGACAGCACCCCGACTTTGAACTTTTACCTGAGATGTCGAAGACGACAACGATGTCCCAACAAAATCCGGCCGCCACTTCCATCGTCTACCTGCCCGTCGCTCCTCTTACGCCGACTCCCTTCCACGCCGAGATCCACGAGGATGTCGAGAACCGCGTTTACATGAATGCGACTTCAGCGCATCGACTCCTACCGTCCTTCGAATGAAGCCGATGAGGCAACGTTTACATGAATGCGCACCAAGCCCTACGCGAAGGTGGCGACGCGTGGCGCCACGCCGTGTCAAAGCTTAAAGTTAAAGTCGCGATTCCGGCACCAGCCGCACCACGTGACCACGTTTTCCGGTGCATCGCTCGCGAAGGCCTTTCGACGCTTTCGGCGAGCGTAAAAAACGTGCCCGCTGTCTTCTGTGCTGTGCACGAAGTTACGAGACGGAAGAATCATCACAACCCAACCATTTTGGGCTCCGGACCGGACCACCGGGCCGCCGGGCCACTCTGGACCAGAGGCGACGTGTGTGCGCACGCCCTGGCGAACGAGATCGTTTCCTAACGCCCTGAGGACGCCATCGCTTTCCGCCTCGCAAGACGTCGCCGACCGCGACCGGACCAACTGAACCTCGGGACCGAAAGGCTCTGGCGCAGCCAGGAACGGCACCGAGGATGAGCTGATCGTTCTGCGCTACCATGCAGTGCTCAGAGCTCTCGGCGTCGTTCGTGCTTGCGCCGAAGCCTTTAGGGACTCCCTCGGTAGCGCAAGTCGTACTTCGCAAGGCTTGGACGGGGCCCGCCCTCACCCAGCAGCTTAGCCATATTCCGCTCACTTATGATGGTATTTAAAGTTCGCGTTTCTTCTCGGGAGAAAGCTACGGGGAACCACGCGGGACCACTCTCCGCGCCGCCATTATCTCAGCTGCTCACTCGCTCCCGCAGCGAGCGCCTTCCCATAATCCTCCCTTTTCCGAAATGGGACTCGACCTCAGTTTACATGGGCTGAATTAATGCGCATACGCCGTCTCGATCCACCTATGTCTAGCGACTTGAATGCGATGCGCTTTTACATGACCGCATTGAATGCGACAACTGGATTCGATGCGACTAAGTCGCATTCATGTAAACCCGGCTTATCATAAAAAAAAAAAGCGAGCTTCACGGAAAGAATTAATTCTTTAGACTCTAGAGCTTTGTTTTGTGTTAAGCCGGAATGCAGCCCCCAATAAGCTGTCTTCGAGGATTTTTTTCTTTTTTTCGGAACTCACATTCCGGAACACACATTCCGGAACCCGGAATTTTTCGGAACTCACAACTCACACATTTCGTCTGTTCTTATTGTACAGGGACGTTGTCCAAGTGATTGGGGCACGCGTTCCTTGGATGTTGGCGAATCCCGTGCCTTATTTTCTCCGGCACAACCTTTTTTTTTTTTTTTTTTTTTTTTTTTTTTTGTTGGGCATCATAAATAAAAATCGAAAAACACGAAATCCATAAAAAAAGTCGATTAAAAAAAAAAACAAAGAAGAAATTTCGACTTCGAAGAAAATAAACTACGAAAACACGGAACCCTGTACTAAATGCCGCCTCTAAAACAGTAAAAAAAACAAAAAAAAAAAAAAAAAAAAAAACGTATGTGGGCACGTCTGAAGCACGTTCCAAGGATGTTTGCGTCACACGCGCGCTTCGAACATCTCTTCTGCAGACGCTTTTTGTATGACCAATGTCACAAACAAGAAACACGCCTCAGACAGGGACTTGTCTTTCGTACGATGCGATAAGAGTCGAACCGCATCTTTACACGCTGCTCGGGAGTGCGCCGAACAGCGTCCGCGACGACATCGCGCCTGCTCACGTGTGCGGTTCAACAACCAACGCGACGCTGAGACGGCCCGCGGATATGACGCGTCAATGATCTGGTTGTTGGACTTCTTTTTTTTTTTTTCTCACTCGCGTCTGAGCGCAGTGCAGAAGCGTCGAAGCTCAACATACTCTGCGCGCTTCAGTTGTCCTCCAAGATTTATCCACACGACGGACCGCAGAAGAATTGATCACGTGACAACTCGTCCGCGTATCATTCGCCACCCCAGAAAATTTACGCGGAAGAGGAGACGAGCAGGCGACACCGAGGATGGACGGCACAGTGCCGTGAGACGCCAACAGCGTAAACAGTGGCACCATCGTCCAAAAGCGTACGTGACGTATGCCGCTACGACTGCGGTGCTATCGCATTATGACGGAAAAAAAACAAAAAAACGTCGTATGCTGCAGTTACGTATCGAGCGATACAGAGCACCGCGAGAGGCTTAGCGCGAATGGCCACATTTATCGACCCAAGGCATGACGCAAGTATGGTCCTGCTCGGCACAGAAGCGACGGACACCTGCAGGCTCGCGGAGGGGAGTGTGTCCATGTTCTCGTCCACACGCACAAGGTAACGGCACTTCGGTAGACCACGAGCGCAAAAATGCTTCTCTGGATGAAAGGCTGAATAATGTGCAGGAGAGGTCACGGCGTGCTAGATAAGCATTGAGAAAAGCTTTTTTTTTTTTTTTTACATTGCATCTGTAGCGCTTCACCCGGGAAGAGTTCCTGAAGCTTCCTTCGCTCGTGGGACCAAAAATCGCGCGGTAAAACGAGCAAAACAGAACAATGCGCAACATTTATTCAGTTCGTCCTAAAAGAAAAAAAAAATGTTTTGCCAGAAAAAGATTTTCTTGTTTTCTATGCCCCGCCGAAAAGGCACTCGTCTATTTCAGACCCCGCAGGCCCACGGTTGAAGCGCCAAACAAACGAGCGACAAAAACGGACCTCGCGCAGCGCGCGCGGTTATCATAGCAACTGACGCGGACGCTGTGACGTTGACCGGTGCCGTATTGTTTGTTTATTATGGTTTGTCGGGAAAGGGGGACACCAGGAAATGTGTGAACCTCTATTAACGGATGTTGGGGAAGTGGATAGAAAGCAGAAAAATTAAAATTATATACAAACAAAAAGTTAAATTATCAAATCTAGTGTAAGTGTCCGCCCAATTATCAACGTAATTCAGAGCCTTTCGTTGGGGAGTGCAGTGGAAGCAAATCACAGTCTATTCGCGAGCGCAGTGTGACGAAGAAAGCGCTGAAGACCGCGGAAGGCTTTCTCCGCTCTTCCTCTGGTTTCTCCGGCGTTCAAAAGTTCCGTAACAGTTTCATATGGCAGGCCAGATAGTGTGTAGCGATGGAAAAGAGTTCTCCTGGCCTCTTGATCTGTGGAACAAACCAGAAGGGCATGTGCTGTGTCATCTGGGTCGCCGCAGGTGGGACAGTTAGGATCCGCTTTGCGTCGCATCATGTGCAGCCGCATGGCAGTGTATGGGCAACCAGCCCGAAGCCTGCGCAGAAGGCTTGTCTCAGCCTTAGGGAGCTTGTGGGGAACCACAAGCTCCCCAAGTTCCCTCTTTGTAAAACTTAAGCTGTTAAACTTGGATTTTAGTGTGTTCCGACGGCTTGAAAATTACTTATTTCAGCGTCGACCGCCAATGCGTCGTCTTGAACGAAAAAAAATCGGGGTATGTTGACGTGACGTCAGGAGTCCCTCGGCGCTCCGCTCTAGGTCCACTTCTGTTTTTGATTTAGGTTAATGATATTTCCGTTGGAATCTCCTTGTGTATAGGGTTGTTTGCCTACGACTGCGTTGTGTATAGAAAATTAAGGATGAACAAGATGCTGCTCTGTTGCAACGAGATTTGGAGTGTATTATTACGTGGTGCTTCATGTGACAGATGAATTTAAATCTAAAAAAGTGTGTACACCTGTGTTTTACAAAGAAGAAAAACTTGAAAGTCGCTACCGGATAGAAAACAACTCAATAAGTAACGAATCTGCTATAAGTACCTTGGTGTTAATCTATCATCCGACTGTTCTTGGAACGCTCATATTGATGACATGATCGTGAAAGCTGACAGGGCGCTCACTTCTATTCAAAGGCATTTGAAATGCTCACAACCTGATTGGAAGAAACCCGCATACTTAGCATGTACAAGACTGATTTTAGAATATGCCTGTGCCGTCTGGGACCCTTCGCAAACAACTTTGATCTATAAATTACGAAGAATTCAAAACAGAGCTGCTAGGTTTGCCCTGGATCGGTATGGGCGGAGGGAGAGCTGCACTAAAATGAAAAGATAATAGAATTGGAAACTACTTTCCTTTCAACGACAAAAAGTTGAGATTGAAGTTTTTATTTCTTATTTGCAATAATAAGACCGGTATTCGTACAGAAATATATTTAAAACACCCACATTATGTTTCTAGGCGGACTGATCACGTATTCAAAATCTGAGAGTACCACGTCAGGACAAACATGTATGTGAAATTTTTTTTTGTTAAATTCATTGCAGAGTGGAATATGTTGCCTCAAGACCAAGTGTGCTCTTCAAATAAAAATATGTTGTTTTTTTTTGTTGTTTTTTCAAAACTGTATCCCCCTGCAATAACGCCTCCGGGCAATGCGGGTAATCTTTGAATAAAGAATAAAAAAGAAAAAGAAGAATAGTTTATTCACCATATACAAATGGTGGGGGCTGGGGGGAAAAAAAAGCTGTACAATTAGCAGCTTGACTGGTTCCCAGTCCCTAAATAGGCTCACAGTGGTGGCGCAAATATATAAGGCAGGACCGTTTCTTGATATAAAAGCAAAACGAAAAACGAAACACCAAAATATCAACAACGAGAAGCTTGCGATTGGGCATAATCTTAAAACAGAAATTCAACAATCAAAAACAATACACACTGAAAAAATTGTATAACGTAAAATCACTCCGCTTCGTGGTTAGCAGAAGAATAATGCAGTGTACTGTATTTATCTTGACAGAGATGAGTTAATAAGATTGCGTGACCTGATGGATGATATACCAATATTTGTTTGCATGAGTGTGTTTAATAAGGAAGGAAAGGTTTTCTCAGTCATTTGAGACCTATAATCTGTATGTACGCGATGTATTCACTATCCAGAAGTCAGACTGACGAGCAGAATATTTTAATTGTTTTGTTCTGAGAGATGCTAACGATAGTAAAAACTTTGCTGCCAGTTTTTCGTGTGTATATTTTTTGCGAAGCCTGTATTTGTAATGCTCGTGTATTTTCATTACTTCCAGTGTTTTAAAGATACATTCGGTGTGACAATCATAGGGCCCACGTTGCACACAAGAAATAATGCTCTTTTTAGCGATAAAAATATTATGTGTATATTGGTTTTAGTTGTGGTGCCCCGGACCAGATGGCAATAATTTAAATGAGAAACTAACAAAATTTTATACAAAAGCAGCTTAACACTTTACGGAAGTATTAGGCGATGTCAGTCAAGTAAGCCAGTAATGCGAGCGAGTTTTGCTCTGTTCTATCTGCTCTGTCCAAGACATGCGATTTCAAAACAACACACCTAACGCTTTGAGTAATAATTGAAAACGAGCGTGTTGGTGAATAGATACGAATACTTGAAAGATAAAACACCGAGGACCGGGACGTAAACAGGACTTCTTTCATTGCGCAACAACATACAATGGCACAACATACAAAAACCAGCCCACCAAATGTTTCAACGTTTCCGAAGGAAAGGAGAAGATTGGTAAAATGGAAAGGGAATTTACTATAAATATAAAAGTTACAAAACCGCTGACGTCACGATGAGCTATCTTTAATCTAGTTATCTCTGTTGCAAGCTATTCGATTTCTGTCATTGTCAGTGATAATGAAGGTGCAGAAATAATGTTGTTGACAGGCCCAAAGTGAAATGGCTATAAATTTAGAAGTTTAAAAAGCACTAACGTCACGACGAAGTATCAGTAATCTAGTCATCTCTGGTGTTAGGAATTCGACCTCCGTCTTTGTCAGTGAGAGTGAAGGTAAAGAAATGCTGTTGTTGGGGGGGGGGGGGGGGGGGGGGGGGGGGACAGTCGATCCCCATGGCGAATGATTCAATGATTTCTCTCCCAAATCTGTTGATGTGCCCGCCCGGTATTTTAGTATCAGAGAAATAAGGAGCATAGTCATCGCACGTGAGGCTGTGAACGACGATTCCGTGAAAAGACTCATTTGAAGCCTTTGATGCTTCCAAGTCGTGTTCTCTGAGTCGATGGTTGACGCAGCTCCCAGTTTGCCCGATGTACTGCCCGCCACAGCTTAGTGGAATGGAATCAACCTTTCTTTCTTCGCACTCTACGAACTTTTCGGAATTTTTTTACATTGCGCCTTCTGGGACTGTCGCTCCCATAGTACATTGGACTATAATAGATCGAATGGTGATATAACAACTCTACGTAATCAGGAAAATCGCGAAAATGTCAATTATTTCATTGGGTCAATAGTAATTCATAGTAATAAAAAATGTAATCATCATGTCTATTGGGCTCATAATAAATCAATTGGTGGAGTATTAGCTCAAAGTAATCAAAGCGTTCATCACAATGTCAATTAGGCCGAATTAATGTCAAGGGGGTCAATAGTAACTCAAAGTAATCAAAAGAGTAATCATAATGTCAACTAAGCTTGTAATAAGTCAATTGGTTGAATATTAGCTCAAAGTAACCAAAGCGGTCATCACAGTGTCAAGTAGGCCGAATTAAAGTCGACTGGGCCAAAAGTAACTCGAAGTAATAGAAGAGTAATAATAATGTGGATTTAGCTTGTAATAGATGGGAACTAATGGTATAGAAACTTGAAGTAATCAATTGTTCCCAAATTTCAATTATGCCAAATTAAAGTTAATTGTGTTAACAGCAACCCAAGGTAATAAAAAGGGTGATGAATGTCAACTGAGCTCATAATAAATAATTTGGCTGAATATTACCTCAAACTAATCAAAAGAGTCATCATAATATCAATTAGGACGTATTAAAATCTATGGGCCAAAAGTAGCTCGACGTAGAAAAGAGTAATAATACTGTGAATTGAGCTAATAATAGATGAACTTTTTTAATTGAGCTAATAATGGATCAGCTAATGATAGATCAACAATTTGCATGTTAACTCGAATTAATCGCTCAGGCATCACAATGTAAGTTAGCCGACATAGTGTCTTTTGAGTAAATAGTAACTCGAAGTATTCAAACTATACTAATCATATTACATCAATTAATTAAGCTTTTAAAAAATCAATTGGTTGAATATTAGCTTAAAGTAATCAAGTCAAGATGTTAATTAGGGCGAATTAAAGTCTATTGAGTCAATAGTAACTCGAAGTAATCAAAAGAGTAATTATAATGCGACTTGTGGTCATAATAAATCGGTTAGTCTATAATTTGCTCAAAGTAATGTCAAGGGTAATCATGATGTCAATTAGGTCGAATTGATTGACCAACTACATTGGGTCAATACACTCTAAAAATAGCCCGTGCGTCTACTTCCCGCACAACACCCGGAGAGCCAATTTCTGCAACTTACGGAGGGAGTTCAGCGAATGACGATGCCAAAACATGTGTTTAGTCCAAAAAAACGCAGTCTGAGTTGTGACATTTTGCATTGCTTAATGTCACAACTCAGACTGCGTTTTTGGTCTAAACATATGTTTCGGCATCGTCATTCACTAAACTGCCTCCGTAAGTTGCGGTGATTGGCTCTCCGAGTGTTGGGTGCGGGAAAGTAGACGCACGGGCTTTCTTTTAAAATATAGTAAGTCGATGTAATCAAAAAAGTGATCAAAATAGAAACTGAGCTGATAATAAATCCCTAGGTTGTATAAAAGCTCAAAATAATAATGAGGGTGAAGATTATGTCAATCAGACCAATATAAAGTTAAATAGGTCACTGTTACTCAGTTATCAAGATGTCAATAATGCTTATATAAACTCGTTCGTTTGATTAACATGATTTGAAAAAGCGCAAATGATTAGAAAGAGAAGAAGGGGACAGGACAGGAGGGGGGGGGGAGCGCTTACTTACAACCACGGTGTAAGATAATACTCTTCAGGTGAGGACAGCGCGCTCCTCGCGACGTGCCAGATAAAGTTCGCTCTTCACTCTCACTCACTATGGTTTCAAGCGGCGCCGGCAGGTGACTCGTCGACCCGTGGGCACGTACAAGACGGCTCGTGCCGCCTCATGTACCACACGCGCAGAGCTCCAGCGAGGTTGTCGCACGTGCAGAAAGACCACCGTGTACTGGGGTGTCATGGCAACGAGATAATTTTTTTACGCTCTGACACAGTTTCCCCGTTTGGCTGCCGGCGACATTGACAGGCGCGTGCACGGTGGCCGCGGAATAATACAGCCTTTCGGATGCCCATCGAACGAACACTATCTGATTCCTCGCGCCGCGCGTTCAGCCCCGCCGTGTCCTCACCTAAAGAGAGTATCTTACACAATGCTTACAACTGAAGTCTATTGAAAGAAGTAGAAAAGTATAAGAAAGAAGTAAGGGAATCATGGGTGATAAAGAAGAACCACCGAAAAGAAGAAATGAAACGAAAAAGAAAGAATAAGAAAAGGAAAGGAGAATAAACGCATAAAAACATTTTTTGAAGAAAAGACAAATTAAAAGAAACATCAAATTGAAATATAGGTGTTGAGAAAAGTCATGTTTATTGTTCCAAGTATAACTGTTCTTTGGCTGACAGTGCCACAGAAGGTGCGCTAATACAGTACGCTCCTTTTCACAAAATATTCTGTGTCTCATAAAGTTCACGAGCTCTCTTGTAGTCGGAGCGCCTTAGGATTAACGTATCGTCGAACATTGGGGAACAACATCAGCCTCGCACGTGTACTGCTAAGTGGCCAGATGGTGTCGATTTGAGCGAAAGGGCGTGCTCCCGTAGTCTCACGTTTACACATTAGCCAGTTTGCCCCACATAAATTTTTCCGCAAGTGCACGGGATTTGATACACGTTGCCAACGCAGCAGTTGGTATACTTGTGCACGTGTCTTGCGTCGCGTATTTCTGTTGTGTTTTTTGGCGTGTTGTCTTTGGGGCAAAGCCTGTCCTGTCCCCTTCTTCTCTCCCTAATCGTTTGCGCTTTTTCACATCATGTTTAACTAACTTGCCAACCAGTTAATTTTAATACAGTGTGATTAATATATTGGGGAAAGATAAGAAAGTAACCACTAAGTTAATTGAGTTAGTTTAAAGTAAATCGGGTGACTAGTAACACGCAGTAATCAAAGGAGTAATCCTAATCTTAAGTGAATATTTAGGTAGTCGCATTTGTCAATTATATTTCAAAGTAATCGACTGAGTAATGAAAATTTTGGTTCTATAAAGTTATTTGTCTCACGTAATCAGACGTAATCAGACGTAATCAGACGTAACCGTAAAACGTAATCAGAAGGTCAAATGAGCTGCTACCAAGTTATATTTTTTTCCATAATTCCTCGAAGTAATCGAGGGACTATTCCGAAATGTTTGTGGTACTTTTATCTTGTAGTTCGTCTCATTAATGGGTCGAAGTAATTGGAATTGCAAGCTATTAATAAAGTCATAAATGTCAATAATAGCGCGAAGTAATCAGAAAAATAATCATAAACTGCAATTGCACTTTTATTATCTATTGTATAAATAATAAGTCGAACTAATAAGAAAGAGTAAAGAAATGTCAATTCAGCGAAATTGAAGTCGAGTGCGCCACTAAGAACTCGAGGTTACCAAAATATTAATCAGCGTGTCAATTAAGCTACGTCAATCATGCGACTAAAAGTTGGCAGGGTCTCTCAGACATTTCTTAGGGGCGTTCTAAATAAATGAGAAAAGTGTAAAAGTAGAGGCAAGCTGGTGAATTGCAGACATAACGAAACCTGAGACACCGGCAGAAGGAAAAACGAAAAGCACGAAAAAGAGGATGACAGACAACATGTCGTTATGTCTGCGTTCTAAATGCATGGAAATTAAAATACCTTTGCTCACGTCCGTCCGTAACCGCACGTTTCTCGAAGGTAAACGTGCTTTGTCTCGTTAGAGGAGGGGGGGGGGGGGGGGGGCTGGGAATTTGTGAAGCCGAAATGTGAAGTCGTCGATTAACTCGATGCTGATTGGCTGAACCAGGTTATGACATCAAACCCCCTATCTCGACGCTGATTGGCTGGTTCGTGTACTGGAAGCGCCAGGGGTTTAAACCCCAGGTAAATGCCGGTATCTTGAGTCCAGGAATTGCTATCCAGTGCACATTCCACGTGTTAAACCTGTCGCTAAACTAATTGACGAAGAGCGCCGAAAGCGGCGTCAATCCCATATGAATTGGACTAGAACCACCATGCATTTCTTCTTTTATTCTTTTTTTTTTGGGGGGGGGGGGGGGGTGGGGGAGAGTTTAGCTAATGCCTCGTGAAGGGGCCAACGACGCTCCAAGAGAGTCATGTTTTTCCCCCAGCAAGCTTCCTTCAGAAGACTGGGGTTTCGCGCATGCTCGCAGTGGCCGGGCACAAACGGCGTGCGCGCCCGTATTCCGGGAACCGCTTTCGGCGAGCCGCACCTGTGTGAGCCTCGGCGTCTCGTCCGCCAGACGGATGAATAACGCGCCATCTGACACGGCCCGAACACTTGTACGCAAACTAACCGTCAGGGGCCCAGTGCCGAGACTCGAACCAACACCTCCCGCATAACCCGGCCGTAGAGTATGGTGCCTGGAACGAGTCTCGGAACGGTTGTGTTTAGCCAATACGACCTAAAAGGGAAGGCCTGTGCCTTACGTCATCTTTAGTGGAGCCCCTCCGACCTGTCCCAAGTTTCCAAAACGCTGAAGCCCTCCGAAAGCCGCCGAAAAGTGGCAGACGTGTGCAACCATGGTGTCACCGCGTGCTGACGTCGCTCTCGCTGCGAGGATCCACTCATGACGGCGCTTGAGGGGGGAAGAGTGCTTGTCTGCGAGGTGCTACAGGTTTACCTTGTCTGCTAGGTATGGAGAGTCCAAGTTCGTCTGCTTCTTTCCCGGGTGTTTCGGCGACGTCGGAACGCCGAGTTCCGATTGGCTCTGATTTTAAAGATAGGGGGTATAGACCGCAATGCTAGCTGCCCCGAGGTCTAGCCACTATCCTTCCAATCGGAGCCCATCAGAGCTCAGCGTTCTGACGTAGCCACAACCCTTGCGCCAAGAAGCAGACGAACTTGCGCTCCACGTTGGCTTAGCGCGTCTTAAAAAGTTGTCCCTCCATTTTCGCCCGATGACGGCATAGTGGCAGGGACGAATAAGGAGTTACGAGGGCCCGATCAACAACAACAAAAAAAATAGGAGGGGGGAACTCTTTATTGCGTAACTGGACACTTTTTGGCATTTATTTAACCAAAAAAAAAAATACCAAACGTTCCCCGTATTGAATTCGTACATATATGTATTTGAGCTTCCCTAAGGTGTTGTTAATTACATGAACATTTTTGTGAAACTTACCAACTTTCTATACCAAATTACCATCATAGTATAGCTGAAGATGTTATTACGTCCCGCCTGAACGCGAGACGCGACAGTTTTCTAATAGGCAATATCAGAAGAAAACAAACTCTACGTTGAAATCGCACGAACATCTCATCTCGCTTTAGCAGCATTTTCCTTGAGAGAAACGCAAAGCACTTAAGCATTCCGCTGACTTTAGTGCTTTGTATTAGTTTCGTTCAGATACCCGCAATTCCTTTAGTATCTAACCGTGAATATCGGCATTTTGTGTAACACTTTCACTGCCTTTCACTTCTATACCAGTAAAATGAAAACATTCAAGGGCGTCATTTTTGTTTGGCGTTGTACATGCCATGTGAGAACCAATACTTATCAGACGAATAATGAAATTGTACGACGAAGGCTACAGTCAATATTTCTAAATATTTTGCTTGGATATCCCACAAGGACTCTGCAAGAGGCCTTTAGTGCAGATTAGTGTATTGGCGTTTTCTGAACGCAAAAATTTCGAACAGAAAGTTAGGATGCTACAAACAAAGTTCAGTCTTATTAAATTGCCCAAAAAGGCGTTCTGCAGCGGTTGAATAGCATTGTAGGTCACGGACGTAGAGAATTAAAAACACGTTAAATTATCTTATCGCTACGTCACTCCCACGTACACAAATAAAACTTAGGAGTACATTAATTAGTTTTTAGATGTTTATCAAATAATGGTTTATTTTAAAACCTAGCGTCTATATAGAACATAGTGTATTATTGCTTGTTTCAAAGCGCCACTTTTCCTAGAAAAAAAAAAAAAAAAAAGAACAAAGCTGATCTAGCGTACCGGCGTGTCGTCGTGATGCACGTTAAAGCCCCCAGGCCAGCCGTGGCACTGCATCGGCTAAATTCCTCATCTACACCGTAAACCAGTGTCGCCGCACCTCAAAGGCAGACCGACCTTTCGCTGTGTAAACACAAACGTATAAAATAATTATATTTTATTTTTATATTTACCGGTTTTTATTCGAACTAAAGACGAGCCGGTGCTCAAGAAATCGACTCGTCGGCCGCCAAAAAGGCTCCGAAGATGAAAAAAAAAGCGAATAAGCTTGGCTTTAAGCGTCGTGTTCTCCAATCCTTACGACGCAGGACGACGCCAACAAAGAATCGCCGACGCGAGACCAAGTGGGGAAAATAGCGGAAGGTGTCACGGGGTTGTCACCGGCAAGGACGCAGACGGCTTATCCACGTTGGATTTGGTGGTTTGCGAACGCGCTGCTTGGTAGCGTGTCCGGAAGTAACGTCGGTTGCAAGTTAATTTAAAGAACAGCCGCTGATTTTCGGGCCCGTCCCTTTGGCTAAAGTTTACCAGGATTTCTTCTTTTTTTTTTTCATTCATTGGTTTTTTTATGGAAATGTTCTACTGGTTTTTAGCTCGCTTATTTATTTTCAAACTGAAAGTTTCAGTGATGGGAGTGTTACGCCATTTTCGGCAAATTGCACCATGAACGAAAGTCTGCTACATCTTGCGCCAAAAGGTTTTTTTTTTTTTTTTTTGGCTGAGAGTTGCGCCACGCTTGCGCCGAGATAGGCTTAGAAAAAGCACGCAGTAAAGCTATTTTAATCTTAATTCATCCTAATACACAAAAAAAAAACCTGTCCCCATAAAAAAAGACAAGCTTTTTTTATTATTTATCGGAACAAAGAAAAATGACGAATCACCGACCGCTCAGCTTGCGCACAAATGTAGCGCTAGTGCTCCGAACCAGGTGCCAAGGTTTGAGAAGTAATCTTTATCTTATTCAAAAGTTGTAAGGGATTTTGTGAAAATTTTAATGGGAAAATTGCGCGCGTTCTTGGTAACTGGCGCCCTTCAGCTTCATGCATTCGATGGATCTGTCGGCCGCCATTTTCCCCATTAAATATTTAAACAATTACTAATTACTTTTTTTTTATTAAGACCCAGGTTAGTTCTGCAACTTAGGAATCTGGTTCGCACCGCTAGCCCTGCATTTCGGTTGCGAATGAGCGCTCGGCGATCCCTAGTTTATATTTGCGGTAAAAACAAAACCTCGTAAAATATCTGGGTAAACGGAAAACAAAAATGAACAGATCTCTATTTCACAGCGTCTCTACTGAGGGCAAAATTTGTTTCATCTAAGGTCAGAGCACAATCGAAGGCTACAACTCGTACATCCATCAAGAAACACATCCAAAGCTCGATCGACTTAGCCATTGAAAGAACGCGTACAAAAGGATGACGAATGCCACGACGTCGCGCTTTTAGCGTTGTTTGATTTGTCCCATTGGCTCGTAGCGTCGGCGGTGTTTCGACTTAAGGCGAAGCGAAGTATCGAAATCGCTTGTCAACCGCGCTGGCCCGGTCATCGTCTGAATTTCCGGACGATATCGGCGATGTCAGGGGCTAAAAAAAGATGGCGAGAACATTTTGAAAAATAGTGAGATGGCCGTTACTGCGAAAAGACGGAATCCGAACCTTTAACTCCTGACCTCATTATCGTTTGTACCAGATGCCTCCGTGCCGTGGCTACAGTGTACGGTGGCGCCGCCCGCGTCAACTTTCCCATCCTCTGGGCAGCGCGCACGCGTCGAGCTTCACTGCTTTGCACGGGAGCGCTAGGAGCAGAGGCTTACTTGTGGGAGCGCCTGGAATGTATGCTCGGTGGTACTACCTTTGCTGTTGATTGTGGGTTCACCTCTAATTTAATAAAGCTGTTCGGAAAAAAAGAAAAGGAGTCTCTCTTTGAATGAATACGGTAGTCAAGATAGTTTCCATGCAGCTGTCGATCGAAAGAGCAGCGAATACTGATTCACCTCTGGTTTCAACGCCGCTAAAGAGAAGTGCCATTTTTTTAAGCACAAGTGAGGCTTTCATGATGTATGTGGGCTGCTTTCTTTTCTAGTTAATGATATCAGAGTCTTGCGATTGGTAGGTTCGTCGAAGTTAGGAAACGTATTTTTATTGATACAGATTTTTGGCAAATACACCGGTCTTTGCTGGCATTTTACGGAAATTATATTTACATGCTAAAATATCTACCGAGTTTAAAAGAGAATGTGGGAGAGAGTCTTTGTTTCAACTGAAGTGTTGCTCTCTAATTGATGTTTAATTTTTTTTAATACCCATTTCAAATGGAATCTACTCTGACCAGCACCTTATTCCTAAAAAGAGGGCGCTTTGTCCTTTCCGCGCCCTATCAATTCTTATTGCAATGAGTAATTGATTTTTTAACATTTTAGTAAAAAACCCGAGACTGAGGTAAAACAGACGACGACAAGGAAGAGAAGGAGAACGTCTGAGTTCTGCTACGTAATTGCTTCTGTGTCAAAGAGGAGCCCCCTTTCATTATCAAGGATAAACTTACTTAGAGATACAATCACCTTCTCATTCTCAAGTGATGGGCTAACAGATGTTGGCACGTGCTCCAAAGTGTCAGCAACTGCTCCAAACCAAAATGTTGCCTGCTTCAAAAGGTCAAATACCGCGTCCATCGCTCCGCAATGCTAACGCGGGAGCAGAAGAATTGGGCCCTTATCTTTGTTTTTCATTCCTTTACCCGTCTGACCTCAATGTTTCGGTCATGGACAAGATGAGAACGACAGGGCCTCTCTTTCACGTTCTCGGCTTTCGGCACACGCATGGTTGCCTTCTGCCATGCTTTGGCTTCTCGTGCGACTAAGTGTTATGAAAATCATAAGCTCGCGTTCCAGGCGGAGCATCTGCACTCTGCAGCCCTTAACCTGTCGCCGACTATAGACCGACACGCTGTTTACAAACAAGCCGGCGTTTACCCACACAAGGTGTTGGTACTGCGCGTGCGCAGAAACCGAATTTGCGTGAAGCATCTGCGCATGCGCAGTGCCGTCGAGAGCGCCTCCGCAGCTGCGTGACGTCAGGGCCGCGTTTTGGTCTATAGCCCTGGAGGCAGAAAAACTTAAGCACCTCCCGGCCGTTATAGACCTTTCGGCGACTATAGGCTCGCCGGAGCTCGTTGTTTACCCAACAGAAGGCCGGCGAACTTGATTCGTTACGTAACGTAAAAATTGTTGACAATAAACGGAGTGACGTCGGCGGGACGCAACAAGCAGAATCTCTCTTGCAAGCCGCCGTCCGAAAATGCGAGCTTGACCCTCTTCGGCCTTTGTGTTGAGCAGGTGCTGGACGACAGATGCATGGTGCACGCTGCATTGTTCCCGCAGGCCGGAACAAAAGAGTCCCACCTCGGACGCCGGGAGAACACGAGCCAAAGCAGAACGCCGAAGCAGCGTCCGCCTACGTCAGCCGAGCCTTGCGTCATTATTGCTGTTGTCACCATGGGTGTCATTCTCAAGTTAGCCGCGTGGGGCGCAGCGGTCGAACCTCCTCCCCAACAGCAATATCACAATTATTAAACCCTAGGAGATCCGAGAGGCTGACGTCGAAGGGGAAAACGAACGAAGGAGTCGACGCCAGAGTCACCCGCATCTAAGTCCGGGCCCATGAGCGAGCAGCCGAGATTCAAGGCCATCGAAGCCGCGCCCGACCGGAGCGAACAACGTCACTCAAATCCGGGGAGGAGGAAGAAAAAGACAGCAAACTGTTGCGCACCACGGACGCGACTGCAGCGCCACTGGGTAGCGGCAGTGAATGACTCCCGATCCCCTGGCGGCCGGAAAGAGCGCCAGAGCCTGGACGCGCTCGCTTTGCTGCGGGGTTTTGTCGGGGCCCCCGGAAATATCGATTTGCGGGTTCCGGCCGAAAATGAGAGGAGGAGAGAGAAGGCTCGGCCTCCTCTCCCCGGCGTGTCTGGGAGCCTCGAGACGCGTAGAAAGCTGCAAAAGGGCAGCCGCGCGCGAGAATGCAACTTTGAGATGCCTGCTTCAGTTGCACGAGCTAAGGTGCATCTGCAGAGCCTTTTACCGCTCATTCACACTGGAAGCGGATCCGCGTTCGTAAAGCGGTTGCAAACGCGGTTGTATAAAGATCCGGTACAATTGCACGCGCACTTGATGTCATCGAGTGCGCGTGCAATTGTACTGGATCTTTATAGACGCTTTACACACGCGCCAAAATACAGCCGCCATTGCTGACCTTCTCTTGTTTTACCGAGATACCCAGCCACTGTAATTGGTGTGGACGAGCCTCCACAAAGGCCAATGCTGGGGAGAAAGACAGAATAAAATCTACGATGGCAATGACCTAGCCTGCTATGGTAATAATGAAGTGAAGTAAACGTAATAAGGGGAAACAAAAACTGAAGGTCAGTTATGGCGGCGCCCATGCACAGCTGCTGCAAAGCGTCTATACAACCGCGTTCGCAACCGCTTTGCGAACGCGGATCCGCTTCCAGTGTGCATTATAATATAATAATAATAATAATAATTGTTATTTGCACAGATTGCAATACCCATTCGGCAGCGTGCAAGGCTAGGCAGGAAGATTGAGACCCTTACGTAGGTGCGCCTGCTAGCCCGCCGCCAAGTGGGGAAAATAAGCGGTTAGACGGGCCTCCTTCGAAGTCAGGCCCGCCCCTGAAAGATACGGAGTTATTGCAACAGGGCAACCAAACTAAACCAATTTAGATCTTCGTGTCTCGACGGCGTAAGGTCCGTCTGCGTTTGAGGTGTGGCAAAACAGGTTAAAGCCGCCATCACATGGCTAATGCATCATACAAAAGACAGTTTGCAGATACTGTCCGAGGCGTTCTTTGCATGATGCCGTTCTCCGCCTGATGACGTCATATAAGTGCCACGCTGTCGCCGGTCGCGATCCTGGCGGCGTCCCAACAGCGGTTGTTGAGTGTGATCGACACGGGCAGGGGTGGGGATCGAACCCAGGGTTCCTGCGAAATGGCGGCCACACAAGATATCGTGGGGCTTTCAAGCCCACAAGAATCGCAATTTTTTTTTTTTTTTTTCGCGCGAACATTTATTTGTTTGGCCTCTGCGTTTCGTATTTCAATTAAACGCATTGCAGGATCGACTCTTTGCCGTTGACGACGTAAGCGCAGACGACGGTCCGGGAAAGTTATTCCAGACTTTTTAAGGCCCGTTCACACACGTGCAATCTACAGGGGGATTCAAGGAGAGGCCAGGCTCTTTAAATCGACCCAAATTTCGGTTTCAAACTGCACAAATTTTGTGCAGCGTTGCCCATAGATGGTGCTTTTTTTTTTTTTTTGTAAAATTTGCAAAGAGCGAATTTACATGAGGAAAAAGTAAAGAAAGAAAAAGGCTTAGCTCCCATGGAAACGCAGCGACGCCACCGGTCTGCAAACAACACGGCGCCGTTTCGCACGGGAGACAAGAGATGGCGCAACGAACGCCGCCAACGAACGAGCATACAGCACCATTTCTACCTTCTCGTTTTCACCTTCTAATTTCAACCCTGCGCAAAACAACTTTCGCTTTTCTCCCTTTCTCACTTAAACCCTTCTCAAAACGAACTTTCGCGTTTTGACCATTCTCAAAACGACCTTTCTCATTTTAACCTTTCTCCTTTCAAATTTTCTCAAAACATACTTTCTGGTTTTGACCATTCACAAAAAGACTTTTCTTCTCATTTCAGACTTTCTCATTTCAAACTTACTAAAAACATACTTTCGGTTTTTGACCATTCTCAAAACTACTTTTCTCATTTTAACCTTGTACATGATCAAGCTAGAGGAAAGCAATAATTTCAGCACATACTCACGGGAAACCGAAATAAAACAAAACGAAAAAACAATGGCATTATGATCGTAGATCTGTACGATTACTCCGACACCGGTTGTAAATAATTCCATATCCTCACAGGGCATGCCAGATGAGCATAATTTGCATCTGATGATTCACGACTGAAATTAAAAAAAAAATATTTGTGCCTGGTAGGAAAGCCTTCAAGCCACGCATCGTCGCACCCGCACATCAAAAAAAAAAAAAAACACGTTGCAGGGCCAGTTTGTTAACGGCAGGATCTCCCTTTGTGTTTTCTAATGAGGGTGAAGGCATTCTCTGGCCTTGAAGTTGTTGCTGCGGTCATCTTAGATAACTTAACCAACTACTATCTTGTGGGAACAAAGCTCCAGAATAAAGGTTTACCGAATATGGGATCGCATTGAGGTGCGATGACTGATTCGGCAACAAAAAAAAAAAAGTTGTGTGTAATGCGTTTTGAGAAGAGCCTTTCAGTAGCCTAACGATTAGCCATACGATTTGAATGGCATAATGCTTTGTGAATCGTTCATAACGTGACGGTATGGAAAATAAAATATTTCTGTGAACATATTTCTAATGCAATGTATGCTATACAAAAGGGTTAAAATGATTCATGCGGGGGTGGGAACAGGATCTTTGGCCGCTCCCTGCTGGTGGTGCTCTCGAATGGTGGCGGCGGCGCTTTGTGAGCGACGAGGTGTACAGTAAGACGAGAGACCTGCCGCAGCTGTTGCTTTGAGATGCTGCCAATGCGGGTGGTAAGCGATCGCTAGTTAGCCTTGGTGTGGAACATGACATTAAGTGTTCGCATCGGTGCACACTGGCACAGGTAGTCCACGAAAATGGATCGACAAGCATGTTAGAATTGTAATAATTTGTTTGTGTGCTTGTTTTGTTTTAGACCTGATTATTTTTTATCAAATAACAATTGCTGTGGAGTAGCCGGCACTGTTATTAACAGTGCCAACATCTCCATTATTTTTATTCGTTTATTTTTAAAACAGAAAAAGAGAGACTGGTTGTAATTCCAAGAGCAATCTAAAGAGGTTGAAACGCCGCGTACGTATTTTGGGACGGAGTTTAATTAAACAATAAAGATTGAAGTGAGAGCGGACTCAACCGAGAAGGTCGTAAATAGGAAAAGGTTAAAGCGCAAAGAGCGTTAGGCGATTTGGTTGAAATACGGTGTTCAAACGAGAACGTGTTCAAATGAGAAAGGGTCGAAACGCGAAAGGTTAAAACGCGAAGGGCGTTTTGGGAATGGGTTCAAACGAGAAGGGTTCAAATGAGAATGGGTTCAAATGAGAATGGGTTCAAATGAGACGGGTATAAATAAGAAAGGGTCGAAACGCGAAAGATTAAAACGCGAAGGGCGTTTTGCGAATGGGTTCAAACGAGAAGGGTTCAAATCAGAATGGGTTGTTTTGAGATACACCCTCTTTGAACTAGATCGCTGACTATCTATCACGACACACAGGTGCCGATATTTTAAAAAGACCCTTCGATCATCGTTGGAGCCACTCCTCGCACCCGGTATGCATTTATTTTAGAAGCATAAGTTTTATGGTGTAGGCAGTCGAAAGCCTTCGAAAAATCAATGAAGACTCCAAGGTAATCTTTTTTTACTTAACAATATTGTTTAAAACTTTTTTTTTTTTTTTTTTTTTTACCGCAAGTTTTGTCGAATGCCCAAACTGGCAAGATCTGGGAAACTGCTGAAGGCTAGAGAGTGAATTATTCAGGCATATTTAGCTAAACCTCGGGCCCCTATTCCTTTCTCTCCCTCCGAGAAGCAGGCGATGTGACATCCACGGAGACGCACCCATCAGGGCGTCGCGGTTGGCCCGTCGACTTGCCCCAAAAGCTAACGGGGGGCTCGACTGAGAAGCTCGCTTTGCCTCACGCTCGGGTGTACTGCGGTGCTGCAGCCCAACGCCGCAAAGGGGCCGCGCGATGTTTCGGATGCATTAGACGTCCGAGTAGCGAAACAGCTTCCTTTCGTTCGTATACGGCAGCATGTTGGTGACGGAAGGAGCGGTCGTGCAACGGTAGAACAAAAGAGAGAACCAGTCGAAGCTAACCACCCTGTTTGTAGCCAATCACTTGCATACATCCGGTGATTGGAAAAGACAACGAGCGCCGTGGTGATTGGCGCTGCTGCATTGGTTCCACTAGAGTTCCTGTATAGGCTCCCTACGGGAGCCAGAGTTGCGCGTTCATCCCCGTAGCACCGGCTTTCCTGCACGGCACTCGGAGTCTGCTCCTCGCGTGACTGAATTCGGTAAATAGCGGCACCGCGCGTTCTAGGCGCGCGGCGCGCTCAAAAGTAGGGAACGTACGGCGGGGCGCGCTCTACGTCTACTTTCCTGCACGGCATTTGAGTCTGCTCCTCACGTGATCGGATCTCGGCGAATATCGGCGCGGCGGCACGTGGAAAACAGACGCGAAACTACTCAGGAACTCTAGGTTCCACTAAAGCCCCGTCATGTTTCAAATGTAGCGCAAGGTTCGTCGATGCTCGAGGCACGTGCAACGTGCAGCTCGTGGGAAGATCATGGCGGCACAGCGCAGCATTGAGCTAGATTTCAGACGCTATGAATTTCCCAAAAGTGGCGCGCGGAACGTGCCTTGAGCATTGCTACAACAATGAATGGCGCCACTTTTCCCGGGGTAGAGGGCCTTTAAAGCCACTTCGCTCGTAGCGCCCTCTGCGATCGGACTTAAAAAGAAATAAAGTAGAGTTTATGGGTGCAGTTCAGGGTGCCTTCGTGTGCGCTCAGCTTAGACTGATGTCGTCCCGCCATTTTCGGTGCAACGTTTTTCTTATTCGATCAGAAGCACGTTAGAAAAGCGTATTCCCGCACGAGCACTTAGCATTGATAGCGTTGACTGCGCTGCGATGACATTTTGTTTTCTGCCATGCGACGAGAAATCGAGGGAGAGCAGGAAACGTCAGAACGCCGAACCGGAATGATTAGCCTTTGTATGTTCTACTCACACTTTGAACGCGTTTGATTGTCGAACGCAGGTGTCCAGCGTTCCGCGTTCGCGTTTCAACAGTGAATAGAGAGAAAAGCAGCTTGCTTTACGTCTACCTACCAATCATTCCAGTCAACGCTCGGCATTCTCGGCATTCCAGTCAACGCTCGGCATCGCCGATACCACGCGCCTGCGCGCGGTATCGGCGATCCAGCGCTGCACCGATAAAGTGGCTGGCCGCACCCCGGAGAGCACCACAACAGCGAGCGATCCGGGCACGAGCGCATCGAAGGGAAAGCTGATTGCTTTTGCAATACCTTGCAGGTCTGTAGGTTTTGAACCCTGTTGCTTTCTTCTTTCCTTATTTTCTTTTCGCTCGTGACCTTGATTGCTCGCTGTTCGAAATGTGTGACAAACCTCCGTCGACTATCAAAGAACTGCTAAAATACGTCACTGACCTGAACGCAGGGCTTAGAAAAGATATTGATGACGTAAAAGAAGATATGACGTACATGAACGAAACTTTTGAAGAGCTTCGTACAACAAAGGTGGAACTAGATGCACTTAAAAAGGAGCATGCAGCGTTAAAACTGGAAAAAGAGCAACTGGCACAATCGCTTGGGACCACGCAGAAAGAATTAACAGAGCTGAAGCAATACACCAGGCTCAGCAATCTTGAGATTAAGGGGATTCCGCAAAACCAGAACGAATCACTGATGGAAGTTGTTCAGAAGATAGGGGACAAAGTTGGAATGTGCGTCGAACCCAAAGATATTGACGTGGTGCATCGTGTGCCCACAAAGGACAGGACAAAAACAAACATCATTGTAAGGTTCTCGTCACGTGCCGTGCGAGATAAAGTCTTGCAAGCGGCAAAAAAGAAAAGGCTCTCAGCTAGCGATATCGGGTTTTCAGATACCAATACGGTGAATATTAACGAGCACCTCTGTCCAGAATATAAAGCTTTGCTGGGCATGGCAATTGCTAGAAAGAAAGAAAAAAACTGGAGATTTGTATGGGTCTCGCAGTCAAAAATACTAGCAAGGAAGGCAGAAAATTCGAATGTCATTCACATCGCTTCTCGAGATGACCTGGCTAAGATAGCATAGCCTCAAAAACCAAGACACCGAGCTAGAAATGCGTAACGGTGTGACGTGCACCATGCCGTGTACGAGCTCTGAAGCTATAAGCTTTCTACACTGTAATGTTAGGAGCTTAAACAAAAACTATGATCCACTGGTCGCTTTGTTGACGCGGCTGGATGAGCGGTACAACGTTGTGGCAATCTCGGAGACGTGGCTTAAAAAAGATGAATTTATGAACATTCCTAATTATAGATTTTTATCCCTGCCAAGATTGGCTAGTTCAAGAGGTGGCGGCGTAGCATTATACATATCTTCACAAACCATATATAAGATATTACCAAACTTAACAGAGACAAAAACAGGCCTGTATGACATGCTGTTTGCGGAACTGGATTGTGGAGTCATTGTTGGTGTAATATACAGACCGCCAGAATCAAACACTCGGGCATTCCTAGAAAAGCTGGAAGATGTGTTGTACCGTCTTGCGAACAAAAATAACAAAGCGATTATCTGTGGTGACTTCAACATAAATATAAAAGACCCCTCAAGTACAGAATACCGGAACCTCCTGCTATCTTACGGCTTCCAGAACCATATTACAGATCCAACAAGAGTAACACTAACGTCTTGTTCAACAATAGATGATATACTCTCCAATTTTGAAGACAGCTCCGTAAAAGCTGGGGTTATAACAGAAAACGTCGCAGATCATTTCCCTACTTTTATTGTCGCTCCCAATGCAGAAAAGAACCTTCAAAAAGAACCCACAGTCGGCCATGGTGTATCAAGGTGGAATTACGAGGCAACTAAAAGGTCCCTTCAGGAGACAAACTTTTCTCAGATCAATTTTACCGACACTAACAATGCATATGATACCTTTTCAACACTGTTCAAATCTTGTTGTATAGCACACAAATTCGTATCTCGCCGGGCAGCACAGCTTTATTCTCCCATTTGTCCCTGGATGAACGAGGAGATACTGAAGTTAATTAGGCTCAAGGAACACTGGTATAACAAAATGAAGCAAAACAAGGACAACGACTATTACAGGGAAAAGTTTAGAGTTGCACGGAACCTATCGCTATCCACCATGCGGAAGCGTAAAAAGCAATATTTTAGCAGCCGTATTGCAAAAGCTAACGGTAGCTCCAAAGAAATATGGCGCACAATTAACCTTGTAATGAAGTCCTCTCAACAATGTAACATTTTACCAGATTTGAACATTCTTAATTGTGATCAAGCGCACCTTGTGTCAATGTTCAATGACTTTTTCATTAGCATAGGTACATCCTCAGCTGCAGTATCAGATGAAACGTCAAAAATTATCCTACCTAGCCCATGCATTAATACATTTGTTTACGTAGAAATAACAGCCGCCGAAATTGTTGGCGTTGCCAGACAAATGTTATCAAACAAAGCTATGGCCCACGACGAAATCTCGGTAAACCTATTGAAAGACAACATTGACATCCTGTGCTACCCACTACAAAAACTGTTTAACCAGGCATTTTTATCGGGAATTTACCCAGAAAAACTTAAGATTGGGCGAGTAGTACCAATTTACAAAAGTGGTGACCCTAATGACCTGGCTAATTATCGCCCGATTACAATTCTGTCCTGCATTAATACACTATTTGAAAAACTAATTGCCGCGAGAATAATGAACTTTGTCGAGAAATACAACATTTTGGTTGCTAATCAACATGGTTTTCAGAAAAACTTCTCTACAGGCACAGCAGTACACTCCGTATCAGAAATAGTCAATTCCTCCCTCAACAAAAATAGAACTACTATAGGCATATTCCTCGATATAAAAAAAAGCTTTCGATTCTGTTAATCACGACATTCTTTTACAAAAACTTGAGCGTTACGGTTTTCGAGGGCCAGCTGGCAAATTTTTTCGTAGCTACTTAACAAACCGCACCCAATTTGTACAAATTTCCCATAATCAATCTACAACCGCGATAGTGAAGACTGGTGTACCACAGGGGTCGGTGTTAGGACCGATACTTTTCTCTATTTTCATCAATGATTACGCAGCTTGCCTCAGACATTCCGAAGCAGTTTTATACGCCGATGATACAGCCTTACTAGTATCACATCATTCTCTTGAAGAGGCCGAATTACTAGCAAATAACGACTTGAAAAATACGATAACTTGGTTTAATTGCAACAAGCTGGTGCTAAATATTAAAAAAAAACTAAGTTCATTGTTTTCGCGTCTGATCGGAAACAACAATCATTTACATGTAACCTGCATCTAGGAGGTTTACACATCGATCAAGTTATCACTTATAAATACCTAGGAATTACCCTAGATTCAACACTACACTGGGCTCCCCACATTGACGAGCTATGTAAAAAATTAACCTTCGGATGCTTTTCATTAGTGAAAGCACGGAAACATTTTAGCAAACAAACATTACGCATGATTTACTTCGGTGTGTTTCATACTCATTTAACCTATTGTGTTGAATCATGGGGTTTCACTTACGCGTCATATCTAGCGAGAGTTACCATTCTGCAAAGAAGGGCAATCAGGATAATAGCAGCAGCACCTATACATGCATCAGCTAAGCATCTTTTTAGTGAATTAAACATACTCCCCATCAACTTAGCTCGCGACCATAAGACTGCCATTTTAGTCCAAAGAATTTTAACCCAGAATACTCCATATCACTCTTCTACATTCAATTTTCCAAAACGTGAAACCCGACAACTACATTATAATAACCTTAATTTGCCGATAACTTACAATGCTTACGGGCGCCGCTTAATATCGTTCATTGGTGCGAAGATATGGAATAACATTTCATGTAATATAAAACTAGCAACAAATTTTGTACTCTCATTAAAACGATTTATTTCATCTGAAGTGTACAACTCACCCTGTTAACTCCGTACTAGTAGTTATATTATTTGTGCAGCTGATTGTTTTAAATGTGAATGTTTTTTTAATGGATCCATTACTAGCCATGTAGGCTATGGATCCAGATGACTAATCAGACATTTCTTTGTACATCTTTACGTGAATAAACATTGATGATTGATTGATTGATTGATTCTAGCGTCCCCTCTCCTCCCCCTCGGCGCATAGACTTTTTGTCAAACTACCCAAGCACCAAACTAAATGCTGGGAACGTAGATACACGCACTGCACATGCTGGCGCCTGCAGTAGCAGTCGTTCGAAAACAAAACTCTAAAACGATTGACACATTGCACGCGCTTTCCTCGACCCCCCCTTATTTCGTCCATGTACTCGGAATCTTTTATACAAAGAAGGCCAGCGCGTGCAGCGGGTGTACCACACGTTCCCGAATATTCTTTTTTGTGTTGGGATAATTTATCGAAAGGTATATGGCAACGTGCGTAACCAAAAGCGTCGCCGCGGTCAGCCTCCCACTATTGGTCAAACACTAACTATGACGCCTTGAGTACGATGAAATCTACTTTCATCGATGAAAATAACCGGCAATTTCAAACTGTCAGCTTCGACGATGCTTTTTTGAGGACGCGATGATTCCATATTTACGACGTGTTTTTTTACGCGCACAATCAAAATAGTGTCTGGTAATTGATAATCCCGGTCCTGGACGTCACAGTTAATAACCACAAGAGGGAGCCACCGACGGCTGTGCCTTAGGCTGTTTGAGGATCTCGATGCACGGCGAGGATCCTCGCCCTCATCGGGGTCAAGGAACAGGTCGTCGCACGTCCTTCCTTCTTTCTTGCGCAGAGACAGGCGGCAGGTGGCGGGGTCTTCCGAAAAACCGCGGGGGGGCCAAGGCCGCGCTCCCATCGAAGTGGAATAATGGGGCCCTCCGTCGTGGTCTCTTTTCGGCTGCACTCGTCGTGTAGCCGGTGCACCGCACGAGGGCCCGCATGGCTGTTCCCCGACAAAGAAAAATGCTTAGTTCCATTTATTTTAAGCTTTACCTGAAATCGAAGGCGCATTTATATATCCTCCCGATTGGTCGATCTTAATGACAGAAAGACAGAGAGGTTAGCTGGGACGTTTGTCCTGGCTACTCTGACTGGGGTTAGGGGAAGAGGGGTACGAAAAATAATGTGATGAGAGAAAACAATGAAAGGATTTTAAGAATAATGCGAGGCATGATGAGAATTATGTTAAAACTCAGTTATGTACAAGCGAGCACACACACACAAGCCCTCTTTCTCTCACACAGACACACGCTATCTCTCCCTCTTTCACTCACAAAGTTAAAGATGCGTCGACAGTTCGGTACTGTTCTCGTTTTCGCCTCCAGAAAAAAAAAAAAAAAAGCTTCATACGCCGCGCAAAAAAGTTCTTACAAGATTTGTTTGTGAGGGGAAGAAGCGACGCTTTTGGAGTTTGAAGCGTGTACGTCTTGATAAGATAACCGATATCTAACCTAAATTGCTGCTACATATATTTTAATCAACGCTTTTTTTAAAAGTCCATCGAGGTACAATAGGTGGTAGCCATTGCTTACGAAGCGCGTGATTGGGTCCGAGTCGTCGCCGAACTCTGACGTCAGCGCTCGTGTCCAATACATGCTCAGATGGCGTACAGGCGATGGCGCCGACTTTTGAAAAGGGTATATTCTCTCCATAAAGGAGGAAATTAGTAATACTGCGCGAGGAGCCGGACTTTTTTCTTTACTACGGTTCGTGGGGCGAAAATGAGTATGGTAAGAAACGGAAGCCTTATGCTTATGTCCTTCAGATATGTTAAAACAGTCCGCGCAGAAAAAAACAGCCTGCACTGAGCACCGACAAGGCGGCGCCTGCGTAGCTTCTTTTGTGACTCTAGTTGGTCTCTAAAGTGAAACGAAGCACCTTCCTCATCCGCACTGTCTATAAAACTCTATATGATATTTGCCGGGGGAGTCTCGTGATCGCATAAAGATAGTGCAACCAGCCTCTGCTGCGTCGCGCGATGACAGCGCAGCAGAGGTTGGTTGCACTATCTCTTCACGGGACGCGGTGCCGCCGGGGCCGAGATGCGCTCCGATAGCAAACCGAAACTTAAAAACCCGTCGATTTTGTGCGGTCTTTCAGAAAGCCGTAAAATGCTTCACGTGCCTTCTATCGTTCTGCAATTTGTTGATTTAGTGTCTTTCGATGATGCTGAGCAATTTTCTAGTTGAAACCATGCCCTTAAACACAGTATTAAAAAAATTAATTCCGCAAAAATAATTAACTTAATTATCCTGGACTTTAATAATTTTCCTAAATGGGCCCCTGGCCCAGGACCAAAACGCCACAAGCCTTTTTTCGTTGCGATGAGCAGTTTTCGCACGAGCGATCTGGCCTGCGTTCTCTGAAACACCCTACACACACACACACACACACACACACACACACACACACACACACACACACACACACACACACACACACACACATATATATATATATATATATATATATATATATATATATATATATATATATATATATATATATATATATATATATATATATATATATATTCAACCGTAGAGCAGTTACACGGAGAGCAATCGTGACCATGCAAAAAAAGGGGGATGTCAATCACTCTGGTTTTTAAAAGATTTCTGAAACAAGTCAGCTTTGTCTTTTGCACATTTCCAGAAATACCATTTTGGGAATACCACCACATTGCTTCGATTACGTAACGTTGCAGGTTGTTCATTGCCTTTTCGTAGCACAAGTTTCTAAAAGCAGAACCGTATCATCTGCGCACTGAAACACAGTACAGTTGTTAACTGTTGAAGCGAAATTATTAATGCAAATGTTTTAAAGCAACTGGGATAAAATTGAGGCCTTGGGGACACCGACCTTCATTTGTAATTGACTGCTACAGTTAATTTTGTCGCCTAATACAACAACTTGGAATCAATCAATAATAATTATAATAATAAAATTAATATTATTATTATTATTATTAATGTAATGTAATCAAGCGTCAGAATTTGATTTTCTTCACGCCGCTGCTGGGTCCAGTCCTACAAGCCTCTTTTGGCTTTCGACGGACCCGCATTCTTGTATGTTGTTATGAAATACATGAAATAAAAAATTATTATTATTATTATTATTATTATTATCATGACGAGATTAATTCGAGAGGCCATGGACAAATTCATCCCTTTAAAATCTTTAAAGAAACCTGGATTTCCTAATTGGTTTTCTTATCAACTAAGAACGCTACTAAAAAGGAAAGACTTCTTGCACAGAAAGTTTAAAAAAAGTGGCCTCCCAAAGCGGGAGGTAGAATTCAAGAGTTGCACAAAGAAATGTAAGGTAATGTTAAACCGTGACCACCTGGCGTATCGTGACTCAGTGGAATCTGACCTTGTCAAAAACCGTAAGAAATTTTGGAGGTACACTAGATCACGTTCCGGGAAGGATATTGGATCGACAATAATTTTGGATCACCATGAAAGAGATGCGGAGTGCGTGCCTGAGCTATTGGCAGATCATTTTAGTTCAGCCTACAAAGACAGTACCGTCTGCTCCTCCGCCACATTGACTCACTTGAATGAATTCGTGAGTCTGTTCTAATAAGTTACATTAATGTCGACGAGGAATGTGTACAGCTAGGTATTAAGAAAATGAAAGTCACGCTATCTGCGGGGCACGATGGTATACCATCTGGATTTTTAAAACTTTTCATGATATCCTTACACCTACACTATGTGCAATATTTAACAACTCCTTCCACGAAATGCCCTTCTCTTCTCAATTTCCAAACTTTTTGAAACAGTCATTCATAAATTCTTGTCTTTCAAATTTGAAAACTTAACCCTCCCTAATCAGCATGGGTTTATGACCGGCAGATCAACGACTACAAATCTTGTAAGTTTTATGTCTACCGCATCCCAGGTAGTCTGCAACAGAGGTCAGCTAGACGTGGTTTACTTTGACCCAAGCAAGGCATTTGACGTTGTTAATCATACGATACTTTTATCAAAGCTTTCCGCCTACGGGGTTTGTGGCACAGTATACGACTGGTTTCAAAGGTATTTGTCAAACAGGAAAGCGTACGTTCGAGTCAACAATATGAACTCTTCATTGTACGGGGCAAGTTCTGGCGTTCCTCGGGGATCCGTCCTAGGACCGCTCCTGTTCACATTTTTTTGTAAATGACGTCTCTGATGCTATTTCTAATTCTTCGTTCCTGCAATACGCTGATGACATTAAAATTTACAAAGAAATAGTTACTTTAAATGATTGCGCTAGGCTTCAGGAAGATGCATGTTCTTTCTTTATAGGTGGTGCTCAGCCAATTATACTCTATTAAACCGCGCTAAAACCAAGGTTATGACATTTACTCGGAAGGCACAGAATACATTTTTCGCATATAGTATTTATGGTGAATCCCTGTCCCGGGTATGTGCAATGAAAGATCTGGGAGTTATGTTCGATCCTAGCCTGCGATTCTCTAGTCACGTAGCTAGGCTCGTTAACTCGCCTGTGTGCACGCTGGGTGTTGCCTCTCGCTTAACTTCAAGCATCTTTCTGCGTTTCTCACGTTGTACCGCTCGTTATGCATGCCCCAGTTAGAATATGCCTCAGTTGTGTGGAACGGCATCTCTAAAACCAACTCACTGGAAATCGAACGAGTTCAGAAAAACTTCATTTCCATCGTTAAACATCGCTACCCTGTAAAAGATGTTCATTGTTCAACTTATGACGGAACGTTAGAGCGTGTTGACTTCCTGAGCCTGCACCGGCGTGGGCAAAAGGCGGTACTACTGTTTTTGTTTAAGACGTTGCATGGGTCGATTAATTCACCAAGCCTCTTGTCTGAAGTGTGCCTTAGGGTTCCACGTGTGCCAACTCGGAATCAATCATCCTTTTATATTAAAAAAAAATAGCCTTTTAAGCTTAATAATTAGACTGACTGAGTGTTATAACCCGTACTCTGAGAAACTGGATATTTTTAACTCGTGCTACAGGGCATTTGTTATTTCTATTGAAGACCTGTCCGGCGGGTGAATAATGATTGTGGTTCACTTTAAGATCAAATTCGGAGAGCACAGACATTGTTGGGTCTGTCCTTGTGCTACTGCTTCGTATATCATTCGCTTTTAGTGCCTCTCAAACTAGTTTTTGCATTACTGAAATTTCTCTTAATTGTACACAAGACCTAGAAATTGTATTTCGTCATCACTCAGCTCAGTGTATGTCGTGTATGATTATATGCAGTTACTGTATAGTGCATTGCTCTTCTCTATTTGTGTGTTTTATGTATTCATTTGCATCCACTCTGCCAGCACCAAGACCGCAAGGTTGTTCCTAGGCACTATAACCATAATAAGCATGCATTGATTGATTGATTGATTGATTGATTGATTGATTATTATTATTATTCAGTCTTGTTTTCTCACTCCGCAAGCGTGCGAGTATGAGATGTTAGGACCGCCTAGAGCCACTAAATAAGCTATGCTTAGAGTATCGGCACTCCGTTACCCGGTAGTGGGCGCCACCATCAGACGCAACTGCCGATCGTCAGGATTCAAAATATTGCTTTGCTGTGTCGCGAACTGTTCAAACATTTGTGGGGGACGGAAAAGCGTTTCCTGTGACTTCAGATAAAGCTTCATGACTATAACTGGCATGATGATTTTAAGCACCAAGATGGGTAGGTGTAATTTCTCTGTAACAGATTTGTACGTAACGAGTTACAAGTAACTGATTACAGACGACTGTTGTTCTGCGTTGACATCATCTAACCATGACAAGGACCTCTCCCCCCATTCTATCTCGAAAAAGGTGACCAACGCGTGCTCTACGATTTTTTTTTTTTGTTACTAGATCGGGGTTTTTATTAGTCCAGCATGTGGCTGTTTAATGATCCTTCCCTCTCTCTCTCTCTCTTTATCTCTGTTACTGAAAGAAGTGACGAATTCTATTACCAGTAGCTTATTTTATTCTCATCGCGCCCGCGAAAAAGGTCACGTGCTCCCTCTGGAGTTATAAAATTGAAAATCTTCACTAGGCTTAACGAGGCACTAGGAGATACAAAATGCGACCACTTTGAACATATGTATGCCTTTTTGTTTTCGTAACAAAAAGCTAAAAAAGTAACGTGAAAAGTAATAAATAACTTTTTGGTAATTCCTCAATTATTTTTGTGGTACAGTAATTCATTACTCAGTCAGTTACATTTTTCAATAAAGTAATTGTAATAGGTTACTTTTTTTTCAGTAACGCGCCCAAGACTGTTCTAAAGCGTATAGCTTATTTGTTGGCTCTATGACCGCCCTTATGTTCTATTCACATTGTGCGATTTTAGTCGCGATTTGGCAGTTAGGAGGTCACTTGTGCAGCAGATAAAGCGTGGTGGAAGCCGCGGTGCTCAATGTCACAGCGACCACGGACGGTGGCCCGTGGCTCACTGCGAGCACCAGCCATCGGGACGTTCGTCTACGCGCCTGCTCTGCGGTAGAATACGGACGAAGCGACCTCGTGCACAGAAACCTCGCCAAACAAGCTGGAGGAGCGCACACGTGATTTCATCGGCTCACGTGCGCGTGCACCTTGGGCTGCAAACACCGCAGATAAAAAGGAGGTTCGAGGGACCACGGAGAACCAATACCCGTAAATAGAAATAATAAGAAGGGAAGAAGAACCAATAGCCTCCTCTCCATCGCGACAACAAAAATAAAAGTGGCGGCACGCGCGCCACGCCGACATCTGTCCTTCGTCTCACCTGCTCCTTTATGCCCACCCCGTAAGCTTTTTTTTTTTTTTTTAAGGGTTTTTGAGATGCGTATCTCTTCTTTATGCGTGATCAGCAACCTTTCTGGGCGTCTTTTAAAAGCCCGAGCAGTAGTACCCGCCGTCGCTCGTGCTGTGCTGCCTCCCCCTGGTGTGCCTGGATTTCAGAGTGTTTGCAACTGCTTGATGGGAGTCACGTGGTTTACGGGCCTCGTTTCCGATAGACCTTTTGCCAAATTCCCCGAGCATGAAGGAGAATGCTGGGAACGTAAGTACACGCGATGCACGCGCTCGCCCTATCTGTAAAGAAAGATTCGAAAAACCACAATAAAGGTTTGATGACAGCGCGCGCCGAGCGCCACGCGACAATACAACGCATGCGCACTTGCGCTCCATCAGCGCAGGAAGCGTCCGCCATTAAATTGCAAACGCCCGCCGTGCCCTCGAGTTCCTTACGTTACTCCCTCTCTTAAATCTCGGCTCTCTATTTCCCCGGGTGAAGAACGGGGCTTTTCCGCTGCAAGCAAAGAGAAAGACCGAGACGCTTGAGCGCGCGCTCGTGCCAGGCTCGTGCGCGCGAACCCGTCTGGCAGACGGCGTTGCGGTCGCGCGTTGACCTTGGCCCGCCGTCCAATCGGAGGCTGTTCGGGACCGGGCCCTCTGCCAGGTGCTGCCCGAGGGGATCGCCCGCTCGCCGGCCGTTTGAGCCGGGCGCTCGCTGTTTCTGGTCGCCTACATTTTGTTGTGGCTGCGTTGTTTTGTGCAAGGTCTCGCGTCTGCTGCCACGCGCGCGCATCTGTGCGTCTTCGGAATATGGGCATATAACCGTCGCGGCGACCATTTTTGTTGCTCCCGCTCTCCGCCTGGTCATGCGCGGAGTTGACGCACGTAAGCGGGAGAAAAGGCGTCTTGCTGCGCACCGTTGCACGCAGCGTTGCACGGGACGACGTTCCTGGTAGAGGTCTAAGGGCCAGCCCGCGGGCTGAGCTCGGGTTTCACGGCTATATTCATGAAGGGCCCTGACCGGGCACGGGCCTCGCGTAAAAGTCTACAAGGCGGGCCGAAACAAACCGTATACCGGCTGTTACTTTTTTAATTTTTCTTCTTTTCTAGCAGCTTTGTTTTTTGGGCGCTTGTTCGAGGGTTGCGGGAGGGATCACAGTGGGAGAGGTCGAAATGCTGAAAGCATGTATGTGTGTTTGTCCGGCCCGGTGTCTGTGCACCAAATGCTTTCCCAGAGCACCAGCGCTCATTTTCGTCCCCTACGGCGCCGCCTTTCCACGTATACCAGCTGCACGTACGAGTGCGTGCATCCATAATATGGGTGAAGATGTTCCGAGTCGGTGTTGCTTTACCTAAAGGATTTCTCACAGACCACCACAAAAGGCGGCTGTATTATTTTTTGTATAGTTTTCTTTCGGTTGTACACAGCGGGAATAGGCAATCGACCTTTTTCAGAGATCGCTGGGCGCATGCGCCGACTCTGAGAGAGGAGAGGAAAGGGAAAGGCGCCATTTTTGGTGGCTCTCTCGCCCGCTCGGTCGCTCAGACAGTGCTGGTTATGCTTGACTCTTCCGGTATTCTCGCGGCTTGGCTTCATAGTCGTCATGCCTCACCACGGCACAGCAGAAGGTTGCACAAATAGAAGCAAACATTGTTAAAATGCTAAATTTTATAAAGTTCTTGTAGCCTTTGGCGGGTGGTGCACGAAAGCACCCGATGTCAAACACCCCGCCGTTTTTGCCCTGCTTTCAAAACCCTATGACGAGAGTCCCCCGTGTCAAGTGGCTGGAACATCAATGTGACGGTGGGACATTCTGCTTTTAACTAAAATACAGTAAATGTGAACATGATGATATACCTGAAATTGGGGTAGGAAAATGAAAACGCAAAAGGACACAGAAAAAGGACAGGCAACGACTCCCGAGACGCTGCCCGTTTTTCCTTTGCATTTTCCTTTTCCTACCTCAGCCTCAAGTTTCATAATTGAAAATGAGCGTGTTGCTGATTAGATACGAATACATGACAGGATAAAACATCAATGACGGGGACGGATACAGGACCTCTTGAAAGAGGTACTCTTTCCGTCCCTGTCCTCGATATTCCATCAAGCTTTCATGTATTCAACTTACACCAGCTCGCCTGCACTCTGACCATTTTTAATTAATAGTAAACGTGCAAACGAGGTTGTGTGACGTAATCATGCCATACCCGGTACTGAATTAAAAAAATAACAGCATAAAGCTTTCCGTTCTTCAGGCGTGCGCAATACACATTCGCGTCTTGCCACGTTAAAAAAGAAAAAAAATTGACAAAACATTTAAAGCGAGCGAAACGAATTTAAGCCTTACGGAGACAGAAACTTGATGAAATTTCTTGGCAACCAACCGTGAACTTGTGGCTGTTTGCTGTTTGCCCTGTTTGCTGGGCCCACTTTGTCGAAGGTTCGTAAACGTGCTGAATTCAAAGATGGATTGTTTCTAACATACCGTTCCTTACTTTTTGACGGTGCAGGTTCGCGATATCAAGACGGCCCGGATTTCGCACCGTCCGAGTTTGTTTACATTCCCGAATACGGCAATGTCCCGTGCTCTCGCGCGGTACGCAGGACGGCGAAGTGACGGACGCGATAAGCTTGAATAACTTAAGCAGTCAAGGAGAGTAAAATCAACTGCTCATAAACTGAGCTCACAAACTCCGCACAAGGAGGAAGGTTGGGTCGGTATCCAAGCTGGTCACCATTACTCTCCTTACATAACACTCAGCGACTCTGCTTTGAAAACAGACCCCTTTTTTAGTTCCTTGCAAGACGCGACACCGAAATGACGATGAAGTGACTCCGAGTCGATGGTAAGAACCGATGTGGCGTCGGCGGTCTATCCATCCCTGAAGGTATAAAAACGAACGAGGTCCTCTGTATCCTAGACATTGACTTTTGTTAATCCTCTAGGTCATTCTCAGCCATTTCGAAGAAAATATGCACGCGAAGCGACGACAGAAAGACACGTTCAGATTGGTGAAGGACGGAACAACGCCACCAGAGAACACACGCAAACACATGAACCGGGAGACAAGCCACGCCTGGCGCGGACAGCGGAGTGACGTTCCCGGAGCCACCAAAAGTGTTTCGAGGGATTCCCGCGAGGGCGCGCCACGATCGTGGCCAAACTCTGAAAAAGGTCAATTTAGAACCTTGCCCGTCTTTCGTGCAAACTCGTCGCAACGTTTCCCTTTATCTGCAGCTTTAGCAGATTGTTTTGTTTACTGGTACTTGCCGTTTTTATTTTGACGCGATAGCAAATCCGGCGTCGGTGGCGTGACGAGAAAAGGTGGCATCGGTAGCTTGTCGCTAAATTCCTGATTGGTCGATAGGGTCATGACGTCACAACCACAGGACCTCTAGCGGGAATTTCAAACCATACAACGCTCACGCTAAACGTGACGTCACGCGTGGATAAAGTGATTAAAAAACCTGACATGCAATGCAAATTAAAGGTCGCCGCGTGTCTTAAACGATTTCGTTCTATAAACTAATTCGTTTGCCTTAAAGAAAAATTGAAAAAAATGTTAGGCGGGATTCGAACTCAAGTTCCTTCGGTTGCGAGCCAGACACACTACTGACTGGGCGACGCAAGGCACTTTTTCTTTATTTTTTTCCCGATTTCGACAAGAATTACACTTATACTTGTAAGAGCTGCGCCGCTCTGAAACCTGTATGGGGTACGCGACCTGGGTCAGGTGTTTTAATACACCTTTTGTCCCTGCCACCCCAAAATAAAATGGCAAATAAATACAAACAATCACTGATAACCAAAATAAATAAAAAAACTCGTGCACAACACATGGGGCTCGAGTATGAATGTTAAAACTCGAGAGAGTTTTAACATTCATACTCGAGCCCAAGTTCTCTAGAGCGTCCAATATTGGCACCTAATCGGGCGGGGTGTAGGAACAAATAGTCCCGGAACTAATGGTCCCAAGTTCAAGGTAGGAAAAAATGTTCACGTAATAAGATCACTTCGAAAATATAACACACTCAATGCACTTTATTTATTTATGCTCTCTACGTACTTGTCTGCTGGTGGAATGAGGAACTTCCATGGTCCCATAATTTGAGACCGATTACCTAAGAGCAAGTTGATAAGGTTTCTATAGCTCTTTCATTTAAAATTATCGGAATAATGTCTAGCAATACCAGAGTCAGTGTCATTTTATTGTAATATTTAGTAATCGTATATTGAAGGGGGTCACTGCTAGTATTACACCATAAAGAGCATTTTGCTAGTTATGTTATTAGTGCCTTGTTTTGATAGGCGAAATGAGCACTTGTACTCATGTCATTGGTGCTATGCGACTTCAATTACATTCATCTCCGTGTGTACTTTGGTTACTGCCCACATTAGGAGCGGAGCTTGCTGCCTTTTGAGGTGCATTGGGTGCGTGTGCACCAGTGACACTCCTTCTTGTCTCTCTAAACAAATCAGTAACTACACCACCTAGATTGAAATATATTTCACGGGACGTTCAGAACTCAAACATTTTATTGATGCCACACAAATAAACATACAAAAAATCTTACGTCTGAAGAGGTCAGAACCGAATGTTTCTGACCTCACACCTCGAAGGAAGTCGTCCATGGTTTTCACGCCCTGGCTGTACTGGGGGAGAGATTCTACAGCTAGAAGTACAAAACTAATCATTACTTACGATATCTTTCGAGTGGGACGCTTACTAACATTTATACATAATGACGCGGTCTGAATGAGCTCAGTAAATTACTTACCGTTCGAAAATGGGCGACCGGAAGAAAATGTGGCACTTTCACGCGTCATTTGTTAACTGAAGCTGAACCATGCGGTCAATCGTGAATGTCTGTGTTGTCGCTTATCTCACCAACGAAATAAAAAAGCGCCCCCCCCCCCCCGCCCCCTTTTTCCTTTATCAAACTTTAGAAGGTCCTAGCTCCGTTCAGAGGCTTTTACAGGGGTGACAATTTTGTGGGACCATTTTTTCCTACCTTGAAGTTGGGACCATTAGTTCCGGGACCATTTGTTCCGGGACTGTTAGTTCCGGGATAATTTGTTCCGGGACCATTTGTTCCGTTTCCCATTGTGTAACACGTAGAAAAAACGAACGATGGAATTTTATCCGCAAGTCTGAATGACAGCACGAAGAAAAGGATTAGTTTGTTCCCTAAAAAACGAAAACCGCGAAACAACTTGCTTGACAAATAGATGTGATAGGGATAGCCCCCTTTCTTGACGCAGCGAAACAGATTGTCACGATATACCCTTTCCCACCCAGACCACCAAATGAATACCGCGAAAACACGGTGTAATTTTTGCACATTTCCACTGGCGCAAGCCAAAACACAAAGTACGTACCAAATTTTGCAATGAAAAAAAGACGTTACAGACGGTGGCACGCGTAAAGATTGGCATATCCTGCCCACCTCATTTGCCAGCTTTCTCTCGCGTCTCCTGAATTACCGTCGACCAATATTCATTTGATCTTTTATAATCTTGCAGTGGAACACCAAGATACTCAGTTAGCGAGGACATAAAACGGATATCTTCAAAAACTTCGGGCTTTATGGTCCATGTCTCATGCCAAAGGCCGCAGAATTTTAACCATTTAACGGCAACTCGCAGTAAGACATTACTTAACTCACCGTATCGACAATGCTTCTCCCTTCTTTACAAAAAACGGCAGCATCATCGGCGAAGGGCAAAAGTTTTACTTTTATATTTTGGAGAGAAAATTCATTTACAAGTCTATTTTAATTAGGCTTCTACAAAAGGGCTCGAGAACCATACAGAACAGCAACGGGGACGGTGGGCAACGTTGTCTGAGGGATGTCTGTACACTAATACGGGTTTTAAGCTTCCCGTTAATTATAAGAATCCTGTATATGCCAAGCGAACAAAGTTTAATGCTGTTTTGCCTACTCTAACGTGTAGTATCCAAGAACTTCTCCAGGTTAATCTAAATCATGGCAACTTGATCTAGTTCCTCGTCACACACCTCTAATATACTTCTCGCAATCTGAACATTTGTCACAATCGAACGACCTATGATACCACTAGTCGGATGCTCGCCCACAATCTTACAAATAACGCTCTCCAACCGTCGGGCTAGAACTTTCATTTGAACCTTATAATCAGCATTGCCAACGGCTATTGGCCCTGTAGTTCTCTCTCTCTCTATATATATTTTTTTTTTTTGTTCACCGTCAACCTTGTGTATGGTAACGGTGTGTGAGTTTAAGAAAGAAGGTGGTAACGTATTTGTCTCACATGCCTCAATTATTGCAGCAGGAAGATGGCTTGAAATTACGCCTTTCTACTTTTTATAAAATCTCTTACGAACTAGAAGTCCGATGGTCTGTGTAGAAAGCGCGATTTAAGCTTGGAGTATTGGCATTCTTGAACCAACACCGTCAAAGTTGTTCTTATTTCCGTCGATGAAAGAAAAGTAAATTCGAGTGAATCCGTCATAGCGAGCGTTTGGTCGAATCGCGAATGCCGACCACAACGTCGCCTAGGTGTCGTCGCACGTTTCCTGCGCGTTATCTATGTTGTCCTTTGATCGGTGTGACGCTCCTTGCGTCCTTGCGTTCCGACGCGCCGAAAACACATTTTGGAATACTTGCTCGCCGTGTATACTTGCTGAGCGCTGTGTCGTGCGCTGAATTAGCGCAGGACCCATTCTAAAAGCATGTGAACATGCTTTTAGAATGGGTCAATCGTTTTTGGTGAGCAGGGCACAAACGTTGGCTCTGTGCTTCGTTCATTGCTCTCAACTCGTTCGACATCTTTCTCCGGCGCTTTTATTCGCTTAGCGCGGGTCTGATCGCTGTACCCCATTGTTTTCGTGCTTAGTCGTTGGGTGGCGGACTTTGTCCAGCCGTAACCAATGACCATTTCCGAACCCACTCCCTATCTGAGTGCGGCCGAGGATCTTGGACGATTGAATCCGAAAAATAAACTATAAACGTGGCAGCTCACTACCGCTGCCCCGTACGTTGGGCCTGCGAACTGTCGTATATCCTCCAAGATGCTTATGGTACGTACTGTCGAAGAGGATGGAGGAATTCCTACTCTGCGATGTCCAACAGTCGTCCAGAGGCTTTGATCTGGACACTTGGCGAAAAAGACGGCGAGGAATCCGGTGCCCGTGATTGGGCGTCGCGGTTGATTGACTGTGGCTGTGTGCCAAATATCGCCCAGATGGATCCGAGTTACTCTGCCGGGACTTGTCTCGTGGGCAGACAGATTGAAAAACGTTGGACGCGGGTAGGTTTTAGAACGCCAAGGTTCAAAACCCTTACCCTGAAGCACGGTGCCCTGGAGTATAGATGGAGTAAATTTTGGAACACGGCCCTTGCCGCCGGCCAGCCACGGCGGTCGAATTCCTCGGCGACTTTTTCGCCAAGTGTAGAGATTAGAGCCCCAGGTCAGCAGTCGTACTGCAGCGGCAAAAATAGCCCCGTGCGCGTATTCAGAGAAGTTTGTGGAGTAGGTCAACGGGACAATTTCAACTCTGCTGGCGCGATATGGGATTCTGTTTGGCGCATTATGAGATTGCCGCAATATGGGATTCTCCGATAATTCCGAATTTAATGGGGTATTAGTTCATTGTCGAGATTAGAAGCTTCGGCTAGGCGGCGTTAGCAGCCGCTCGATTTAAAAGGGTTCACTCGTAGCCATCCATCCATCATCCTGTCCATTCTGCTCTCAACTAAAAGCTGAAAACGTGCGTCTCATCGCACTGGCGGATCGTGAACACTGCGAGTCACGTGACCGGTGCCGACCATCTTCGGTCCCGGGGGAAACCGCGCTCCGGGTCAGACCCGCGGGCCGGAACGCAGGTGTCGCGTGTACGCCGGGCACACGTCCCGAGCGTAGACAATCGATACCGGACTGTACCGCGCTCTATTTCTGGGCCCGATCCCCTGGTGGCCGTGGTCGCGCCCAACGGCCACCGAAGGGACGCAAATAGCCAATAAGCAGAGGCTTCCTCACGTCGCAGCACCGGCTATTTTTAGCCGCTACGTGCGAATTTCCATCGGGCCTGGATAGCTTCGGCAAGGACTTTGCTTGTGTTTGTTTCTGTACTGGGGATGTCGCTTTCCTGCTTTTTGTAGGAAGTCAGTCGCAGCGGCGTCCGGAGCGCTGACAGAGAGAGCGGCATGTCCTCTAATGCGCTTACATCATACAATAAACGCGGTGTTTGCTGCACACATGATGACATAATTATTTGCGAACACGCCCGAAGCGTGTTCCCCAATCGTGTTTTCATTTCATACATACATATATATATATATATATATATAGCGTTAGAACTGTCCGATCCGACGTACGAACTGTCGGAAAGTTGGCAGCTCCAATCTCGCCGCCCTCGACAGTTCAAGACGCATGCTTCCGACGTATCGTTCCATTCAGCTCCGTCCAATCCTGGGTATTCGTCTAACGGATGGATGGATAGATGCTAATGGTTGTATTTGTACCGGGCGGTAGCTTGCGCCACCTATCCTAGAAATCAAAAATATTATTCCTCGCCCTTGATCCCTTACAAAAACGGGTCTCACCATTCTTTTTAATTTTTTTAGACTTCTTATTGACTTTCCGCGATCCTACTGAATTCCTTTATAAACGCACTTTGTTTTGACTATTGTCAAAAAACTTTCAAAAGAAAAAATATTGAATTTTTTGTACTTATTTATAAAAAAATTAAAAAGAACTTGTAAAGACGTTTTTCTATAGGATATTTTCTAAAAAAATTCAAAAGGAAAAACAATAGACTTTGTTTTGTAGACTTATTTATAAAAAAATTAAAAAGAACTTGTGAAGACGTTTTTCTGTAGATTATTTTCTAAAAAAATTCCAAAGGAAAAACAATAGATTTTGTTTTGTAGACTTATTTATAAAAAAATAAAAAGAAGTTGTAACAACGTTTTTTGTAGGTTATTTTCTAAAAAATAAAAAGAAAACCTATTGACATTATTTCTTTATAATATTTTATAAAAAGAGACATTTTTTATTATTCTATTTGGTCTGCGGTCGTGTGCGGGGTCCGATATGACGGATGTTTCTTTTTTTTTTTACTTTTTATTGAAAATGTGTTGACTTCTTGTTCACTTTGATTACTTTATTTTGACTGACTTCCTGTTGACATGGTCAACAAAAGTTTGTTGATTTTGTGTTGAAACTTTTCTTATGATTTCCTTCTGCCTGAGTCAAAAGAAAAGCTATTGACTTTCTATTAACTCTACGTTGGATCTTTTTCTGTTGACTTCCTGTTGAAAGTGTTATCAGAAATACTGCAGACGTTCTATTTACTTCGTGTTTAAATTATTCAGTTGACTTTCTGTAGCCAGTGTCAAAAGAAAAGCTACAGACTTTCTGTTGACTTTTTATTGAACATAATACATCTTGACTAAATGTCAAAAGTCACTAAGTTTCTCAATAGTCTCTGACAATTTCAGAACCGTAGGGAGGAGCTTCCGTTCTCCTGCCTCCAGCGCGAGCCTTCTATCCTTGACAACTCTTCGACGTCTCGCGCCCCTAGAGCTCGACTGCGCAGTCAAAGCACGACGGAAGGCATGGGGCGCGTGCTGGAGGCCAGGCGTTCAAAAAACACGTTCTGCCGTTCTCACTTTCTAAATGACTATCGTTGCGTTATTGACCCTATTCAACTAGTAAAAAAGAGCAAAATAACTATTTTAAAGTGGAGCAACCGCCTTGACTGGCTTCGTCCCGAGTGGTGCTATGCAGAGAAGCGATAACATTTGTTCTATGAGCCGTTTTTGTGGAGATCGTTTTAGCGACCACACGAAATTATTATTAGTTGTACCAATGCTTTTTAGTAAGAGATAGAGTCCACCAACTTCGAAGCACTGTCTTTCCTTTGACAGACTTTCGAGAAGGAGACCGGAGACTTGGAAACTTAGTAAGTGCTGAGGTGGTCACCGGCCAAATGATTACCTTCGATATGTAGGCTATATAAGGCTCTGGTGCTGTCAACAGCACTGTGTTTCTGGTGTTGAGTGCTTGATGGTGTTTGTGTTTGTTTACATTGCTTATATGTGGGATGTGTATGTATCAAAAAGACACTATTTCCTAACGAAATTAAAAATTATAGTAAAAAATTTAGTGTTTTTTTTTAAACGTTAATCTGTGGTTTTGTCAAAGGGAATTCAACAAAATTTATGTGAGAAGGAATTCAAAAGCATTTATGTAAGAAGGAATTCTAAAAAATTTAAGTGGCCAATTTTAACTAGGAGTTAAATAAGTTGTCAAAAGAAAGTCTAAATAACATCAAAAAAGTTTAAAAAGAAATTCAATACGACTCCGGAAAATTTTCAACAAAAATTCAAAAGAATTTAACTACAGATTTTTGTAAGGGAATTCGCCCTTCGTGAATTTTCTGACTTCTGTCTGAAGATTTTACATGAGGTTACGTTTTTGCTGGTCCCAGCGAACCGAGCACTGCGTATGCAAATCGCGTGACTATGCACCCCGCGCATTGCCGCGTCTCTCCCGAAGCTCACGTGACACTCACACAGCATTGGAATGGATGGTAGCGTCCGCTGCTGTCCATCGTAAGCTGAAACGGAGTCTCTTCGGGTCTCGACGGTCTCGATCGGTCCCAGAAGGCCGGCTTGCTATGGACGCGCGAAATCGGCAGCTCGTTTTGTGCGCGCGGGAGACGACTCGCGTGACGCACCGCCACATCCACTTCCCCAGGCCGCGAGGCACCTCCTCTCCCGAGATAGTCACGTGACAACATGACGTTGCGCCATCCCTGCTGCCGTGGGTTGCGGCCCTCCGACAATCGGACAGCCGTGCGGCGAACGTCTGACAAGTTGTTCGCATGCCGGAGCCGGACGGAGCACCCGTCCGACGCTCCGGTTCTACCAGACTTTTACACGTTACTGAAATAAAGTAACCGATTACAATTACAGTTACTTCACTGTAAAAAGTAACTGATTACAATTACAATTACAGCCTCAAAAAAGTAATCAAAAAATTACTCTAAAGTAATCGATTACTTCCCACGTTACTTTTCATTTGACTTTTTTTTTATTACGGTAGCATAATCCTTGAGATCTCGTGCTCAATTGTTCCGAAAAAAAAAGTGAAAGCCGCTTACAACTCCATGTAACGCCGAATTAGAGCGCAGCTCTTGAGGAGGAGGAGGGAAGGGTACTGGGGGGGGGGGGGTGTTCAACTAACCAGGGGGGGGCACGTGACCTTGGGGGTCACGTGACCCCCCCAATGCCGAAGATGTCATCACTGACGCGATGCGGATACCGATGACGTCATTAGTGACGTCACTGATGACTTCACCAGTGATGATGACGATGACGATGCGAATGTCGGTGACGTCATCAGTGACGTCACTGATGACGTCATCAGTGATGATGACGATGACGACGCGGATGCCGGTGACGTCATCGGTGATGATGACGATGACGATGTGGATGCCGGTGACGTCATCAGTGACGTCACTAATGCTGTCATCAGTGATGATGACGATAACGATGTGGATGCCGGTGACGTCATCAGTGACGATGACGTCATCGGGGGTCACGCGACATCGGCGGGGGTCACGTGACCCCCTCGAGGTCACGTGACCTCAGGGGAGTCACGTGACTTCGGGGGGTCACGTGACCTCGGGGGGGGGGCACGTGCCCCCCACGAGGTCACGTGACCCCGGTGGGGGGCTCGCGCGGTGCATTATGGGACATTTCCCATAATGCACCGCGCGGTTACGCCGACGGCGACGGCGACGCCGACGCCGCTCAAGTTGGAAACGGGCCCCTAAGAGCAGCGCTCTAAAAGAAAGAAAGTCGTTATTGCTTAGAGCTGAGTGAGTGACGCCAAAACACCCAATTACTTACCCGGACGCTAAAACACCCAATTACATACCCGGACGTAGTCTCCGGTGCACCAAAAAAATGTATCCCGGAAACGAAGCATAGTGAAGTGGCTCACGAATCCTCCAGGTCCCGTGCTTAGAGGTTTCGAAAAAAAAAAGACCGTTGCTGGGGGCTGAGTGACTCGGCATATCTAACCCCTCCACCCACCCCTCCCCCCCCCCCCCCCCAAAAAAAAAAAATAATTGAGAAAAATTGTAATGGGTAATTTTGTAATCGATTGCAGCAAAAGTAATTCAATTACAAGGATCGTTACTCCTTAAAGAAAGTAATTGAAGCGTTACAAAATTACAGTAAAATGTAATCGATTACAAGTAATACATTACTTGTAACGCGTTATGTACAGTGCCCCTCAAACTTAACGCCGCCACTCGGTTACACTCGGTTACGCAAATATTGATCTATTGCATGCTACCCAAAGATAAATTGGTCGCTGCAGCTGCTCAAATACCTTCCCCTGGTTGGGTTCTTATCGGGGACGCGAATGTTCACCAAGTAGTTCGACCACTAGGTTCAGGAATAGCTCAACAAGTGAATAAACCGGACGATCTAGCGGCGGCGTTAAGTTTGAGGGGCACTGTACATGTCTGGGTTCGACGAAAGCAAGATGTTTTCTCTCTCTCTCTCTCTCTCTATCTCTCTCTCTCTCTCTCTTTCTCTCTCTCTCTCTCTCTCTCGTCCCACCGTCGTTCCGACAGTCCGCACGTCGGATCGGGCACTTTTGACGCGCATGTGTATCACGCTCACGCTTAAGGCAAGGCCGGCAAACGACGTCATTGCGTGTGGATCCCCGGCGGTCCAGATCCGTCCCAAACGGCAAACGCGCTGAAGTCTTGGCGTTGCCGCTTGCTAGCGTCTCCCTCGTTGTGAGATGCTGCAAGACGCGCTGGTGCATACCCTCCTTTAGTGGCGACGCTGAAGAGAGCTGGGCGACACTGCGTCAATCCATTCGTGAAAGGCGCCAGGTCGTGTCTTCCACGTGGTATCGTACTGCTCCCGGCAGACAAACGCCGAAAAATCGCAGAAGAAGCGATATCAGACGAATTGTTCTCCATAGCGGCTCGTATGCATGGCGATGTCATGCGCCTCCCGGTGACGTCATTTCAACGACGGATGATCACTCGGGTAGCGTGTGAATGCGCACGCACACGGCAAGCAAGACATACTACGATTTGGGTGAGGACTGTTCGCGTTCAGAAATGATGATGTACACATCGCGACACTGTTAGCGCGAGCACGACATCGGCGCATTTTCGCATTTTACTTCTAAATAGTAATAGCGAGCACGAACTTTTATCGCTTAGATTATGGAACTAAATGAGCTCTTTCCGTAGCAATAATAAGTTGGATGGCATCCCTTGGTTTCATAAAGAAAAACAGGAAAAAACCGGCGATCGCTCGTTCGCGCTAACAGTGTCGTGCTCTGCACCTGCGGCGATCGATCGACGACAAAACGGACGCCATCAGATTGTTGCAGCTCCTTTATGGAGTTTGTCTGAGTGACGTATAATCCTGAGAGCGCTGCACGGGCCCAAACCAGCCCGAAGGCCCGAACTCGGCCCGGCCCGCGTGCCGGGCTCGGGCCGGGTAGCACGCATTTTCTCAGGCCCGGGCCGGGCTCGGGTTTGAACATGATCTTTTTCGGGCCGTGCCTGTGCAGTCGTGTGCCGCAAATTCTAAATTGTTGATAATAAAAATCGTGTTCATTGATAATAATTTAGGTTCAACGAAAACAAGCAAGCGAAGAGCAAAGTCACTACGGCGCTATTCCAAGAAAGAAAAGAACAAAAAGACGCCTTGCTCTTGGAAAGCCTTCAAGTGGATAAACGCAAACGTATGGACCCCACCATGAATAGTGGGAGAGTGCGTGCTTTATGCTTTGACAGTTTTTAGGTTAAAGCCTGCAAACTTTTTTTATCCTCGTGTTTATAATCTGCCGGGCTCAGGCCGGGCTCAAGCTCATAATTAAATTTTGTTTTGTCGGGCTCGGGCCGTGCTCGGCTTTGTGTCTAAACATATACTGAAGGCATCGGGCCGGGCCCGGGCAGCGTCTCTACTGGGCCGGGTTGGGGCGGGACTAGAAGTTCCGGCCGGTGCAGTGCTCTGATAATCCAAAAAAGGGCTCCTGGGCGCTTCCATTTTCAGTGTTGGTGCGTATCGTGCGTGATTTGCTCACTTTCCGAAGCGACGAATTTGCGCGTGCTGGCCTGAGGAGATCGCAAGCTGGTCTGAGGACTTGTAAACGTTGGAATGGTGTATAACTGGTCTTGTATAGCGTAAAGGCCGGTTCACACACTTGTAACTGCGTACGATCAGAAAGACTAAAAACATGTTTGTAAACATCTTGTGACTGCTTACGACCGTCTGCGCAACGGTTGTGACCAATAACTAAAAACTTCAAACCTTCTTTTTTTTTTTGTGCTCCGGTCGAAAGCAGATGCAAGTGTGTGACAGATTTAAGCTGACTTAGGACGACCAGACATTTAATGTGTTTGCATTTTTGACATCCCATGGCGACGTGACTTCTGCCGTTTCTTTGTGGAGCCCAATTCGCCTCCGGTGGTAACAAAAAAAAACTATTTACGCGTCATTGCCACCCCGGTATAATTCGTTACATCGTAAATTAGTAACCTCCCAGAATTATATACTCGAGAATGTTCCTATTGAACGCACAAACACATTAATTTCAGGGATCGTGAACGTTGCGACGATGCCGCGGCTGCAGAAATACCATGCGCCGAATGACTACCGCCCGGGCCGGTTTCTGCACGCTGTGCACGGACGGCCATCGACGGCACGCGCTGGGGGATCGCGAGTGCGCGATGCACGCTGGAGCACCCCCGCTAACGGGCTGGACAAATAGGACATGTTTTTTTTGCAGTTCCCAGCACTTGCTGTACCGGAAGTGGAGGTTTTTCTCGGGTTTCGTAGGAGACGACAGATAGGAGAAAAAGAAAAAGCCGTGCTGTTTGCTGCTATAGACGCTTTGCAGCAGCTCTGCATGGACGCCGAGGGGATCGGTGGCTAATAAAGATAAAAAAAGAGGGGATCGGTGGCCGAGTGGTCTAGCGCACACCAGCTCGGAGCACGTGGAGCGAAAGCTCGCGCTGCAGAACCCAGGGATCCTGGGTTCGAGCCCCACCCCTGCCCGTTTCGATCTGGATGAGCATCGTACCGGCGTGCGGTCGTGTATCACTACTGCGTGATGCACGTTAAAGACCCCAGGCTAGCGGCTGTACCGCACTGGCTAAATTGCTCATCTACAGCTGGGAGACTCGTCGCCCCTGTGAGGCAGACCAAGTTCTAGGCTGTATAAACACACACACAACCCAATTTTTTGCATGGACGCCGCCATAGCTGATCTTCAGTTTTTGCTTCCTCTTATTTCGTTTATTTCACTTTATCATTACCAAGGCAGGCCAGGTTATTGCCATATTAGATTCAACTGTGTCCTTTTCTAAAGCATCGGCCTTTGTAGAGGATCGTCGACTACCGTTTCAGTTGCTCGGCATCTCGTTAAGACAAGAGAAGGTCAGCAATGGTGGCTGAAATTTGGCGCGTGTGTAAAGCGTCTATATCCTCAGTGAAAACGAACGCGCGTGCGGAAACCTGCTCACTTTTAATGCGAAAGCATTAACTGTCCCATGGAGCGTATCCGGCCTTGTCTGTAACAGCGAAACGAGCAATAAATTCCCATTGGCTGCAAAGCGTCATATCAGGTGCTTCGTCACGGGAGCCGGCGGGGCCGCTCAAGGTCAAAGCGGACGCGCCTCGGAAGTTAAACACAAAGAAAAGCACAGCAACGCAGATGCATCGTCGCGGAAGTTGTGGAGCCGGAGGGAGCGCTGCGCCTGCGCAGTGAGGGAGCGTGATGTCCCCGTCGGAGCGCCGTGTGAAACAGGAAAGTATCGCGCGCTGCTTGTAGGAATGCGCTGCGTGTACGAATGCTTTCATACTCTTACATGTAAGCAGTCTTAAGTGTCTTTAACGATTTTTTTTAGAAGAGTGCGCGCTTTTATTGCCGTGCACGGCAGAAAGCGTGTTCTGTATAAATATCCCTCAGGGACCATAAACAAAATAATTTGGCAGCTTGATACTTTAGAGTCTAGACCCATGTTACGGATAAAAAAAAGAACAGGACGCAGGGTGGCAAAACACGCTTTTCGTGTAAGGCTCGTCAAATTTTGAGGCTCTGGAAAAAACCAGCCTTCTGCTTTAAGTCCTTATTTCGAACTCTTTTTGTTCGCGTTCTGCCCATTGAAAATCATGTGGGAACCGCCTCAGCACGCACCTCGTATCGTTGCGCCGCAGTGCTCTTCCGCTGCAAAAAGGTCGTCTGCTTTCATCGCCGTCACCATAGCAACGAATGCCGAGTGACCTTTTCGGACGGCGCGTGTATCACAGAAGGGGGAAGGGGGGGAGGGAGGGGGGGGCGTGTGAGCCCCCCCCCCCCCCCCCCTTGGGCCTGCGTTCACGCCGCTTCGAGGCGACAGTCTGCGGCTGCTCATTACAAGACTATTAAACTTCGGCTATAGTCGGATGCAATTTGAGAACAATCTTTTAGCTCCACCCACAAGCGCATTGCGCCCATCTGAAGTGCCTCCGCCGTCGAGAAAGTAGTTCGCTAGCAACGTTGCTTTTTCTTCCTCCAGAAAACGTGTCTTAAACTACTACAATATTTATTTAATTCATTCAGGACATTTAAATAAGTTAGAATACGTTTTTGTCAACGAAATAGCTGTTTAGTAAAGAAAGAAAGTCATGTCCAATGTAGCGTCTTCCCAATTCATTTTCTGTCCAAGATACTGTCTAACATACCGTCTTCTCACCTCTCAGCAGTGCTAAGCCTCGCGCCCGCTTCGAAATTTTCGTTGGTGATAGCATCGCTGGATTCTCACGTTGTCGCACAAAAACTGCTGCAAACGCAAGCCGATACCATTAAGAGTTCGTGGCGTAACCTCGGGCACGTAAAACACGGTGCAAAAAAGCAGAATAATTGTCACGAGAAACTAGCGTCGCGTTGCTAAGGCCAGCAGCCATGTTGAGCTTTTTTTTTTTTTCAAAAGGATCGCTATTGGTCCACGGAATCGTGACGTCATGAAAACGATTGGCTGGCGTTTCTCGGCGTAGGATTACATTTCCCCCTGAGAGGCATTTCCGTTTTTTTTCTTAGCTTGCAACCGACTATAGCAGACAGTGTTCGGCCATGGTGACGGCGATGAAGGCAAACGGCCTTTATGCTGCGGAAGAATACTGCGGCGCAGCGATACGTGGTGCGAGCTGAGACTTTTCCCGCATGACTTTCAATGGGCGGAACGCGAACAAAACGAGTTCGATATAAGAACTTAACGCGAAAGGCAGGTTTTCTGCAGCGACTCATAATTTGACAAGCCTTACACGAAAACCATGTTTTTAGACCGGAGTTGGGAGAGAGATTTTTTACAACAGCTTGGGTCTAAAATGTCAATGTACCGAAAATATTTACGGCGCGAGACGCAAATTAGGTGGAGGTCACGGCCCGCTTCCAGCCCCGCCCTTCCCTACTGGATTCTCTTGGCTGCTCGGCCAAACACGTACGCAAGCCTATTGTCTCATTGTTGCGACGTCCGGTTCGTCCAGTCTGGTGTCTGACATCGCCTGCTACTCATGCGACCAGCCGCGCTGCGGTGTCCGGCATCGTGTTGCCCCGTCTGCCACTCTGCCACCGTCTACCACCGCATGCAGGCTGCGCCAGACTCGATCATACAAGAGGCAATACAGCATCCCATCATGCACAAGCCACGGTTAAATACAAGCGCCTCTCAGCATTTGTCAACTAAGCAAACTAAACGCCTTTCGCTAATGGGCTGTGATACGTCAAACTAAATTGCGCCTAGCGGCGTAAATATTGCGCTATGTACGTCACGCCGTGACGCCTGGTGGCAAACCTACCTTCAATTTTCGAGTATTTACAAACAAACGTCGGGAACGGAATTACGAGAAAGATAAAAAGGTGTATACGCACAACCGGGGTCGAGTCACAGCTAGCAGCGCGCCATAACGAGCCGATTACGCGAATCCAGTGACGCTCGCGCTCCGAGCCGCCAACTGGTCGTCAACCGCATGCAAAGGCCACCCGTCTCTGTTCGTGACTCTCAGAAAGCAGATACCATACGCATTCGCGTAATTTTCTCCGCCGGCGACGTAGCTACGTCTGTCCAGCGCGCGTCACGCGCAGTGACGTTGCGTGACGCCATATTGTGACGTTGCGCCGTGACGTCACGCATCTGGGACTCCAGGAACCGCAGCTGGAGCCGAACGCGAGTCCGCGCGCTTATATAAGCGGTGGGAAGAAAGTCGCTCGGCTGGCTGCTGGATCAGACTGACAGGATGCCACCGGATCGCCAGCATGCAACAGTAAGGATTTGTTTTCATTCAAACGCACTGCTTACGAACAACTTCACCTTTGCCCGCACCAAACGGATAGGTGGCGCAAGTCGCCGCCCGACTCATATGGTTCAGCCGTAACCGTTCATTTATCCATCCATTCATCCAGAGTATTGTGCTTCATTTAAAGCGGGGACAACAGCCACGAGGATACGAGCCACCGAATCCGAAACCAGATTCACAGCAACGCCACCGTCGCGGCGTGACGTCACAAACTTTTTTTTTTTTTTTTCGTTTTAAGGTTTTGGTGAAGAGCGCGATGTCGTGAAACTCAGGCGATATCGTTTCGGTTTGTCGCAAACTGTTCTGACATAAAAAAGAAAAAAAGAAACACGGGACAGGGTGTTTTTTTTTTAAATTTCAGATTGAACTTTAGACAGCTGGCAACAATGACTTTAAGCACCAAGATGGCTGAAATATCGTTACTCCAAAGAGACGAAAAAAATTTCTACTTGCGAGAAATAGAAATCAAGGCCGAGTAAAACGAGAACGAGTGAGAATAATAATAATAATAATAATCTTTATTGGCTCAGGAGAGCCGTGGCACCGCGGAAAGGCGACAGACCGTACCAAGGAGGCCCGCGGTGCCACGTCTAGTGATGGCGATTATGAGACGATATGTACAAGGACGTTTACACTTAAAACGTGAACACCTTTCAACGGCATGTCGAGAGCAAAACCTTGTTTTGCTGTGTGGCACCTAAAGGGGGCGCGCCGCTCCGCCTTGGGAGCATTGTTGGCAGTGCCACGAACGACAGCGTCTGCGTTACGTCGAATAGTGAAGCACTGCCCATAGAGTAATATACACAAGGTAAAGAGCGGACACTGCCATAGGCCCCAGCGGCCCAGATAGACCAGTGACAGCTAGCGCTCCTAGCAGGCGGTATGAAGTATAATCTGATTCCGTTTCCGGTCAAGTTAGTTTCGGTTTCGGTTTGGGCGTTTCTGCTCTGGTTTTCCGGTACCCTTCTCTCTCTCTTTCCTCCCCGCTTCGCTCGGCTCTCGGGAGCTCCTTGACTTTCGAAGCCGCTGTTTTTCTTTTTTTTTTTTAATACTGACGCACTTTTGCTTTATTTTTTACGATAGAGTCCGTGCAAAATGTGTCATACACTATTTCAAATTACTTCACAAAGCAGAAGTATATATATTTCTTGTTCTTTTTCTATTGTAAAGCATTGAGGTTACACAATCGCCGCATTGACTCCTGGCTAGTGGAGCATTTTGGGGTCAACAACAGTAAGTGGTTCGAACACATTTTATTGGACCATATTCATGTATACATGATTTACTTCAGAAGCTCTGTATGTTTTATACGAAAGAGATCGATACTCACAAAAATAAATGAATATGAAGGACTTCGGCATGTCGTAAACTTCGTAACAGATTCTTAGCGGAACCAAGTTAACAAAACCTTTCCACGGACAACATGCTGTACGATACATTCACTTTCACGCCGACTCGGGTACGGGAAGTAAGTGCAAAAATAAATAAGACATCGCTATCATTACCAGTCATAAGAGTATAATAACAGTGCGAAGCACAGACCGGATAGTACAAATTCGCGATTTCCGGCACATATAAAAAAAACACCAATTTGCATAGCCTCAAACTCACTGCGGGCGAGCCATTACCAAACAATGAAAACACTATTCAAAATCTGACAAGATTCAACGTTCTAAACATTCCCCGAAATTGTTCAGAAAAGAAATATGGCTTCAAAAAAAAGTGGCTGAAGAACTATGGATAGTGGATACAAAAGTGGATACATTTTCTTTCAAATATTTTTAGCCTCTATACACTATTTTCTATAGAAATTTTGTAGAAAGTGGAGAAATATTTTTGTTAGGGAGCCGTGATACACATTCGCCGGAAAAAGGGGAAACAAATATTTGGAGAGCAACCGCACTGCCCACTTAATAAGCACTTTTTGTTTTTGGTTTGGCAACCGCCTCTGTTAATACACTATTAACAGTTAAACCTGTCTCGTTCTCACTAGCAACTGAAGAGTGCAACCGAACTTCGTCCAAATTCCAGTTAAGCAATCAAACATGTCAACACAAGCGTATTCTGCAAAACAATTTTAAAAACCCTTTGTGGTACTCTTCTGGGCAAAGGCTAAAACCACCCAGACCTCAAAGTGTGCTATACAAGGCGGCACAGACTCCTCGAACATGTGTCACACTCTCTATTATGGGAAGAAAGTGATTTTCTAGTTGCTGAATGAAATGAAAGGCAGCTTGTGACGGTACTACTAAGTTCCCGAAGAATTTTCCAGGCACGTGGTATGCTTTAGGAACAAGACAGTACTGGTGAGGCCTGGTCAAGTTATTGGACTCATCCCAGCAGCTGTGAACAGCCACAGCTGTAAGTTGTCTGTTCAATCAAAAGCTTGATCAAATAGCCCCAAACGTAATAAAAAAGTGGACGAGTCATCAATTATGTTAGACCTGATGTCTGATGCCAGCTCAGAAGTATCCTCTAGTGGCGGGAAGTTATCAATTGGAAGAGATTCCACAATGTCTGAAATTAAACTTTCATGGTGCGAAGCTATTTGCAACTCCTTTAGGAGGTCAGCCTTGTCATCCTCTACGTTTTCATTGTCCGACAGTTTGAACAGTTTCTTTATCTGGAGGTGTTTTAGTCCTGAGGTGAACTGATGCACATTTGGGTTTCTGTAGCAGCCCAGCATTTGTCGTATATAGCTCCAAAAACGTTCTCAAGTGTGTCTTGCTGCAGGCGTCGTGTAAGTAAGAACTTAAAGTCATGGCTGCTTGAAAGCTCATCCCAGAGCATGAGGACACTTTTTATAGCAACTTGCCACCCAAAGATGGCTTATGGCTGCCTCCTACTTTGGAACTGCCATGCTGAAATCCATCCGAGTTACTAGTGGAGAAAATCAAGTATTTCAGATTCTTCCTTCAGAATGGCATGACGCAACTTCTGCCCTGTCGTCTTGAATTTTTTAGCTATTTAGACAACCAAAAAGTATGCACATCCTATCACAGAAATAGGCTGTAGCTATGACTGTTTCAGGAAGATCCTTGGCATAAACAACGGATATGATTACAAGAAAGAGTGAGGCACTCAGTACCTGTGGGGCACAATTTTTTTCCATGTTACAAAAAGGTTCTTGAAAAAATGTGTCTCTCAGTAAGTTTTGGAGCCAATTGCAAGCTCATCTCATGGATAGAACAATAAAGTTCACAATAGAAGACCACTCAATGACCTCATTTCCAATGCAAAGTTTGTTGGCTTGGAGATTGCTCTTGGGTGTTTTGGGAAGGTGCGGAACATCAAAGACAAAGTAAACGTGTTCGTTGTTAATTTAAAAAAAAAATGGCTTATCATCACACACACCAAGCTTACGTTTGAAGCTCCCTAACCACAGGCCACAGCCTTTACTGTGAAGCCAACAGTCTTTAAGGGGCGATACACTGATATTTGTATTTTACTCGAATACCGCCTAGGACGAATCCCTGACGTTAATGATCTGTGAAATACCCGTTCGTTTTCACCACACGCAATCGAAGTCGCAGAAAAAAGATAAAGAAAAACGAGCAAAGTTCACCCCCTCAACTCGCAGCCAGAACAAGCGGCCCCGTGATCTGGAGCCGATTATATGCCGCCAATGTTGATCATAGCCATGCGCTGGAGTTGGGCATGACACAGGACACGCGCTGAGTTCCAGACAATGTTATGGTTCGGCTGTTGTCGTCATTGCAGCGATTGGACACAGGACACTCCCCGAATGTTTCTCGAGCTGTTGATTATCACGAGCCCAAATCGAGTGTCCACGCCATGCTCGGGTCCAATCTATGAACCGTATACAAATATCGTCACAGGGCGGTACTGCTACCACCCAGCTACGTCATCAGGTTTTTCGAAGGAGAGATTGAATGAAAACACTCGGTTTTGTCCTCGAAATTACAGCGCAACAAAGGAGTTTCTTGGTCAGTGGCGTTACGTGCGAGTATCCTTGAGTTTCACTAGTGCCAGTAAGCTCGTGTAAAGTGAAAAACATTCCAATTGAATATCGTTGCACCGCCCCTTTAAGCTCCCGAATGAGAGAAATGAGGAGACTGCGTTAAACAGAAGACGTTGTTGAAGTACGCGCAACAGTGTATGCAAGGGGCTAAACGCACCTCCTGGAAATTTCAGACAGCACAACGACCAAGGCTCTATCTGCAATGTTAGAGGGTCGTTCAACACCGTCATCTGTAAGCCCATGGACAATGTCGTGTGCAGGGTCGTAAGCTATATTCTTTTTTTAAGACAATCTTATCGAAAATCAACATGCACACACGTTCAAGTGCAGCCAGACAGCCCGGCAGAAACAACAGCGCGAGAAGCTCGAACCGATCGGCTCCACGAATTCACGCCGAGCATGCGAGCACGCGGGCGGTCATGCGTCACCTTGATTGATGCAAAGTCGACCGAACATGATGCAGCAGAAAGCACAGATGGACGGCACGCACGGCACAGACGAACGACGCAGGGACGAGCAGAGGCGACGGCGTGCAGGCAGGCGAGGCAGGCAGGCCATGGCAGGCGCCATTCATCACGTGGTTTTTGTGACGTATTTGATTAACGCTATTTAGTCGTTTTAAGTACTTTAAATAACTGTAAAGCATAACAATTTAAAAAATAAATACTTTTCAGAGACAGAGCTCTAATTAATATTAACCAAATTACAGAAAAGCGCCACGTAGCGGAGGGTATGAAACGCACTATCTGGGCCGCGAATCGGCTTGTGTCCTCTCTTTACGTTTACTATATTACTCTATGCACTGCCCGCTCCGACCTCTTCTACAGCATGTAAACTAGCGGTGTATACCAACTTTGCACCCCCTTCCAAGCGCGGAGAAAGACGAAGTTCTACGTCAAAAACCTGTTGTTGGGCAATCTACGCCGCCACTTCGCAGACGATGCACGCGTTGAGAGAATTGCTGCCGACAGATGGCGTATGCCGCATCGAGGGAGCCCCGGCCGATTCGGGTTAGTAGCAGACGATCTCGCAAATAACCCGAACCGGCCGGCGCTCCCACGACGCGGCGTACGCCATCTGTTGGCAGCACTTCTCTCTACTCGTGCATCGTCTGCAAAGTGGCGGCTTATTAGATTGCCCACAACAGGTTTTTGTTGTTTTTCTTTTAAACGAGGTAAGTTCATTCCCTGATTTTTTTTCACTGTAAACTTCCACATCTGTACCTCAGAGGTAGAAGTTTACAGAGGTGCTTGCACCTCTGTAGTAAATTGCAGCGCAGTATGTTGAGAAACCAATTTTCGCGGGCAGTGTTAAGTGCCTTGGAAGCGATAGTTTACATGCTGTCAAGCGCCCGCAGCGTCGTGGCCGCGCCTGCGCCTTCCCGTGACAGTGTTTCTCGAGTTCGCTCCAGGGCAAAGATTTGTTGGCATTCGAAAACCTACTCACGTCCAGCGTTGCTCTGTATCTGCTCTCACGTCATTCGGCCCGCTGGAGTTGCTTGGAGCACGGATTCAATAGGCTGTCCCGCACTTAATTGTAAGCTGCAACGACGGCAACGCACCGCCTGTTTTTTTTTTTTTTTTCGTTTATCTACGCCTAGTATATGCCCCTACAAAACTCACCTGCCCGGTGGTCCAGAAATCATTACGGAACTACATTCACCGAGTAATCGACGAAACCTACGTGAGAGTATTTGTTAGCTCTTCCAATTATGGCTTTTCGCTCGCCGGTGGATCGACGTATATTGGGATTGAGATGATCGGCCACAGTTTTCACCATTTTTTTTCTCCATTTTTAGGTTTTATGTAAAAAAAAAAAAAAAAATTCCTTCTTAGCGCTGACTGTCGAGCGACCGTTTTGAGTAGCGCTGTGCTCAGGCAAGCTGACATTGATTAGAAACTAATTGGTACGCTGCTACACGCGATGTCTATGCGAAATGCTCCCGCTAAGAGCCGCGCCGTGACGCCACTGTCTTGTCGCACGTTTCGGATAATGTATGCACAGGGATTAAAGAGCAGCTTTTCTGTTATTTTTGTTATATTACCAGAACGCTCCAGTTCTCTGGGTATATGAACACGTAAGAGTGGCGCAAAGATAGCAGCTATGCAGCCAATGTTGTGAAAAAGGTTTTGTTGTTGTTGAAACCTGTATTTTTATTTATTTATTTGTTTTGTTCTCGTCACTTTTCCCGTTTGCACTACGACGCAATATCTTACTAAGCCGCAGAATGCTGGAGCAACACCGTCTAAGAAATTATAAGAAGAAATTTCCACTTGTACAAATGATGGGGGATGACAAAGAAGACCTTAAAGGGGCACTAAAGGGGATTTGGCAGTCGTCTGTTCTTGGTCATAACTGATACTACGGGCACTTAGCACCCTAGAAATAAAAAAAGATATAGTCCCGCGACTCCGATATTGTTATTAAAAACGTGATGAAAGGTCGGGACATAGCACTTTGGGAGCGGAGTTTTCCGCTCAGGAAGTGTCGCCCGTCATCGCGCTGACACCACCCAGCGGCGGTGTCAGCGCGATGACGGCACGTCGGCCAATCGCAAGTCGCCTCTCCGAGAAAAGTCGGCTTGCGATTGGCCGACGAGCGCCCATCGTCATTGCGCTGACAACTTTCCGGAGAGAAAAAATCCGCTCAAACACTAAAAGCAAAGTGTATATTTTTACACTTCCTGTCACATGATATAATATACACCAACACTTCAGTTGGACGTGCAGCGCATACTGACGTTGGACCGACGATACATACTTTCACGAGCGATTTGGTAGCCGAGTTGTACAACTTATTAAAATAGATAATCTAAGTGTGACTGACTGCAAAAAAAAAAAAAAGTAATCATGGTTTTTTTTTTGTGCTACTTCAAAAACTCCGTTTTTCTCGTTTTTTTTTCTTTTTTGTAGTTTTTGATACGTTCTTTGGCTATTCATTATGTTATATCGCACCTTCATCAAGCCTCTCGTAAAAGTTGGGACCGTCAGTTCAACGTCAGCTTGAGCTGTACGTCGAACTGAAGTTTTGGGGTGTCTTATATGGGACAAGGGGTGTAATGGCTACGCCCTCTTTTTTTTTTTTTTTAGAGTCCAGAACGTGCTAGGTCCCGACCTTCCTTCACGCTTTTAATAGGGAAATCGGCGTCACGTGATTTTACTTTTTTATTTGTACGATGCCTAGGGCCCGTAGAATCAGCTAGGACCAAAACAGACGATCGCAGAATCCTATTTAGTGTCCCTTAAACAACAGCTGGTGCAATAGACTCTGGCCCAGTTGCTGTAGCTTGACGAGTCAGCAACAAGCTCGGACCGAGTTGCCCACTTGGCACCACCCCATAGTGTAATGGTGTCACGTGGAGGTAGGGCAGGCTGTTCGCAGGCTTCGATTAAAGCCGTTGATATACTCCGTTTCACCTTATGTTGTACCGCAGCGAAGGCTAGAAGCGCGAGCTCATAGCGTTGGCAGCTGCCCTTAAAGGGATGCTGAACCGAAATCTTGATTCCCCAAAACACACGAAAAAAAAACGTGCAAGGGGACGCTACAAACACCAAAACATCACTCATACAGCGATATCCCGAACGGATGACCGTATTTTTCAAAAAAAGAGGCGCATTTGGCAGGAATGTTGACGTCGGGTTTCTCCGAGAAGGAGAAGGAACGGCCTCGCGTCTTCTCCGCTTCGCGGCCTTGAGGGAGCGAAGCGAATAGAGGAGGAAACTAGGTATCTTGACGGTCACGCGCCTCGTTGGCCTGGTTCAATCTCGACTTCTTTTTCCAAAAATACGGCCGTCCATTAGAGATATCGCCTTACTAGTAGTGTTGTAGGGATTGTAGCGTCTCGCCTACATCTTCATAGTTTTTTTTTTTTTTTAAATCCAAATTTCGGTTCACCATCCCTTTAATGCACGAGAGCTTATACCGCCGAGATGCGCCCTAGAACAAGGAGCTCGCGCTCGTAGCCTTCCCTGCGGTACATCACAAGGTAAAATAGAGTATAGAATGCACTCCTTTTCCCAACTACCGCCAACCATCGTTGTGCGAACCTGCGAAACACGTGCCACAAGGGATTGTTCCGCCCTCCTTCGCTTCCAAGGGCCTCTAATTTCAGTGCTGAGCCGCCATTTGCTTTCAAGGGCCGCACAGTCATGTGGCTCGTGCATCGGCACTTGTGACGATACTTGCGAAACAAACACAAACACACCAAGGTGCTTTATAACTTATTAGTACGGCTACGCACATCACAAATTGCCTTCCGCTAAAAACAAAAGTAAACAAGAAAAAACATTCGGCATTGGAGCGAAAGCTTGCGCTGCAGAAATTATAGAAATCGTGGGCCCTGGCCGTTTCGACCTACATGAGAATCGTACCGGCTTGCGGTCGTGTATTCGCTAAAGCAACATTGGGCCGTGACGTCAGTATCGTTCTCTTTTTTTCCTCCGGTTCGGGCGTTGCGCTGAGTGCGCCTCTTTGAGCCGCTATCACCGCTACTTCGGCTTGTGATTGGCGTGTTTAGCCGTTGCTTTTGTCTGTAGCCCGTGTAGCTTCGGTATAGCCTTTTGTTTATTTGCTTGTGAGGACTCCAAGACTCGTTTTAGCGAGCAACTCGGTGCGCCCAAGACTGCCCAGCTGTTCCTCAAAAGATGCCGAGTACAACTTGTAGCGCTGTGGGCTGCTCAAACAACCCGCTGCGCGACCCGGAGGTGCGTTTGCACAAGTTTCCAACGGACCGGAAATCGTGGAAGGTGTGGGTGAACGCTGTTCGACGAGTGGACTTGGGACATCGGCTTTTACGCGCCCGAGGAAAAAATAACAAAAAAAGTGAAAGCTGCTTACAACTCCCTGTAACGCCGAATTAGAGCGCAGCTCTTGAGGAGGAGGAGGGAAGGGCGCTGGGGGGGGGGGGGTTAGACTAACCAGGGGGGGTCACGTGACCCCCAACGCCGATGATGTCATCAGTGACGATGACGATGCGGGTACCGATGACGTCATTAGTGACGTCACTGATGACTTCACCAGTGATGATGACGATGACGATGCGAATGTCGGTGACGTCATCAGTGACGTCGCTGACGACGTCATCAGTGATGATGACGATGACGATGCGGATGCCGGTGGCGACATCAGTGACGTCACTGATGACGTCATCAGTGATGATGACGATGACGATGCGGATGTCGGTAACGTCACCGGCATCCACATCGTCATCGTCATCATCACTGATGACGTCACCGGCATCCACATCGTCATCGTCATCATCACTGATGACGTCACCGGCATCCACATCGTCATCGTCATCATCACTGATGACGTCACCGGCATCCGCATCGTCATCGTCATCATCACTGATGACGTCATCATCTGATGACGTCACCGGCATCCACATCGTCATCGTCATCATCACTGATGACGTCCCCGGCATCCACATCGTCATCGTCACTGATGACGTCATCATCATTGATGACGTCATCATCACTGATGACGTCACCGGCATCCACATCGTCATCGTCATCATCACTGATGACGTCACCGGCATCCACATCGTCATCGTCATCATCACTGATGACGTCACCGGCATCCGCATCGTCATCGTCATCATCACTGATGATGACGTCATCAGTGATGATGACGATGACGATGTGGATGCCGGTGACGTCATCAGTGTCGATGACGTCATCGGGGGGTCACGCGACATCGGCGGGGGTCACGTGACCTCGAGGAGGGGGTCACGTGACCTCAGGGGAGTCACGTGACTTCGGGGGGTCACGTGACCTCGGGGGGTCACGTGCCCCCCCCACGAAGTCACGTGACCCCGGTGGGGGGCTCGCGCGGTGCATTATGGGACATTTTCCATGATGGACCGCGCGGTTACGCCGACGCCGCTCAAGCCGGAAACGGGCCCCTAAAGGCCCGACCACACTAGCGTGAACGGCGCCACCGGGCGGCGCCGCCGGGCGGCACCGCCGTCCGGCGTCCCAACGCGAGGAGTCCACATTGGCCTCCGTTTTGCAGGCGTCACGTGACAGCACTGGTTCCCGCGATCGCGCCTCCCGTCGGATGTCCCGCTCTTTCGTCGTCTGCTCTTCGTTACATTCTTCCGTTCCGCACTCGCTGCCGCACATGGTAGGAATCCATAATGACCTGGTGATCAGCGTGAATGTGATTATCCTAGCCTGTTCGTTGATCTTGCGACGTCGCCGCGCTCTGAAGGGAAGGAGGCGCAGGTTTTGGGTCCGGCCGAGTTGGTTCTACCGAAACACCGCGGGACAGGACAGGTCTGGCGCGCCGCCGGGGCTTTGCTGCCCCGGCGGCGCGCCAGAGATGAAGGCTACTTTCGAAAGTGTCACCAAATCAACACGACATCCGTCACAACACAGACGACATGCAACAAGTGCCACGGAGAAACTCACTTGTAATTCCGAATTCCTCTCCTATAATTTCCCAGCGGTTGTTCTTAGCGTCCTTATCTAGGTAGTCTGGCTGCGTCTTGTCATATAAAAAGGGAAACAGTCGCACAGTTTCAAGGAACCGCTCCGTTGGGAAAGGCATCGGGGGAAAATAGGAAGAGCAGACGACGCGAAACACGTCCTTCGGAACGTGAAAGACGAGCCGAGGACCGGCTTGAGCGTTGCCATGGCATCGCGACGTCACTATCTACGCCACTTCCCATTGGCTCCTCTCTTCTGCGGCGTGCGGCGCCCGGCTTTGAACCGCGCACGGAGCGGTTGACTCTGCGGCGCCGTACGTCGCGCCGTTGACGCCGAAAACTGGTTTGGGTCGGCAAACGGCAGCGCCGACCGCCGCGCCGCAGGCCTCCGCAACGCCAATGTGGTCGTGCCTTAAGAGCTGCGCTCTAAAACAGACGTGTACAGCCCAGCACACGTGTGTTTGGGCGCCGCGGCCCACGCCGGAGAGCCTCAAAGCTTCGTTTCTCGGACTGCACCCGCAGCGTGAAAGCGAGAGGGCCCCCAGTACTGTACGTCACTGGCAGCGCGGCGTAGAGCGACGCCGCTCCATCCACGGAGCCCCGATGACAATTTAGGCCTATAGCGACGAGTACGGAAGACCGCACACACGGCGACAGCCTCCGAGTACGGCACCGAACGAGTTCGCTCGTTTTCCAGACACTAGCTTTTGGGTATACAAGCGACGGGCACGGCATAGCGCACGCACGGCGGCGGCCGCCGAGTACGGCACCGTACGAGTTCACGGGTTTTCCAGTCGCTAGCTTTTGAATATACGCACTAACTCTTGCTATGCTGGATAACTACCATGTATACAGAATTAAAACAAAATCACCTTATTTTTTATCTTTAGTCGGCTAGCGCAACAGAGGTAGGTGCCGCTCGGCCTGCGTACTCGTTGAACAAGAACGATCCTGACGTCACGTTCACATAGCGGCTGATTTCCATTGTTGCCGGGGCCTCGGGCGGCTAGTTTCGGTTTTGTTGGCCGCGCCCCAAACAAAACTTTGAGGCGTCGATATCTTTAAAACTACGCACAATAACGAGAAAAAAAAATTACACTTGCAATTCAGGGACGCCCTGACTGCGCTCAAAACAGTCATAATCCCAAAATCGAAAGTATGGACCGGAGTTGCCCTTTAAAGTAACGACAAGTTCCAATTTTAAAAATGCAAGAGGAACACGCTCCTTTCGAGCCCTGGAACTTGTAAAGGGAACTCGTTCCAAGATTGAGACTGAGCGAACTTTCCTTCCTATTTTTAAAGAACGCGTACAACGCTGCTGACGGGCTCCCTTCTCTCGGAAGACCACTTCCTCGTCGTCCCTTCGCCCTCTCCCCGAGCCCTCAGCCGGCCCTCGGACGTCATTGCTGACGTCAGCGGTGACGTGCGCGCCGACGCCGGCCGCCCAGAAACGTAGGCTCGGATTGGCAACCGCGCTTCCTGATCTCCAACGGCTCCAGAACGCTCCGAGGGCGCGATCGATTGGGGACCCCGGGGCGGACCGGGGCCGCACTCTGCGCGATTGCCAGCCTCGCGGCGACCGTCCCTGGCCGAGAAAGAGCCCTGGGCACACCTCGATGAAAAGAAGGAACAACAGCGAACGATCCTCGATTTGTATGATAAAGCTGAGATAGCGCGCAGAATGCGTGGGAAGCCTTTCCGCGCCAAATTTAGCGGGGAAATTGAATGCTGCGAAATGATACATCAAATCGAGGGAATTAATGCGTAATTATACAATTCAGGTTTTCCCGCTGAATTTAGTGGTAAAAGTGAATAAATGGATCGTAATGCATCAATTCAAGTTTTCCCGCTAACCATAGCAGGGAGCTCGCCCAACTTTCCGCCCTCGTCCTTAGCAGGGAAAGCACGGGTCAAACTTCTTTCCCGCACCCATTTTTTTATATATATTTATGCCACTTTAACCCTGCGTGAAAATCCGTGCTCCTCACAGCGACAACCTTTGCGGTGCACACTGACACGACGGAAGAGGTTTCGAGAAAAACGTTGCCCAGTACCGACCTTTAAGATCCCGGATACTTACTTTAACAGGTAGCGGTAACCTACGTGCATGACGAAGCATATTGGGTGGGAACAAAAATGGCTTCTTTCAGTTGATTCTGCTGAACTCGTTTCCCAAAATACGCATCTTTTCACACAGTCGGTGCTTCGAAGAATGTCGGTACTTCTGTTTGTGACGCCGCGCTCGCGAAGTGTGGATCCGCTTCCAGTGTGAAGGAGCAGTTAAAAAGCCACTAAAAAGAAGAAAAAAAAACTTTTTTTTAGTCTAGTTTGGACATGCGTGTTAAAGAATAAATTTTACGCGAAAAAAAAATTAGAGCAATATTGTCGGCGCGAGGTTTATTTTAATCATAATGTAGAATACCCGAAACTGTGGTAAAAGCTGGGAAACTTGGTCGAAATAAAAAGACTTTTACCACAGTCCCGGGTATTGTACATCATAATCGACATCCACCAGCTCGCTTGCGCACTCACTGTTTTTCTTTTTTTAATTTATTTTAAATTCTGCGCGCAAAAAGACCCACGACCTCATACACTCTCTCCACCTCAACGTGATGGCCAAGCCGATCCACCTCTCCTCCACGCGCCCAAAATGCCGAGAGAAAAACAAGCGGTATTGCACTATGTTTTTTTCTCGAGTAAAATTTTTAATTTGACACGCTTGTCCCGACGAGACTGGTCAAAAATAAAACTTTTCTCTTCGGTGGCCCTTTAGAGGGAGCATGAAACGATTCTTCAACTTGTTCCTTCTTAGCTTTCCTCCTCAACTCAAAATTAAAATGAGAAATCACATGATCATGACGTGTTTGAGCACCGGAGGTGATGACTCCAAGCTTCCAGCGTGCTTTTTGAGTACAACATGAAACTTGTCATTCTCAAGTGATGATAAGTGCCGTCACGGCACTCATTGGCCATGCTCGCGAATTCAAGCTTTCGTCGGCGGATTGATTCTTGACGAGCGTATAAGTCCGAGTGACGCAGCGCTCATGTCCAATACGTGAGCTGCAGTTTTGGCTGACGTGCTTGGGCTCTGCGGATGCATCACAGTGAAAAGGCCTGAGTGCTTTCGAAGGAAAGGAGGTACGAAATAGTCTGCTATGTTTTCAACTTTTCCTACCGAAAAGCATGGTTTTAGGTTTTCTACGCTCGCGCACCAGTTTTATTTTGGTCATGCGATTAGTCAAATCCCAATTTATCCCAGCCGAAAATTCATTTCATGGTCCCTTTTAAGACAGGTTCATTGTTCATCGTACGGGGAGTTTGGTGCTACTTTCCCAGCATCCAGTGACATTAGGCATCGGTATAGGACTCGCGTAATCTGTTTAGGAGCATCTTAAACGTCTTTCTTAATCACTCACTAGAAGGCCACCATCAGTAGGGCACAAATTTCATTTCTCAGATGATGACAGTGATCAAAGCGGCCAGACTGAATTTCGGAAATGTCTAATAGACCCTTTCCGAAATGCAGTCTGGCCACTTTGATTTGCGTCAGTCGAACGCAGACGCGGCACTCATGCCCAATCTGTGCAACGCACTCGATCGACGTACAAAATGACCCCCCCCCCCCCCCACACACACACACACACACAAAAAAAAAATGTACAAGGTTTTATCTATTGCAAAAATAAACTACAAATCGCCGAACGCTTATTTCGTGCCAAAATGTAGCGTTAGTGGTTTGAACCAGATGCCAAAGTTTCATGAGCAACCGTTATCTTATTTAAAAGTTAGGTGATTTTCTAAAATTTTCGATAGAAAAATACCGGCCGACGGAGCTCCCGAATGCATGGAGCTGAATTGCGTCCGTTACCGAAAACGAGAAATAACTGGCGGACTTGATAAGTAACCCGCTACAAGAAACAGATTACTTGTAATCCGTTACTTTTTCAAGTAATTTCGTAATTGCTACGTTACTCTTGTTTTTTGTCTCAGTAATTTGTAATGCAATTTCGTTACAAATATTGATAACGGATTCCTTCAATTACTCGTTACTTCTAAAAAAAAAAAAGCATGAACCTAATACAGAAACCGGAGCAATATGAGCAGGAATTCAGCAGCACAAAGATAGCAAGTTCAACAACATAGAAAACATCGTGAAAAAGAGAAAAACCTAAAAGAAAACTTTTTTTTTGTATGACCGGTCACTTGAACCGTTAGAAAAACGTGCAAGGCATATACAAATATACCAAAAACAAGGATCAAAAAGACAGCACCGAGTAGGAGTTGTCTTCTTGATCTCTTAGAGGAGGTAGACGCTGGCACCGAGCATGCGCACCGTGAGGTTTTGTCTGCAGAATTCCAGGGATCCCTTCCGGTCGCCGTAAGCTTAGCGGGACGGCGGGTGCGATTGCAGCTTTCGCTGTCCTGTCAGCTTACACATGAACGGAGTGCACCTACATTCTTTTAAATACAATATTTTATTTTTACAAGGACTACCATGATGCGGGCGTAGTGTTGCAGAACGTTTTTTAATCAAAATTGCTTTTATTATTTCTTGATAAGTGTACGATAAAAGTAGCGTCAAAGTAAGTAGTGGTGTAACGAGTGAAGTAATCTTGCCTACTAACTTTATCTTGAATTAAAATGATGTGTTACTTTTCAGCGAAAGTAGTTTGTAACGGTAATCCATTACATTTGATGGTCGGTAATTTGTAATTGTAGTCAATTACATTTTGAAGTAACGGAGAGAAGTCCGAAAAGTGGCCACATTTTTCAATTGAAATTTTCACAAAATCATTTATAACTTTTGATTGAGATAACGGTCAGTTCTGAAATTTTTGCATCTGCTCGGACCGATTGATAGGACCGATAGATACGTATTTCATTTTAACAATAATAAAAAAAAAACACTCCACTTTTTTAATTTTTTTTTGGAAGGCTTGAAGATGACCTAAAGAATCCAGTCCGCAGGTCTTGTGCTTGCTGATAAACACCTAGCTATGTTGAAAACAAGCTGAATCTCGCCAATCGCAACGTAGGCTCCTTTGGCAAGTCAGAGGAAATGTATATTTTTATTTTCATTGTCAGCACTTCCTACTTCTTGCTTTCTACGCAGGCAATCCTAAACTTTTCCAATTAACTTTTTTTTTTCTTTTAGAATGGTAACGCAGACTTAGAAGGTCGTGCTTCGGTCGAGAGCAAATGAAGGAGCACCCTGCAGCCCCCACGGCCACGTGCTTCGCGGGGCCTCCCGTGCGGGACTTGTCGAGTCCCCTCCTCCCCTGTCCTCTCTGTCCCCCTGAGCGCCTCCCGACTCGGGTGTCTGCCACACTTCCTGCACGTGGGGACAAACGGGGAGCATCACCGGCGCTTCCGGTGGCAGGCATCGTCCCCATTCACTTGGCGCCACTCGTTTTCCAAAATGGCGGTTATAGTGAGGCTCGGAGATGCGTGCCGGTACACTAGTTGCTGAGCCTGTCTAGTCTGGTGACTTCGCTGAGCGACACTAATTATTCCTGCATATACGGGGGAGCCAGGGTCTTATGAGCGCAGGTCACCCTTTTAACCTGAAGGCAAAAACGATCTGTAGCGTAATATTTACGCCAGGAGGCACGTTTTAATTCTGGAACAAAACCGAAAGTAACCTCTACTTTGGATTTAAATTCTCAGCATAGGTATTTCGGATTACTTCGTAACTCAAGATGTACCTCACAGCGTAGTTATTGAGCCAACGAAGTTGCTCGCAAAATCTTTATTTTCTGACATACTTGTCAGATCGAGGCACCTCAAAATATTTTGGATGTTCAGTGTTCCTTTAAAGACATGGTATTTCATACACCTTAGAGGTAACATAGAATATTGCATTTGTTGGAACACTCCTTGCTGCCTTTACTCGCCCAGATAATTGTCATGTGAAATAATTAACTGCGGGCCTATTAATGGGTGTTGAGGTATTTAGACGATGAATTGCTTTAAAGGGATGCATTTCAGTGTCCATTCAGCGCCCATGACAAAATGCTGTACGAGGGGGAGGGGGCAGAGGAAGTCCCAGCAAAATAGAAGATTTCGGGGGGGGAAGGGGGGGGGGGGGGGGGGAAGAGCCCGGCCCCATGCCCCACCCCTTGGCTGCATGCCTGGGCTGATGATATCTGGCCATTTTGTTCCCAACGCTTATTTGTATTTCTTGTTCTGAAGTGCGTGAAAGAGCGTCTCCCTGCACGCGCTCGTAGCGCTGACTGTGCTTCGGCGACATTTTGTTCTCGACGATTTTTTTGTATTTTTCCTGTGAGCACGTGCTGTCGGCATCGAGTAATCTAGGGGATGGCATCATCCTAGACAGAAGGACGTTGAGGCAACTTAACCGAACCAATGAACCGCCTTCCTTTTGTCACCTGACTCCCCTCTTTGCGCCTGTGTACCACTGACGCCCATATACCTATTGCTATATTACCCAAGCACCAAGGAGAATGCAGGGATTGGCGTTGCACGCGCCGCACGTGCTGGCCTCAGCAGTAGCAACTTTTCTAAAGCAAAAACCTAAAACAAATTGTATCTTGTACGGGCGTTCGTCAACGCTTTATTTTGGTTATTTACTTCGAATCTTTTATACGGGGAAGGCATGCGCGTGTAGCGCGTGGAACACCAATCCTGCATTCCCCTTGATGCTTGGGTAATATAGCAAATGGTCTATTCGCGGCGAGCAGTTTTCGAATCGCCGCCTGGTAGTATTTGTTCACAACCCAGAGTGAGGATGCTTTAACGTCATCTGCTGGTGCAAGCCCGTGCAATGCCAGACTTCTACGGACTATGAAAATTAAAACACAACCGCCCGGGTAGCACGTGCACTAGTGAGGAAAACAGCAGCGCCGCTCCCGGGCTTCTCACCGCGAATTGTAGTAGGCTGGATCGCGGATCGAGGCTCGTCTTGGTGGAGTCGAGCGGCACCATCGGCAGCCATCGCTGGACACCAACTAATGCATAAGACTTTATGGAGAAAACGGCGAAATGTCCAATCTCTTACCTTAGGAGGTTGTGCTCAACGATGAAACTTTATCGTGTTTTCCGGAAGTGAGTTAATATTCTGGACGGAAATATCCAAAGCGTGAAAATGTTTTTTTTTTTTTTAATACATGTTTTGTGGTTGAGAGTCGAGAGTTGCGAATTTGGTGTGTGTAAACTGTGATGCGGTTCAATGAGGCAACGGTTGCAGAGAGTCAATGTGGAGTCATTCGTGATCTCGAAGTCATCAGAGCTTACCAGGTAATAAGTTAAGACGCATTTACTGGGGGCATTCGCGTTGTTTTAAGTTCAAGCTTTAGCTTTGAATTGCAGTAAGGGCTTCTGGGACGGACTAAAACTTGAAGCTTGTCGTTTATTTGTTGAATGTTTCATTTATTTGGCAATCGAAGCTAGCGGCGCCGGCACAGACGGTGGTACTCCGGCACATTTGATTTTTTTTTTTTAATCGGCGTTCGAATGCTTGACAAATACCGATTCAATCTCCAAACACCCGATCTAATGATCGCAGCACACCATAAAATACTCGCTTTTGGGCATCGTATAAACTCGCGTGTATTGCCTGGTGTCAGGCAATGGCCACCGGTGGTGCCTCCGTTACGGTGTCAATTTACGCCCAAGCCTATTATAATTGTGGGTATGGACGAGAACGTGATCACTTGGCAAAGAGATAGACGTGTGCAGTGGTCCAGCGAGCGCGTATACTTCGGTGATGAATAGGACATAATGCGCACATCACACAAAAAACACTTCGCAGACACTGTATGCGACGATCCCATTGTTTCCACACAAACTGCTTGCAGACGTGTTCGAAGCGTGCAGATGTATGCAACAAACAGGCTTGGAAGATGCGCCGCCATCTTTTCCGTTGCTCTTTGTGCCAGACGTCCCGGTCGGACGCATGAATGTCCGTCTTCGGGCAGCTGATGAACCGCCGCGCGTGGCCTTTCCCGGCCGCTGTTGCTTTCAGCCCTTCGCCGACACTCATTCTTCCGATGACGACTTTGCCCAACGGATTTTCTCTGTTCGGAGAAAGGTCGCGTCGTTGCTGACATGCTGTCCCCAAGTACACTTTTCACCGCAGAAGGCCCTTTCGCGCTCCTCTGGGCGCTGCTCGCATGAGTCATTAAAAATTGCGCTTATGTTTGTTGAAACGAACAGTCAGTCAGTCATAGTGGGCGTCTGCTATCTCCGCTGTAGGGCCAGTTCACACATAAGTACAGAGTATGTCCCCCCCCAAAAAATGTGCTTCTTTTTCACCGAGAAAAATAAGAGCTATATCATTGAACGCTTATTCTCAGCCCAAATATTTCCCTATAGCGATCCGAACTAGATGGCAAAGTTTCAGAACTAACCGGTATCTTATTCAAAAGTTATAGGTGATTTTATGCATTTTTCAATAAGAAAATGGGGCCGATTTGTGCCCGTGTTTGGTAACTGGCGCCATAACGCTCCGCGTATTATAAGAGGTCCTTCGGCCACCATTTTCCCATTGAAAATTTTGAAAACACAAACCGAAAATTTGGTGGGATAAAGAAGTTAAGGCAGCCATAGCGCAACGCCAGGAGGCCTCTGGAGGACACAGATGGGCCAAGGAAAAGAGGGGCCGCACCAGCAGAAGTATAGCATCCAGATGGAAGAACTTTCAGGAGAGAACAAGGGAGCCACATAGAATTGAAAGAATAAAACACGGAGGACAAGCACAGGACAACCACTTTGGTTGTCCTGTGGAGGCATCAGCATTAATCCAGGTCGAAATTGAGAAGGCAGGGGTGCAGTGGATGATATAGAGATAAATCAGATTGATAGGAATGCTGCAAAAGGGTTCTGGGAACATATTAATGCACAGGGAAAAAGAACGGAGGAATGTCAACAGATAGTGACCACATAGGATGGGACATGGGTAGAGGGGGAGGAGGCACGAGAATACATTAGACGTAGAATACATTAGACGTAGACGCAGCTTTTTTTTCTGAACTGGAACCAAATCAGGCTTTAGGGAACAGTAAAAACAACATAGCACAAGAGAACGTGTATCGTGAAACAGCTCAGACGACCACAGGGGAATGAGATAAAGCAGAAGGCAATGTCCAGGCTGGAACTGCAACAGGCCCAGATGGCATACCAATAAGGCTGATTAAAATGTGAGGCAAAATAGGCAGACTGAAGCTAAGACAGGTGATGAACCAAATAATTATGGGAGAGGATGTACCCAATGATTGGAAACTAAGCCGGATGAGACTATTATATAAGGGTGACAAAGACAGCATCACATCGTACCGACCAATCACAGTAACACCAGTAATCTACCGAATAGCTGTGCAGATTGTAAAGAGAAAAATGGAAGAATGGGAAAAGATCAAGCAGATGCTGGGAGAGCTCCGAAATGGTTTCAGAATGGATAGAAGGCTGGAGGATAACTTATTCGTAATCACGCGGTGGATATAGAGATAGCAACGACAATGCAAAGGACGTTATGGCTGGAATTTTTTGTATATCAAAGGAGCATACCACAATGTGATCAAATCAGGCAAAACTCTGGGATCAGCTGAAAAGATATGAACGAAATGAAAACTCGATTTTCTAGAACAGAAATATGCAAATAACAGGGTAGTTTTAACTTGGGAAGCCGAAACCACAAAACCAGTAGCGATAAAAAGAGAACTTGCGCAGGGCTGTCCATTGTCTCCCCTGCTCTTTACAGTACACTTTAGTGAAATGGGAAAACAAATTAGAGAAATGCAGTTTAGGATTTGGTCTGACTTACATGGAGGGATGGAAAAAATGAAATCAAGTTTTACCAGGGCTGATGTATGCAGATGGCATTGTACTTGTAGCATGGAGTCGAGAGACAATGCAGGGACTAATTAGAATTCGTGGCGGGAAAGGGGACACTTTAGGCCTAAACTTCAATAGGGACAAGTCTGGGATACTAGTTCATAAAGACGCGAAGGGGGAACCTCTTGAAATGCAACACACTGTGAAAGAACACGTAAGTAGAAATATCTAGGTGTATGGTTAAATGAGGGAAGCAAATATCTAAATGATTATGAAGATATTGTAATAAAGAAGGAGAAAAGAAATTCGGCTATTATGAAATAGAAAACACTGTAGAACTTTAATCAATGCGAAGTTGTGAGGGGGTTATGGAAAGGAGTAATGGCACCATGGGTTGACTTTCGGTGATGCAGTCTTGTGTATAAAATCTGAAGCACAGTCCAGCTTAGAGGTAAGGCAAAGGAGTGTAGGAAAATTAGCTTTAGGGGCACAATGTAACACACCAAATGAAGGGGTACAGGGGGATATGGGTCGGGCATCCTTTGAGAGCAGAGAGGCAACAAGTAAAGTTTGACCAAAGGCTAACAGATATGGAGCAGATGAGGTATATAAGTTACTATATATAAAAAGCTTGAACACAAATTGGACAAAACGGACTCGAAAGCTCGGTAAAAAGCTTTTACAGGCGGGCAGTGAAACGAAGTCAGTAGAAAACAGAGTTAAAGATGCAGAGAGAGAGAGAGAGAATGTGGGAAGGAAGTATACAGGAGAAATCAGCTTTAACTATGTATAGGTTACAAAAACAGGAAATAAGGAAAGAAACTTTGTTTGATAAATCTCAGGGAATCTCTCTATTGTTTGATGCCAGAACTGGAGTACTAAGAACGAAGACTTATAGGGCAAAATTTGAAGATATAGATACATTTTGTTGCATATGTGGAATGGAGAGCGAAACTATGGAACACCTGGTTTTGACGTGAAAGATACTTAAACCTGCCCTCCCTGAGGGGAGAACAGACGTAGATGGGGGCCCTGGGTTTCGGTGGAGAAGATGAAAGGCTGGATTATAAAAGTGTTGAGGAAACGAAAAGGAGGTTAGAGCATTGGTGGAAGGAAAGCAGAGAAAACTGAAATCGGTAAAACTAACTAGCACAACTGGAGACAGGGAGGACAGAGGAAAATCGGGACTCCCTCCCGCTTGGCTACGGCCCAAAGTCTCAACCCTATCTCTCAGTGGGTATGGGTATTGGAAAGAACCCCAACAAGGTTGACCAGAGGAAAATCGGCGACTGCTTCGCCGGGGGGGGAGAAGGCGGGAGTGCGTTTTACTTTTTTTTTTTATATATTTGCCCGATCCCCCAAAGGTCAGCCTGGTGGTTCATTCTCCTGGCCCGGTGATAGTTCCAGGGATGTAAAGGCAAAGAAATAGGGTATTTAAGTGGGGGAGGAAAGCATTTTCTCAGGCTAGGTGGCGCAAACTACCGCCTTTACAAAGGGCATAGTCAGTATCATCCATCTATCCTCCATCCATCCGTCCACCACGCAAGATCACGCTACTCTGCAAATCCGCGCTGCTGCAACAACAACAACAAAAAAATAAGTCCGGTTGTTTATGGTTTCTGACGCGATTATACGGAGGGGTCGAAGCAAACCCGAGAAGAAAACTAGAATATTCGCAGGTGTTCCGAAGTGCACAATGCCAGCGAGAAGCACAACGCTCGTCATCTGCGGAAGCGTGCCCTGCTGGAGGGGGAAGAGGAGGACCCTGCTGAATTGAGACACGTGCACGTTCCTTGAAAAAAAAAATAATAAAAAACTTGGCCCCGCTCACCTGACGACACTGGCAATGTGTCGGCTCCACGCTGAGTGAAAATTGAACAGAGGGACATCACATAAAAACAAAAAAAAAAATTTAAATGAGTTGGGCGGGATCGGTTTTATTTAGAGCCTTACCGTTTAGACTGGCATTTTCTGTCCCGTCTAAAAATGCAATCGGAACGACGGAAGACTCGGAAGAAAGAAGCGAGGGTAGAAAAGAACGAAAGATGACGCGAAGCGAGCGTTTTGATCCGAGGTCATGTACGAGACATGGCCGCGTCGCATGTGGCGTTGAAGGTCGTCTATATTGCCGACGGTCTGTTAACAATAGAGAGTTTTAGTAGATCGTTCCGCTACCTCCGGTAAAGACCCAATAACGATACGATACGCATGCGCAATGGCGTCGAGGAGTATCGGGTATCGTTATCAAGGTCATCAGAATGGTGCACTAAAACAGTTACGTCTGGCTTCGTTGAAGCGTACTTGTATTGGACACACCTACGGAGAGGGGGCTCAGGGTTGGCTGTCTCTGGTACACGGTACGTTGAAACGTGTGCCTTTCCCCAAGGCACGACAGAGATTGCCAATTTTCTTCTTTCATGCGTTAGTTTACGTCGTGGCGCGCCTCGACAACTGTTCAGTGACTGCGGTCGTACTTTTCTTTCGTGGGTTCTCCGAGACTTTTTCAATATTTGTCGCACTGTGCACACACCCTCCAACGCGTACCGCCCCAAAACAAACGGAATGATGGAAAGATTTAATCGCACCATTACTGATACGCCCCCATGCATGTATATATGTAGATGCAGGTCAACGGCCGCTGGGACGCGATATTCACATTTGTCCCATACGCGTACAATACTGCAGTTCATGACACACATGGCTACCCACCATTTTTTCTTCGATATAACCGTTCGCCCAGACCACCCCTGAACACACTTTTTCCTCGCCCTCGTCGACAGACATTGACCACATTACTCGCACAAGGCCACACCATCCACCCTTCACACCATAGCACCATCGTTCATTCTTCCCCAGCAGCCAAACTCTTCGGTTGAGGCGACTTACGCCTTTCCTCACCTAATGCCACGGAGAGAGGAAGACGGGCTGTCGCAGATCCCGTGGCAGCGTCAACGGTCACGAGCCTGCGGTGGCCAGTTTCGAATTAAACACCGCCACTGAGCATACGTCTCGTCTCCAACTCCTAATCATGGTAACAATATCACGCAACACGTGTTGATGGGCATCACTGACCAAACAAAATAAAAAAAAGTTTTGTCGGTACCATTTTTTCAATTGTATTACCGCGTCGATATTTGGATAACCGTATCATACACTGTGCTTGATCAGTATATCATATTATTTCCATTTAGGAGTGGAGTATGACATAAATGTTTCAAATGCATAGTTGAAATAGATTTAAAAGTGCAGGCTTACAAGGTTCTTTAAAAAGCGATCCAGCAGCCATGGTATACCAATTTCTGGGGGGAAAAAAACAACGCGTAAAAAATTCAATTTGACAGATGCTTCAGTGTTCTTTCTTCGGCTTTTGGTGGAGGCGTGACCCTCCCTGAGGGCCTGCGGCTTGGGGACGAGCACCCTCAAGTGACGGTCCAACAAACCCTTTTTTGAAAACCCGTCCAGCAACATTGGCAGTTGCCATTCCGTGGGCACAGAAGCGCGTGATTGGTTCCGAGTCCTCGTCAAACGCTAACGCAGCCCTCGTGTCCGATACGTCCTCAAAGATACCAGATGGCGTGCGCACTTTTGAAAAGGGTCTATATGCCGTCGGTCCGTCACTCAGAATACTGCTGTATGTACACCTGGGGTCCGCTATGCATACGGCAAGTCATGTATACGTACCTGGGCTCCTATTTCGGTCAAGGCGAGAGCAACAGCAATTGTTGGCTGCTGATTGGACGCAACATCGTACTACGCATCGTACAAAAACGAGATTGCTACCTTGATAGTCACTATCAGGAATTATTGTGATGCGTATCGTTTAGGAATATTTAAGCGTTTAATTAGCTTTGCCTAATTAACTTTTTTTTTAATTTGTAGAAATTAACGATATAGTTCTACGTAGAGACTTGTTGGGCATCATCAAAATCCACTGTATATCCAAGTTTACAAAATTTTAAAAAGCGTGTCTTGTTTGTTTGTTGTTGTTTTTCTGGGGGGAGGGGGGTACCCCAAAATGCATCCAACTTTGATATGCGCTTCGCGGGATTTTGCCTCTTACTAGAGGTGTGCGAATAAGGTTTGCAAGAGGTGTGCGAATAAGAGGGCGAGGAGAAGAGAAGAGAGCTCTGGTTGGAATGATTAGTGAGTACACGGGAAGCTATAACTGGCTTTGTCTCGACTCGCTGTTCGAACGCTTTCGAAGATCGAGTAGCTTTGCATCTCTAATCATTCCAACTAAATTCTAACCAGACTCTTGGTGTTATGGCGTCCTCGCACGCTCTCGCCTCGTACTCTCCCTCAGTTTCTACCTGAATATGATTTCAATCGAAGCACTCTTTCACCCTTCCAAGTATTCGAGTTCATCGCATGTTCTAAAATTAAAGGGGCAGTGCAACGATTTTAAGATTGAAAGAATTTATACCTATTGTATTTTTATATTGCTTATCGTTTCACAAACAAACCAAAACATACATCCTTCCCCCGAAACACAGCGATTTCGCTTCGTAATCGCAAAGTAAAAGACTAATTATTCGCCAATCTGCAGCCGCGTGTGGCAGTTGTAGGAACTGCCGTGTGACGTACTCTGGGGGATGTCGTTTGTCAGCTAGCGATTTCTGCAAATTTGTTCACAATTTAAGATTTTTTTTTTTTTAATATTGTCGATTGAGCTTGAGCAATACGTGAAAAGTCTAGTATTATCTCTGAAATTTATTAAATTCTCGTGGCGCCATCTGCCGGAAGTCAACAAAACCACCCCCCATGTTCTGGTAAAATATACGAGCGAACGGGAGTGTCGCTGTCGTCGCAGCGTCCCAATTACTGACTGCCGAAGCTTCCGTGGACTGTGAAGCTGAAGAGCGACTTCAGCAGACCAGGCGTCTGCCATATATACCACCACTGCTGTGATACCGCCAGGATCGCGGCCGGCGACAACATGGCATTTTTATGACGTCATCAGGTGGAAATCGAGGGACCTCTTTTTTGGACGCGGTAGATACACCGGTTAGAGACGGATTCCAAGCACCTTAATTCAAGTGTTTCTTCTTTTTTTCTTTAATTTTTTTTTTAGTCGCTGGCCAAACACCTTGTACAGACCAACATAATGCTTTGTTTCTACGAGAAATCGAGCACAGAAGGCACTTTCCAAAACCAGGCACTCGCACTCGTGCCTCATGCACTTGACGCCAATGCTGATCCCCACCCCCTAAATATATCGGAAATGAGTGCAAACTGCAATGGACACATTTAAAATGTAAAAAATAAAAAAAAAATGTTGTCGAGGGCATTAGGTTAGAACGCACAGTCTTTGAGAACTAGACAGGAAATACTCTGCCTCCAGGTCGAGCGTCTACCTTCGAGAATACTTTGAAATCTCAGGAGCACTTGCAACCACAGCACGACTGAAGCCAACGAGCCCGAAAGAGAGGCGGAGCTTACAGGAAGCGCGTGTATTTCAGAAATCTAACCTCCACCAGGCGCGTGGTCTTCCGTCGTGCTTAGGCTGCTCGTGCACGCTCAGAAAGACCTCCATGTCGTTGTTATGCTGTCAATTAAGCACAACCACTCGACTGCTCCTTCACAAACGTTCAACAACGGCGTGCATGTGGCAGTCCCTCCGGTAATACACCATACAAGACACCGCTGAAGACATGATGACGGAATGATCTTCGAACACGCCTCAAACATGCTCGAAGCACAGGTTTGCCTGACACATATGTGTGCTTCAAACATGTCTCCAGAGAGTTTTTCTATGGCGTAGTATAGCAGTGCGACCGGGACCTTGGGACAAAGGCGATTGTGGAACACTCCAACTAGAGCCACTAAATAAGCTGCGTGCACAGAGTACTGACAATGTATTCCCCGATTGTCTTCTGGGCGCCACCGTTTTTGTGAATATAGTGCAGAGCGAGCGCAAGTGGCGACCGTGTCGATTGGAAATGGCGACTTCCCGAGTTTTGGATACGGTCTCGGGGAGCTCGGGGATTATCGTCGTGCTCTGTCCCGAACACTTCTAATATTCTTGGAGGACGGGGAACCGCCTCCTTGGATTTCAAATAAAGCTCCAGACAACTGGAAACCATAATTTGAAGCACGAAGATGGCTCTGGTGTCGTTACTCTCAAGGGTAGTTTATTTGATGGCTCTAATTCGAACGAACTTTACCAAACAGTCTAACGAACTTTTTCTAATTCAAACCTTTCTAATTCGAACTTTTTCTAATTCAAACCTTTCCTACTCGAACTTTTTCTAATTCGAACCTCTTCTAGTTCGACTTTTTTTCTAATTAGAACGACGAGCGCTCGAACGAACGAACGTGATTGGGAAAAAAAGCGGGCGAAGCCGAAATTCTGATGCACGCATTGGACGTCACCGAAGCTGAAGCGTAAATGTGGAAGGAACGCCAAGCAACGGCTACCCCCGGCAGCGTATTCGGAAAAGCTTGTGGTGCAAGTCAACTCACCAATTTCGGCACTCTGATTGGCGCGTTTTCATGGACGTCACCTCACCCGATTTACTGGGTAGAGAGACAAATAGAGGGCGGGGGTGAGGCTGGGTGATTTAAAGGGATACTGAAGCGAAACTTGAAATACACCTATTATGGTCGGAAATAGGTTCAATATGATCAATGATATTCATAAATCATAATCGCGCGTTTGTATTTTGAACGGATGGCTATATTTTTCACCCTAATGGGCCCGATTGGGCGCGCGCTCAAAAATCGGCCATCGGAGAGCGCAATGCGTCTTGGGATATTGGGCGCATTCGTGACGTCACTTGTGCCAGACGGGAAAGGCTACGGCGTGAATGTTGTGGTTACGAGCGTTGCCACTTGGTGGCGCGTCGACGATTAACGACCTGTGACAACGTGGCCGTTTGAGATGTGCAAGGGCTGCACGCACGCTGCACCACGGCAAGTCGGCAACCACGGCAGCACCGCAGCACTGACAAAACCAGCTCTGAGGCCGGATTCTCAAAGCGAACTCACGACGAAAAAAGTGCGTACGACAAATTTGAGAGAAAACCCGTACTCTCGAAACGAAATTGTCGTAACCTTTGCGCAGGTTACGACAGAATCCTACGACAGCTCCGAAGCTGTCTTACGCACTTTTTACGATCAAATCCACAAGGCCGACAGCGTGGCTCAGTAATACCCCTGTCAGACGGGCACCTCGAATGTCATTTACGCTAAAGGCCTTTAGGATTTTCAAATGACATTTAAGTCGTGTCGTGTTCAGACGGGAAACTCAAATGTCATTTGGGTGATGTCTATCACGATAGCGGTCTGTTGTTAACCTAAAAATGTAGCGTTTGTATTATTGTTAACCCGGCAAACTAGTGTTTATTTTATTGTTTACTAAGTAAATAAAATGTAATAAACTCTCAGAACATAGAATGCAAACACGGAGATGAAACGAAGTAGACGTTTTGACGGAGACAAGGTATTCTGTGGCAACTATGACACGACGTCAGCAATCCCAATTAATCCGTAGCCGTATCCGTTCCGCCGCTTGGTTCGTCTGCTTTCGGAACTCCGCGCATCTTGCTCGCCGTTGTTCCTCGCGCACTTTCGTTCTTCGCCGGATTCGTATACCCCGTTGACGTTTACGTCTGCGATCGATCAAGCGAAGACCGTGACGCTGTAGCGATGGAGCCTGCTGACGACAGTGATCGTAGTGCGATGGATCCGGAGCGTCGGATTGCTTTTCTGGCGTGTTTGTACGCACAACAACAGAATGCCTTGACGCTGCTGAGGGCCGACATACGATCTGCCAGTGCAGAAAGCGTCCGCCTTCAAGAAAGGCTCCTTTCCAACGACCTGATGTTCGCTGCCGTTGAAGCGTCAAGTATCATCCCACGAAGCATCCAAGCGTTCAGGAGGAACGAACGCTGGTTTGAGGACACTCTACCGCACTTGCCGGAGCACTTCTTCAAGCAGTCCTTCCGCGTCAAGCCGGTTACGTTTAGGTACCTGGTAGACGTGTGTCGGCCTCACATGGAGCGCGAAGTTACCAACATGCGTTCCACCATTCCGGTGGAAAAGAGAGTTGGTGCCGCGCTGTACAAGTTGTGCTCGAGCGCAGAAGACCGCACCATCGCCAACTTGTTCGGCCTGGGACGGTCCACCGTCAACGAGAACTACAGGGAGTTCTGTAGGGTAGTTGTCTCCGTCCTCGAGCAGGACTGGCTCAAGATGGTGAGCGCCGCCGAGCTTCCGGACCACATCCGGGAGTTCCAAGCTGCTCTGGAGTTTCCACAGGGCATAGGGGCGCTGGATGGCTGCCACTTCCCCATCTCACCACCGAAGGTCAACGCGAGCGACTACCACAACTACAAGGGCTGGTAGGTAACCTTTACTTCAAGGATAATGTGTATGATCATCTATGGACTGCTAGAACCAATACCATATACGTTGAACTTCCTGGCCCTTTAGGAAGTCGGGCATCTGTTTTCAAACCGATATTGCAACAAAAAAAGGGAAAAAAAAACAATTTCTCTAATAAATATTGACTGTGAATTCCTCTCAGTAAGCAAATTCAATGAAGCTGGCCAAACTGAATGATGCAAACTCGTTGCTGCCTGCTAGCAAGTGTTCTAAAATGAGTCTGAGGCATCGAAACAAAGAGGGGCACGCCAAGCAAAGAGCAACGAAGAGAACGCATAGAAAATTTGCGATGATGAGGCAGCCAACTCGTTCCGTCCTTGGTCGAGGGGAAACAAACCCGTGTGGGCACATTTGGGGGGAAAACAAATGCACGAGATGCGGAAAACAAATGCACGAGGTGCGCAAAAAGCAGACAAACTTGCACGGCAAATGGTTTCAAAGGTTTCGATTTGAATAAAATGTACCTGGACCAAACATTTTTCCCTATAAATTTTAATATGGTGATATAAGCCACACGTGTTTGATGACATGGAGGTTATGAAATAGCTATTCTTGAATATGAGGTGCCAGCAACTGATAGCCAGCTTTTTACACTTAATGTGATGTTTAGAAGCTATGTACACCTCTGTTCTGCGGAGTTTTAATTGAATTGTGTTGTGCTGTCTACTTCCCTTTTGAATCTCCAGTTTTGAGGACTGTATGGCTACAGCATTCAACACCCATGGAACTGATATATGCCTTGTAATGTTTGTATCCAGGTATAGCATCATCCTGCTGGCCCTCGTAGACCACCGTTACCGGTTCCGGTATGTGAACGTCGGGACACCAGGGCGGTGCCACGACGCACATGTGTACCGGAGGTCGGCTTTGGCGGCTGTTCTACAAGGACCAACGCTGCAGATGCCCATGGTCACCGTCAACGGGACCACCGTGCCGCCCCTGATCCTGTGTGACCAGGCATTCCCTTTGACGTCCAACATGCTGAAGCCGTACCCTCGCAAGGACGTTAAGAAGGACTCTCCACAGGAAGGCTTCAACCGACAGCTGTCATCTGCTCGCCGAGTCGTGGAGAACGCCTTCGGAAGGGTCAAGGCCCGATTCCGCTTCATCATGAAGAGGATGGAGTGCGAGGTGGACAATGCCCGGCTTGTTGTGCGAGCCTGCTGCATTTTAAACAATGTGTGCGAGCATTTCAATGACGGTGTCGAGCCACAGTGGCTCAGCGACGTGGCGACGGAGGATAGGATCTATCTGCAACCGGTGTGCACCACAGATGCTGAGGCAGACAATGGGCAGAGCGTCAGGGACGCTATTGCGGGCTATCTACACCAACGCTCGAGGCAAATGGTCTAGATGAAGAGCTCAAGTGGCTGCTCCTGTTTGCAGCACAGACCTTGACATCTACGAGGGCCCTTTCCAGTGCGTGAAGAACAAAAGGCCCTTTTTAGGGCCAAACAAATCTGGCTTTGGAGCATAAGACGTGCTGCCAACTCCCGTGTCCCAAGTGAAGTCTCATGTTTCGGTCCATATGCTTCGCCTTCTGTATGCTTTCATGTGGCTTTTATAACACAATTTTAAGAAATTTTAAGGCATTGACTGCCCAAATATAAGTTCAAGCACCTCTCATAGCTACTATGTGCAATGAAACAAAGCTTATAAAACAAAAGATCATCTGAAAGGGTCACTGCTGGAGTACAAGAAATACCATACCAGCACCTGTTTGGGGGATTCCTTCAACTGTTGCTTTCCACAAGAGTTGCAAGGAAAAAAAGTATGGGTGTGCACATAGTAGAATTTCAGCTTGAATGAAATCGAATATTCCCAAATAGTTGGCAAAAAGTCCAATGTATAATCAAATATAGAATACCAAGAATTCTATTTGGGGGCTCCTCATGCCAAACCAATCAATGGCATCTGGTACAACCTAAGGAAAAACTGGGGATTAGTGTGGGTCACCTAGGGACCTTGAGGTACAACCGAAATCTTGGTTACACAGCGCCCTCTCCGCAATAAGCCTCCGTCAGATTGCAGACACCACGGACAGGATTATATCCCGCCAACTGGGGATACGTAGGCAAACATTCTGCTCTGGAGCCACCGAGCTACTCTTGAGTCTTGAATGTAGCATAAATGCACACCGGGACAGCTTACATTGCAGTTTATGAGGCATTTTTATTCATGAAAGCCATCAATGAAGTCGCGAGCTCTTGCTGCACCTTGATGGCGGTTTCTTGCAGGACTATTTCCCGCTCGCGTAGGGCAAACTCTCTTGCCCTCGATGCCTCAAAACTCTGCCTGAGCAGCCTCTGCTCATCAATCACCGTTTTAATATATGCGGTGCTTGGAGCTTGCGGCCTCTTCCTTTTCTGTGGCCTGGGCGGCACGTTGCTCGTGCCATTGACGCTGCTGGGCCCCGGCCTGCTGACACTTGTAGTGGCGGGGGTGCTGGTGACTTGGCTTTCCTCGCCACGCAGCTCCTCTCCCGGTTCCTCGACGGGCTCCTCGAAGTAGTCCACTTCGACCACGCCTCCCTCTTGCATTTCGGAGAGCAACTGAGAGGAGTACCACACAAGTAGTTTTCTTGTTAAGCTACAAGAGACTGCAGCAAGCTGTTAGGTGCCACCCAAAGCCATTATACAAGGGGTACTCAAAAGTAACAGAGCTCCAACCCTGTGTATGAATGCTTTGTAGTTGAGAATCATAATGCTAGGTATTGCTACCATAGTTATATGTGTCAAGAGTATAGCCATAGTCTGGCAGAACCTTGAATTTTTAAAGCAGCCACAATGCTCCACTTCAGCTGAAGCTCTTGCATCAAGCTTTACCGCACTGCACCGTCACACGCATGCAAAGTTTCATCGCTTTGCAACGGCTTGTCGAAAAAGCAGCCAAAGCAGAGGAGCACCTCGATTAGCTCGGTGAACTCTGCTCGGTGGGCAATTTTCAAAATAATTTCATGCATTTGCCACTGGCTGCCACTTGTACATTGAAATGATTTGTTATTAAAAAATGCGGAAACTTTTTTGAGAGAAACCACGAAACCCACCTCCACTACTGCTGGTGTAGCATGGTTAGAAGCTAGGCTTTCATCCACGAGGGTCGTGTCGTTCAGCGGTAGGGACCCCAACAGTCGGTTGAGGTCCCAGAAGAAGGGCCACTTCATGGCACCGGAACCCGTGGTGGTCCCTTCCCTCAGGTGTTTTCTGAAAAATGGAATTGCAGTAAATGGCAACTTTATGCAAAGCTATTGATGTATGTATAATGGGATTTTTTAACTGGGATATTTAAATCATGATTTAAATCATGATCTAAACCACGATTTAAGTAATCTTAATTTTTATTTTCCGTACTGACTCGTACTACTCTCAGGGTGCATGAAACTTTACAATTATCTTACCGGTACGTGTTGGTCAAATTTTCTATCTTGGTGTGAACCTGGCCCTTCGTCCTCACGATGCCGCAACGAAGCAGCTCCTCCGCAATCTCTTCGTACACTCCTCCGTTACGCTTGGCGCGTCGAAGGTCCTCCATTCTGCCCTCCCAGAGCCGGATCAACGTCCAGGTCTCCTGGGAAGTCCACACTACGCGCGGTTCCCTCTTCTTCGCGGCCGAAGGTCCCGCTGGTCCCGCTCCGTTCGACATGGTGTCACTTCGCGCGCGTTCTTAAAACGACTTAAAACAATAAAATATATATGTACAACAAAAATATTATTTATATACAACACAAGAATAAAAGACTATAAAACGATGATAAAATATAAACAAAAGAAATAGAAGATGAGACAGATAAATGGCAAAAGGAATGGGAAAGCTAAACAACCGAGGTAAGCGAGCGAGCAGACGAGCGAGCAGACAACGGCTGGTACTGGGCAACTGAGACCGCGAGTATATTAAACGAATATATCGCAAAAGGTGTGCGAGATATAGAGGTTATAAGCATTTTTTTCTAAAAATAATTGCTGCAAGCACTGTTTTCAATTGTATTTATATTATTTATAATGTTTTATTTCAATTCGCGGAACTTGCGCTGACCGCTGTTGACGAGACTACACATTTACGAGCCGTAAATGAGTTTGGGCGAACTCAGTTGAGCTCGAATGTCATTTAAGTCGAATATCATTTAAGTTCCCGTGTGACACTGCCTAAATGACATTTACGCTGAATGTGATTTGGGGTAAATGTCATTTGAAGTGCCCGTCTGACAGGGGTATTACTTGGTATCGGCCACCAACGGACATTTATTTTTCTACGTGCTCTTCTCGTGCGTCCCGACTTCAACCAGCAAGAAAAAAAGAAGGAGTACTTAAAACAGACCACGACGATCAAGAACGCAGGATCCACAAACACACGAGAAGAGCTACAACGGCCACGATTCTGCCAACCGAGCGAGCTCGGCAGAATATAGTAGGCCTAGCAGCAACATCGACTCGGCGCACCGTTGCTCCGGCGGTCCTTGGCCAAGACCGTCTGTCCATGACCGGCTGGCCGGCTGAATGGAATATGCCCGCGCGACCCTTGTGGACCCTTACCGGATGAGTAGTTTGATCCCTGAACTAAATTTCAGAGGTCAATATTTTTCCCTTGTCATCTCGATCTCCTTGTTTTCCGAGACAGCGGTGACGAACGCTGTCGTCGAAAAGGGACTCTCATTGATTCTATCTCCTTGTTTTGTGTGATATAGAGCTCAAATAAACGCCATACGGATTACCTTCGCAACTCGGTATGTACACTATGTTATTAGTATGCCATTTTTATTCTGACTCGACGCTACGTCACTGTCGAGCTATGCACTCCGTGCGGGAACTATAGGGGGCGCTTTGAAAAACGCGCGCAGCGCCGCTAGCGGAGGAGCTGGCGTTCGACTGTGAGGCGCGTTCAGCAGCCTGCGGCGCCTTTTCGCATGCCAAGCTGTGGCGGCGGAAGCGCGCACGGACGAAACCTTTGCTTTTTGAGCCGATAAGTTGAGGGCGACGTTGCATGAGTACTTGGGTAGACCTAAGAAGGGCATCTAGCTGTTCTCCACTTCTTATATATTGAGTTTGAGTCGTTATTATGGGTAATTTCTCTAGTTGCGGCCGAAAAAGGAGTTGGAGAAATTTTCCGAAAAACAAGACGGCCGCCACCTTGATTGCTCTGGGTGGGAAATTTATTTCGCTCGTCGCTGTAAACCTAGGACTGCTGGAACGATGATATTTGGAGGCGAGTGAGATGTTCACTAAGTTTGTGCACGAAGAGTGCCAAGTTTCTTTAAAGGGGCACTGACACCCCAAAGGTCGTATTTATTTTTATTGTCTAAAACGATGCAAGTTGCAGTCATAGACATGCAAAAAAAAACGCATCGCGAAAAAAAATTTTCCCGCGCGCGCGCGCGCCTTTTTATTTTTGGCGTTTGATTTTCCCGCCTCTCGCCTCCTCGCTTCTTTTGATCGGTGACGTCAAAAATCAGGAAATTTAGAAGCTTTGTAGGCGACATCTCTATAACATTTAATTACGGCAATCCTAAAACATGTTTTTTAACGCAATTGCGAACGCACTACGGCCCTTCTTTTTGAAATACCAAAAATCTGGTGCCGTCTCCTGGATTTGTATCCTCTAACGGAAAACAGGCGACACCGCTCAAAACCGGTCCGCCGAAACGCCGCCGCTCGCTCCTTTCCTCCTCGCTTTGGGTCGCCATGGCAACAGCAGGGAGTGGTGAAAGAAAGTCGACTCTCAGGTCTCCGCAATTTTTGACGTCAAGGCACCGGCGCCGATCGCGCGGGAACTTCGAATTCGGCATTTGGAAATTGTTTTTTTACTTCACAAATACTGAATTCCCAAATTTCAAATTTTGAGGGTAATGTCCCGGCATCGTTTTCAATCGTTTTGGATAATAAAAAAATATATGATTTTGATGTGTCAGTGCCCCTTTAAGACAGCAGGTGTGAAAGTTGGGTTTCTAATGAATAAAGAAATAAAGCTGTACGGGATATCCAATATTCGACCCAAAATGTTGTGTTATAGCGGGCTGTGTAAAGCGCAGATTTGGGCACACAGGTGCTTGGTCTTGAAAGTAACATGACACAGCACTTATTATACAAAAAAAGGTAGCATTGGGAAACCAGGTGAAAATTTGGTTTGGGCGGCGTAACTCAATGGGAACTGGTTTTGACCATGAAAAGGCTGTCAAGAGAATATCACTGGTCGGGGGAGGTGGAGACTTTAGAGGTAGGAAGGTACTAGTGGACTGTACTTCCAACTGAAACAACTTTACAAAAGGTGGTTCCAAAGCCGAGAAAACAAAGTTGTCGGCCAAAACACGGTTTGGCCGCCAAGGGCTTTTGCGGTCTGCTGTTGTGTAATAACCTGTTGTGCGAGGTGCTGATTTTCGGCGCACAGGTACTTTGACATGACCGTCACTTGGCACAACACTTATTATAACAAAAAGAGTTGGCATAGCGAAACCAGGTGGAAATTTAGTTTGGGCGGCGTAACTAAATGGGAACTGGCTTTGACCGTCAAAGGCTGTCAGATAATACCACTCATCGTGGGAGGTGCACACTTTACAGGTAGGAAGGGACCAGTGGACGGTAATTCCAGTTCGAACCACTTTGCAATAGGTGGCTCTAAAGCCGAGAAAAAAAACTTGTTGTCTACAGAACTCGGGGTGTCAGCGTTTCCACATCCAAAATGAGGCTGATCAAGAAAGAAAGCACACCACATAAACTTCCATACTCAAACGTCGATTCTCCAGTGATTCCGAGTTTCATTGTTGTTTTCTTTAGATTTATATTTGTCACTTTTTTTACCGTTCGAATCTTTCTTCATGAAATACAGATTGCGTGCCATACTTGTCCGGAAATATCATCGACACGGACGATGGGGACGAAACTTCTTTGGAGGGCATTCCTTCAACGAAATTGGCACTGCATACCCGCGAGTGTGGGATGGCGTTTCAGTTCGTCCCATCGGCGCTAACAGATGTAGGCGTTAGTGGTACGAAAAGAAACGCAGAGCGCAAAGCGGCAGTGTATAGCTAGAATATGTCAGCCGTGCCGACACAGTTGCAGACATGATCGGGAGACCGAATTTCTCGCGCCGTACGGCACGGCTCCATCGTTGTCGCTTTTCCACAAAACATCGGCGAGGTGAAAAACTGTGAAACTTTGTCTCCACGAGATACGACGCATAACTATTGAAGCACTTAATGACGCAGCACAGGTAGCAAGCACTTCATGCTGTGAACCCAGCGCAACCGCACCACTCCGACTTCAATGCGTACCAAAGTACGCGGCGTGGTTTCGGTTTCGTTTTCTCTGGGGTTCTCACTGCCTACCTTCGGTACCGGCCGCGCGGCGGCGCGCCAGTCGCGTCCCACGGAGTGGTATAGCAGTTCGTGGGAGCTACGCGATGTCGGTCTAACCTTTCTTTGCCGAGTGTCATGTCAGTATCGAGTTGCAATCGTAAAAGATCGGTCCAGAAGCGCTTACCGAAACGCGGTCTAACAGAGCGAATCCAGCACTTCGATCAAACGCGCGTGTCCGCTCCGAGTGTGAACAGGTATTTCCGTGGCTCTTGCTGACACCCCCGTAGTTCAAACATATCCTTTTTAACGTCGGCTCGCGACTCGCAGCAACTAATACCGGCCGTGCCAGAAGCATGCTCGGGTCACTCGGGTCGTGTCGTGCAAAGAGCCGCAACGAGAACGAGCTCACTGTGGCCAACTACGCTTTGGCTTTCTCCGCCAAGGCTTTGCAAACGCGTTCAGGCCTAGGCGAATTCTGCCGGCACGCCGTATTGCCCCAGAACGGCGCTGCTATTATGCCACAAGTGATGTCACGAGAACTTCCCCCCATCCACCAGATGAGAATTTGAAATCGTTTAATTATGTTTAAAATTAGTTCTCCTGTGTTTTACAGCGCAATATTTATATTTCCGAGGTGGTGCCTGTCCCTAGCCCATATTTATGCAACAAGATCGGCGCTAAAATTTCGTTTCACTACCCCTTTAAGCGATGTGACGTCCATGAAAACGCGCCAATCAGAGGGACGAAATTGGACCGTGTCTCTCTCCACAAGTTTTTCCGAATACTCACCCCGGGCAGGCCAGCGTTCGGGAGGGACAGCAGGGAGACGACCGGTGGTACTATTCGCGGGCACGAAGCAAGCCACGAGACGCGCGCAAAACCTCCGAAAGAAATAATGATGGGGCAAGAAGGAGACATTCCCCTTCTCGAGGAACACACCTGGCGTTTCGACCGGGCGGGCCACGAAAGCACCGCTCTTCGATGGCGCGCAGTCCGGTGCGGGGTCGGCGCGAGAGGAGGAGCGGGAGAAAGAAACCCGAGAGGGGCGACTGTGTTTCGGCCGGGCTACCGGTGGTGTCGCGTGCCGGGCCCGCGACCGTCGCGTGAGCACGTCCGTTTCCCCCGTGGAGGCCCGAGCAGCAGCCGTCGTGCCCGGGATGGGAGAGAGCGCCGACCAATCCGTTGACGCTCGCCGCATGGACGGCTGCCGAGGGCTTCCCAGGCCATTGTGCGCGAACACGTCTCGAAGTACGCTGCCTCTTGGCGCGTTTCAAACTAGTTGCAAAAATCCCTCCGTGCAACATTGCGCGCGTTGCATTATGGGACCTTGTTGGCCACGGAGAGGAGTGGGGTGGTTTCGATTTCGATGTTGGCCAAGTAGAGCACCGCAGCAGTGCATGAAAATGAAGTCAGCGCTCGCTCGTGATGCACCGATTCCGGTAAAACACGGTCCTTTTGGAGGGACAGCAGCAGTACGGCCGGCTGGCCATAGTAAATACGCGCTGTCACGGCTTTCCTTTGACCCCGCACTAGGGAGCCCGCTCCGCACCGACTAGCACTATTGAGTTTCACCGTGCTAACGCATTAGACGAAAATAAGTAACTAAAAGTGCGTGCATGACCCCTGGAAGGTGCACTAACCTACATCGAGCGAGGCAGCTGCACCCTCCCCGCCGACGTTACGCGGGCGACCTTGGCAACACCGCAGCAGCTGGGTTGCTCGCTGCACACTGCGTCTCAGTGCAACGACTGTGTACATACTCCCTTTAGTGCCCCGTTCACGCGACGATTAAAGGAAACGAAATACTGGCGTCCTAGATCTAATTCTGCGTTAAAATAACGGTATATCCAATAATTACCGTGCCTTTAGGGCCTTTAGTGCGATGTATGGCTAGTGAGCCTCCGGCTAAAACTGCGTCTTACAAAAGACAAGGGTGTTCGCGACTCGTGCATCTTTCCAAGCATATTAAAGTATCTGTATACAGCCGGAAGTTATAAGTCAGCCTCAGTGGGCGCTGTAGACGACGAGTAATTTAACCGGGGCGGTATACAGCCGCTGGCCCGGGGTCTTTAACGCGCACCACGCTGTAGTGATACAACGACCCCACGCCGGTACGATGCCTCCGATAATTAGCATATGCTTCCAACATGTCTGAGGACAGTTTTTGTATCCCGAACGTGACAGGAAAAGCAGAATTCTGTACGATGCATGAGCGGCGTGACGGCGGCTCGGGACCCGCTCGTCCAGACGGTGTTTCTGGCGCTCGCATCTGCGCCCGCATCTCCCGCAGACGCGACCTGGGACGTGGAAACGGGGCCCGCTCGAATCTGCACCTCCTCGCCGCCCGGCCTTCCAGCGCGGCAGCGACGCAGCCCCCGAATTCTGTCCCAAATCGAGATCTCTCCTCCATGCCCTAGACCCCGGGCTGGTTTTCTTCCACCTTCTCTCCCTCCCTCCTAACTCAAAAGATGGAGAAAAAAAGAAGTATGGCCCCGGGTGAAAGCCCGGTCCAAAAGCCCTCTGGGGAGGCTCGGCGCAAGAAGTAAAGCGGTCCAAAGGTCGCCCCACCTTCGAACCGCGGCGGGATTTCAAAGCGCCCCGCTCCAGGGACGCGCCGCCGGGCTCCCGGTGTTCCCCCCTCTCGCCCCTGGTCCCTTGCCTCCCCAACTCCAGCCGCGCAACAAACTGCTCCGCCACAAAAAAAAAAAAAAAAAAAAAAAAAGTACCTATAATGTGGATATTGTGGCAGACTCTGCTTAATATCACTTCCCTCATAACCTCCGCACTCCGGATATTATAGCCGTGCCAAAAAGAGGGTGCTCCTATGCGTCGTTTCTGATCGAAAGACGGTGGTTATATGCCCTCCGCGTTCCCTATTCTATCCCGCATATTCGAGTAAACGTCCTATCCGTTCCTCTATTTTTCCTGCGAATTCGAGGGCTAGGGTTAATAACGATATATGGCTTGCAAGTGACGTCACCGCCTCATGCTGGTGGTCTTTTTGGGTCACTGCTAGTTGTCCTTGACGAGAAGAACGAATTCAGTGCTGACAAACACATGCTCCAAGAGGTACGCGCTCAGCAGCATGGACACCACAATGGCCGCTGATATGAAGTCAGTGCGAGCCACCTATTAACTCGCGCGGAATGTACGTGTACAGCCTTGCAAGCAAGGCGACTGGCGGCCAGCTTGTCTTTGGTCGTGCGGACAAGCCAGTGCAATTGCAAGCTTGCCAAAGCTATCTTCACGGGCAGGCCGAACGCGTTCGCATGCATGGGGCACCGGTGGGGGGCCGTGATTTCAATTGTCTATACGTCGTGCCTGTGCACGTGCTGAAACAGGGTGCATCCACAAGAACGAGGCGAGTGGAGAGCTTCTGAGTGGCCTTCTCTGCGAACGGTTCAAAGCCGCAGTACGCTCGTACATTTGCGGAGGAAGGGCCCTTGCCCCGAGACAATGTAATCGAGGCAGCAGTTGGGAGAGACGGGCATAGACAGTTATACTCTATGGAGAATAATTCCAAGGACAAAAGGCATAGACTCGCATTGGTTCGGTGAGTCCAGCCTCTGCGGAGGCTAGACTTACCGAATCACCAGCGTCAGCACTCAGACTCAACAGAGTCAAGTCCGCGGAGAGTCGTCTGCTGCACGACGGTAAAACAAACGGACGACGAGCTGCAGGACATCCTCGCTCATCAGCCCACGTCCTATCCCAAAAAACGCAACAACAAAAAAAAAAAAATAATAACTGCTTGAGGTATTGCGGGAGCGCATCTGTGCAAAGTTCCCCGCGCGGCGCTCCTGCGCTAGAAAACTGGTGGAACAACGAGAACACGACACGATGAAATCAGCCTTCTTTAATTACCTTCTAGCACCAATTCGCAACATGATGCGCTGCTGAAACTCCCGCCAACCTTATACATTTCCAACAAGAGAGGCAAAACTTCCAAAGAGGACCACGTGAATTTTCAGGTGTCGCCCAGAGCCGGTGTGACTAAGAACCGCGGGTGGCAGCCACATTGCGTCGGGCCCCGTTCCGCAAAGCGGAGCCACGGAAACCGGCGTGAGCGGCGGCCGTGGCCCCCCGCTCCTCGGCCGGGGAGGGAGCGAGCCTGGCACACCGCCGGGCGCGTGGCCAGCACGCCCCGGCAGCTGGCGGGGGCCCCGCAACAGATGCGCGGGGGGGTCGGCTGGGACCCCCTCGGGCGTCCCCCTCGCGCCGACAGCCGGGGACTAGGGCCTGCTGGCACCGCGTTGCCAGTTGGCTTCCCACCGACCTCGCGATCGGTGGTACACTTGGTCCGATCGTCGAGTCATCGCAACCTCGCGTTCAACTGGCAAAGACGACCCACTGCAGTCGTCCAATCGTCGGTCCATCGCAACGTCGCGTTCAACTGGATTCTTCGTCCAACTCTTTTCGACACTAATCAATCAATGAAGCAGTCAAAGGCGACGCGTTGAACTATCGGTCGCCGCTGCATCGTGATCGTGTGCAACTCGCTGACGCTCAACGATGGTCGTGATGTGCCTTGCGTACCCGCCGCCGCGGACTGCCTCGCGGAGTGGTCGACGTCCCTGCGACCAGATCGTCGCGAACCAAGGGTCCCCCGTGCAGAGCAGGTGCGTGCCTCTTCGCCGAGTCTCGACGGCTTTCCATCGCTCGTGGACATGGGCGCACTGGCGCTCGAGCGCCTTGAGCGTCGATCAATGCTGCTCCCGCGCACTCTTCATTTCGGAAATGCCACATAAAGTTCTCCACGGGTGGTATTCACTGGACGTCATTTTTAAGTGCGCTGTGCACTGGGTATGCTCACGCATGTGTAGGCAGTGCTAAGACAGGCAATCTTAATTTGGAGGAATGCACGTTGCTCGCCGTCAGCATGCTCTCAGCAGCCGCATCGCCAGTGAATACTCCCTATTTATAGTCCGCGCATCTCCGTTCCTCGTTCTTGATCCTCGCATCTGCCGTGACCGACGAATGCAGCAATGTTGACCTGCTCGCTACACATTAATCCCGGCAGGCTGCCATGCTCAAGCACTTAGGGCCTTTGACAGCGCGGCTAGCTTTCGAACGATCTGAGTGGAATCGTGTAGCTTAAGTCTGGACGATCTCCCAAGGGTGCATCCTGTGCACGCGTGCCGAGGAAGCCCTTCCTTCCTTCGGGGACACTCGAGTTGCGTGTCTCTTTAACATCGCGGCACGACGTGCTCACCAGTGCAGTGCATTCGAGAATACTCTCAGGCTGGCAGGTGTAATCGTCGGAGATCCCAGATAGCCTCTGAGCATCTGGGACACTTTTCTTCTTTTGGAATTAATAGCCTTCGCTGCTAGCGCAATTATCGTACTCCAAAAATTTCGTGAACGCCGGCTGATGATGCCCGACCGTAAAAACCGCCGTTAACCTGTTGGCAAAAAAAAAAAAAAAAAAGAAACAGCCGGTGTTTGGGCGAGACTTTGAAGTTCGAACCATTCCTTGTCCTCGCCTTAGTCGTGTCATAATCATTGGTGGCGCTGTCGTCGCAGCCCGCCGGTCGAGCTCTGGGCTAGCTGGGAACGGTGGTTTTTGATTGCGAAATCAGGCAGTAGGCAGCACGTCGGCGGCCCTTGCGCACTTGTTTTAAGACGTGGACTCTGCAAGTAGATTCTGCTGCAGTCACATGATTGTAAATATACGAGCTAACGATTTCTTCGATTTTTACTGTATAATTCAATGGATAGGAGCTTAGGTGCTTAGCTTTGGGTCGAGCTGCCGAGTGCGATTTTATGCTCATGTAAAATCAAAGTAAAACGGGATTTATGTTATAGTTTATGTCTATATTCGTCTATGACCAGCACCCACAAGCACGGTATCTTAGTCCGCAAACGACCAAAACACAACTGTACATATGCCGGAAACCACGAGTGGTAGACGCAGCCATTTCTTCGAGTTGGTTGCCTTGGTGCCAAATGTCGAAAACTGCCAAAAGTACTAAGGCCCGGCGGGCGTGAATTTACCTCAAAAGTCCCAGAAAATGTTGTCTCAATACGCACTTTATCACACTGGCCACAGTTCTTGGTAAAACACTTTGTGAGCCCACACAAAAACGATGTGTTTCGTTGCGTATCCACGGGTACCGAGGCCAGTCAGACCTAATGGGTAGGGCGGGCTGCGACACGAGCGCCGTTACGCGGCTGTGAACGGCAGCTCGTCACTTTTTTTTCTCGGAGCTTGTCAACTTATCCGATCTAGTAACGATGATCGAAAGTACCTTTGATAACGGCGTCTCTTGGAGCGTACACGTGCTACCAAAGCGCCTAGAAAAGCAACGACCGCGTGCTGCAGGGAGGCCGCGGGCATTCGAAAGAGACGCCCCGCCGTCCTCATTCTGTCAGTGACTATAAACAATTAATATCACAAACCCAGTCCCGAATGGCGTAGTCCCCGCGCCGGTGGTATCTCAGGCGATGATAGCGCCGCCGCGACCCCGAATTCATATAACCGCGATGACGTCATCGCGTGTCAGCTTGAGTCACGGTTTCGCCCGTCCCCCATTGCCCATTGTAAAGCCATTCGAGCTAATCGGGGAGGTTGTTGGTCGACCAATCAAGTGTTTTCTGCGCCTCTCTCAGTCGTGTTTACTTTTTCCTCGAGCTACGATCGGAGGATCGGTGGCCGAGTGGGCTCGCGCACCACGCCAGCTCAGAGCACGTGGAGCGAAAGATGCCGCTGCAGAACCCAGGGGTCCTGGGCTCAGTCCCCGCCCCTCCCCGTTTCGATCTGGGTGAGAATCGTACGGGCGTGCGGTCGTGTATCACTACTGCGTGGCGCACGTTAAAGACCCCAGGCTAGCGGTTGTCCGCGCCGCACTGGCTAAATTGCTCATCTACAGCTTGAGACACGAGTCGACCGTCGTGGCAGACTAACTTCAGGCAGTATAAACATACACACAAAACAATCTTTTTTTGTTTTTTTTTTAGTTACAAGTTTTATTGAAAGAGATGCAGTGGTAGAAGCTCACTCGGGCTTGCCCTGGCAGGAACTGGAACCAGAGATGCGCGCACTTGGCAGGTCATCGGCTGTAAATGATACCTCATTGAAACGGGTAAAACTCCAAACTAGGGTTCGAACTGGGGATACACATCCAATGGCCCAGTTTCCTGTTTCACCAGCCAAATTTCCAACGCTTGATTCAGAATTCCTTTTTTCTCTCTCTCTCTCTCTCTCTCTCGTTTCGTGACGCTTTAGAGACACCGGCAGTTTATCCACTCACAGGATCCTTTGTCCTTTGCCTACTTTTTGTTTGCAGCGATGGCTGTTAGTAAGAACCTCCCCGGGGAATGGCGTGGTCATCCGCTACTAAAACTGCCGGTAATGTCTGGGGGGGTGCAGAAACATGTGGGTCAATGCATTTGGTGGGTAGACAAGCGCAGCAAAAAATAAACAAACTTGCTCACCGTATAGTCGGAGAACAAGTCGTCTGCTTCCACTCGCAGGGGTTTGCTGTGACGACAGACGACGACGAGTTCTGACTGGCTTTGATTGGAAGGATAGTGGGTAGACTAAGTGCTATACCCGTTTTCACGTCAAAAACCGTAGTAAAAAAAAAAAAAAAAAAAAAAAAAAGTCCGGCTCCTTGCGGAGCATTACTGATTTCCCCCTTTGTGTAGATAATTAAGATATATGTAGGCGAATTCTAGATTAGATATATGTTCTCATCAAGACGCACACGTTCCAAACGCCAAAAGCATCGCTTTCTCCTCCGACAACCTAATCTCGTAAGAACTACTTCGCGCCGCGTATGAAAGATGCGCAAAGCTTGCTTCTTTCTTGAGTCAGCCAAATAGAGCTTGGCGTTCTGACATCATGGCAACCCCTGTGCAAGAAGCAGATAAACTTGCCCTCCGCATAGCGTAAATACACTCCGAATATATATATATATATGTATATATTTTTTTTACACATTTTCGCGTTAAATTATTACAACCTGCGCGAGACACTGTCGCTTCAGCTCGAGCTGTTTCGGCCAGATTTGAACGTGAACCTGCGAGCTGTCGCCTGCAACCTCGCGTGGCAAGGCGGAAGTGCGGTCCGTCTCTGGGAATCGCGGCGCATCGTCACCGTTGTTGCACGGGTGACAGGACTCGAGTCCCCTTTGCGCGCCTGCCGGACGACTAGAGAGCCTCGATTTAAGAGAGGAAGCAACTCGAACCACGAATGGCGTTTGCAATTTAATAACGGACGCCCCCTGCGCAAACTTGTGTCTCGTGCGCATGCGCGCGTTGCCGCGTTCCATATCAGACGGAAACGCTGACCGAAGCGTGGACCGAAGCGAAGCGTGCAGATGACCCGACGTTTTGCTAGCTTTGGGCTCCTCCCATCGCACCTTGTATTGTTACAAACGCGGGCCCATAAACCGCGTGGCCTTATTCGAGCTGTTGGAAACACTCTCAAATCTGGGCACGCTCCAGACGACAGCTTTCCAGGGCAGCGACGTCCTCCGCCCCGCCGACGCAGCTGTTCCCGCGCGTGTCAACGGGCACCAGCCGGCGTCGTGCCCCTGAGCGATAGAACTGTTTACAAGCGCGTCGGGAAAGCGCGTCAGTACCTTCGTCGGAACTGCCCTGTATGCCTACTGCGCTCCAGCCTCGGCAGCCAGTGCAGTGCCGCCAGCGGCATTAGGACCTGTCCCCCGGTATGTTCGTCTGGAATCAGTTGATGCCGATTGTTCCAAATGATTTTTCAAGCCCCCCCCCCCCCCCCCCTCCCTTTCTATTCTAAAACTCCCCGCCATACAGACGACATGCTTAGAGACGGGGTAAAATCGTGCAGTTTTTCTAGTTATTATAAACAACTCACAATATAAGCTTTTTTTTTTTTTTTTTTTTTTTTGGGGGGGGGGGGGGTGGGGCGGGGGGCATATTAACGAGACATCACTGTATCAGTTAGACCGCTTGGATTATCTAGTGCTTCCAGAGTGATATCGGTCATATCAGTATAATGGTGTCTGTTTGTTCAAACACGGATTCAGCACCACTGGGCGTGGGTGCCCACTGTAAGTGAGATATTTAGCCAGTGCACCGTCATTATCTGCACGCCGGTACGATGCTCGTACAGATCGGGCAGAGTGGGGATGGAACCCTTTGGGTTCTGCAGCGCGAGCTTTCGCTCTGTACGTGTTCCGAGGAGCGGTGCGCTAACACGCTCGGCTGCAGATCCCCCCACATCAGTGTGGAGTGTGAAACATACACTTATCAAGTGTCAAAGAGACACTCGACACCGATGCGTTCCTCTTATGGTTCCCCTCCGAGGCGTAATAACCAGGATTTGCCACTATTCGCCCCCTTTTTTGTCTGGCAACAGATGGTGGCGCCATCTATACGGAGTGCAAGTTCGTCTGCTTCAAGCGCACGCGTTGCGATGGTGCCAGAACGCGGAGCTCTTATTGGCTGATTGAAAAAAAAAAAAAAAATAGTGGGTAGACCTCAAGGATTCTAGCTTTGAGGGCCACCCGCTATCCTTTCAATCAGAGGTCGTCGTCGTTCTGACGTCGCCGCAACTCCTGCGCGAAAAGCAGACGACGTGCTCTCCGCATAGGATATAGCCCCGGCACACTTTTTGCTCATCATTCTTCTATCATAAGAGTGACTTAAGTCTGGCAGTGCTATATGAGCGGCCATTTTCAGAAGACAGAAAGTATATTTGATTTAGGAAATACTGCGAAACCCGCCGTCTAGCTCAAAATCGGAAGTGCAATGGGGCTATTTGCACTTTGCACACTGGAGCCACCAGGTTTCAATTCACGCGAGAAAGAGCGAATAGTTGTGGCCCTGGCTACTAATCAGTTTCGAACGACATGTTCGGTTGTGTGTGTGTGCAAGAACACGATGGAAGCTTAACTCATAGCCTCCCGGAGCCATCGCATTTTTAAACCGGCACAGCCAAAGTTGACAGTGCGATATTATACTCTTGTTTCCGTCAATGAAGGCAGAATTATTCTCTTTTAAAGGGATACTGAACCAAAGAATTTAGTGTCCATAATAAGTGGCGCACGTTCTTTCCACGAGCCAGCAGCCGCCGGTGTGCGCGGGCACACGCCGTGAAAATGACGTCAAAGACCTTCATACGCGCTTAAGAGGACAGTGAAAATGATGGGCTTCTGGCCAAAGGAGAATAAATACAAGCTTTTCATCTCTACAAGTGAAAGCTAGGTGCTTGTTAGACCAATTAATCGCTAACCTTTTACACCAGACACCACTGTGTAGATGAAAAACTTGTCTTGATTCTCCTTTGGCCCGAAGCCCATACATTGCACTGTCATCTTAACCGCGAATAGAGGTCTGTGACGTCATTTTTGTTGCGTGTGCTCGCGCACACCTGCGGCTGCTGGCTCGTGGAAAGAGCGTGCGCCACTTATTGTGGACACTAAATTTCTTGGTTCAGTATCCCTTTTAAGGCGTCATTGCGACTTCGTGTTTGACCAATCCCGAAAGTCGACCACATCGTTGCTTTTGGTAGCGCACGTTGCCTCGCCAATATAGACGCTTTACACACGCGCCAAATTGAGCCGCCATAGCCGCCCTTCTCTTGACTTACCGAGGTGCCGAGCCACTGAAGCGGGCGTTGACGAGTCTCCACAAGGGTCTATGCTGGGGAGAAGGACACAGCAGCACTTAAAGGGACAATAACCTGGCCTGCTGTGGAAATGGTGAAGTGAAGCTAACGGAATAAGAGGAAACAAAAATTGAAGGTCAGTTATGGCGGCGCCCATGCACAGCTGCTGCAAAGCGTCTATACCTTTCGCTAAATTATCCAAGCAGCGTACATAATGCAGGGACCGTGAAGTAATTTTGCGAGCGCAGTTACACGTGCTCGGGTCGACAGCCGTTACCGTTCAAAAGCAAAAATCTAGAACAAATGGCATTTTGTCCGTGCGTTCATAGACGACTTATTTTGGCTATTTACCTAAAATATTTGGGACAAATAAAGCGAGCGCGCGCGGCACGTTTACCTATAGTTTCAACTTCCCATCACTTTCCTTGGTGCTTGAGTAATTTAGCGACAGACCTTTCTAAAAAATCCCAGAAGGCCTCGCGACAATCCTAGATTTCAACGCGAGATACGGGGAATTGTGGGGCTTTTCCGATGTTCGATCAGGCAAAGTCCTTTCATATGTTTGCTTTGGTCAAATAGCCTCGTGTGGCCCTGGGAAGCGAATGACGGCGGAGCACTTGCTCGTGTGCACGTGTATTGCACGTTTCCGCAACAAAGCCTGGCGGTATACTTGTAAGAAAGCGTGGATTTTATCGAGGTAATTTACGCTCATGCTGACTCGGGCGATCCAGGAAGCGGCACTTCTTATCCTTGTAAGTTCAACCCCAACCCCCTTATCCCCTCCATCTTCCCAATAAAAAAAAAAAAAAAAGATAAAAACATAGCGCAAACGCAAAACAGAATACTTACGTACTTTGTTTGCTTATCGCCCTGTCTTCATTGCGTTTTGGAACCATAAAGGCGCGTTCACACTCTTGCAACCGAGTACGACCGAGAAAGACTTCTTGAGACCGGATGCGCTGAGCGGAGCTGGTCCTAAGAGATCGCAAGAGGCTTAAAAACCGGTTTGGTCTCTCTCGGTCGTACTCGGTTGCAAGAGTGTGAACGGGCCTTTAGATGTCAAACCAATTTGAACTTCGTCTTTTGTTCCTGGGTGATTTTTCACGTGTCGTACATCGATCGTCATAATCCGCCGAGAAGACGGCATGTGTGCCATAAATGTTTGAGATGTAAAACGCAAACCCATCGAGGGGCTTTAGTGGAATGGTCTATTGACATGGCGTTGATGTTTGGCGTGAACAGGAGCCGCAACTCCGCCGAAAAAGCACATGCACACTGCACGACACTCTTACCGTACACTCTCAGAAATAGGGGGTGTAGCACTTACACCCCTTGTCCCATATATATGTAAAGCATAAGAAGCTACACTTCGACGTTCAGTCCACTCATATCGAACCGACGATATATCAACTTTCACGAGCGGCTTGATAGTCGAGTGATACAACTTATTAAAATAGCTTATGTAAATAATAAAGACAACAGGAAAACACTCAAGGTTTTGTAGGCCCTGCTGCGAAACCTCAGTGTTCTTTTTTTCTTTTTTTGCAGTATTTGATACGTGCATTAGCTACTTAGTAAGTTATATCAAAACGCTATCAAACTCCTCGTAAAAGTTGGTATCACCTGTTCGACTTCAGTGGACTGAGCGTCGAAATGCAGTTTTGGGGCGTTATATATGAAACAAGGGGTGTAAGTATACTACACTACCTATTTCTGAGAATGTGAGAGAGGTCAGTTAGGTGCCCCTCCCTCTTTTACACCACCGAATCCGCTGAAATGCCCGGATGTAACAAAATAGCCCCACCCTGAGACGAGAAAACGGTTTCTGGCCGCAGTACGCCTTTTTAAGCCTTCGTGCGTATGGCCGCGTGCTTTGCTCGCTTTCCGAAGCCACGAACTTGCACGTGCTGGGTTGTAGATCTGTACACATGGTGTATCGTTGCTATTTATGTACCTTGTTTAGAGGTGCCCAAAACTTCTTGTAAGGTTGTTCCTGGTTAAGTGTCAGGCGACGTACTAACGACACCAGCAGAACTAACAGCTTTCACCCAGTTTTTGTTTCCTACACAAGACTCGTACAAACGCGATCGGTGCAAGCGCAAAACGTCCTCCGTTCGCGAATTGAAAATGTAAATGGCCTTCGAATATCAGCCGCCATTTAGAGCGATGAGAACAATGTGTGAACTCCGTGAGGAGCAGATGAGCGTTCCAAGCAGCCCTTCGGCGGGTTGCTCGGAACGCCTGAAACAATGCACTATTGTGCTGACAGAAGTGACGAGTACTCAGAGGGACGACCAATCATAGATCTCTATACTCGTTCTAACAAAAAACATAAACAAAAAAAAGTTTTGCGCATTAATCGTGCGCTGGGCGAAGCAGTTCTTACGAGACTCGTTTGTCGAAAAAAAAGAAAGGACGCTTGCGGCGTTTGAAACGTCTTGATAAGACGTAAAGCTAATCTATACGGTGCACCAGTATATATCTTAATTAACATATGAAGAGGGAAAATTAGTGACGTATCCGCGTGGAGCCGGAGTTGCTTTTACTATGGGTAGACCGTTTTCACAAGGACGCCGCCCTCTTGAGTGACGTCACTTCCGGGCAACGTTGCTTCCAGGCGAAAACGTGGTTTTGCCGTTGCCACGCCAATGAAATTATTTTTTCGTCGCCCGTACCGGATATGCCTAGAAGGAGGCGGCGAACGAGAGTGAGCGATAAAGAAATAGGGGTCATTTAACTCTGAGCCAGCAGCCACCAAACACGCAACCTGCGAACTATGATACTTTTCAAAAAACGTCCGTCAAGCAACATTGGCGATCGCCATTTCTTAGGTTTTGGCCTGACTCACATGGAGGAAGGACAAAGTAAATCAGGTATTGCCAGGGCCGACGACATTGTACTCGTATCAGAAAGTCGTGAGACAATACAGGAACTACTAATTAGGATTTTCAGCAGGGAATGGGACAGTTTAGGCCTAAACTTCAGTAGGGACAAGTCGGGTATAATATTTTTCAACGACGAGAAGGGGGAACCCCTGGAGATACAGAACACAGTGATAGAACACGTAGAAAAGTACAAATATCTGGGAGTATGGTTAAATGAGGGAAAGTATCTAAAAGAATATGAAGACACTGTAATAAAGAAGGGGAAACGAGATTTAGCTATTATGAAACACAGCCTACAGGGCACTCTGGAACTATAATAGATATGAAGTCGTTAGGGGAGTATGAGAGGGAGTCATGGTGCCAGGACTGTCATTTGGTATGAGGTCAGAAATCCAGGCATTTTTAGAGATACAGCAAAGGACTATGGGTAGGTTGGCATTGGGGGAACATGGGAATACACCAAATGAAAGAGATACAGGGGGATATGGGTGGGGTATCTTTAGAGAGTAAAGAAGCGATCAGTAGAGTAAACTTTGAATAAAGACTAGCTGAAATTGAGCACACACGGTGGGCAGGGAAAATGTAGAACTGTAGCGAGACTGGTCCAGATTAAAGTCACTGTATCCTGCCGTGACTTTAATCCACACTAGAACCACCAAATAAGCTACGCTTCGGAGTAAAGACACTTCAGCAATCTCGGTGCTTGAAATTTGTCAGTTACCTGAAACGTTATCTAAAATTGGGTTGTGTGTGTGTTTACACAGCCTAGAACTTGGTCTGCCTCAACGGGCGACGAGTCTTCCAGCTGTAGATGAGCAATTTAGCCCGTGCAGTACAACCGCTAGCCTGGGGTCTTTAACGTGCATCATGCAGTAGTGATACACGACCGCACGACGGTACGATGCTCATCTAGATCGAAACGGGCAGGGGTGGGGAAAGCTTTATCTAAAACCCCAGTAAGCGGTTTTCTGTCCCTAGAAAGTCCAGTCCGCTACAGACAAAAATGTTATCGCCTGAGCTTCCTGGCGATAACATACACTCCATGCTGAAAAAAATTACATTTCAAATCGTAACGATCATCAACTGCGCCCGTTCTGCACCAAAACACAAAAATGGCGGCGCTTACAAGAAAACGGGAACGATTTATTGACTCTCAGCCAGAACAAAACGGGCAGGGGACTGAACCCAGCATCCTTGGGTTCTGCAGCGCGAGTTTTCTGTGAGCTCCAACTGTTTTTCTCGGCGAGGGGGCAATCTAGCGTCCACAAGACGCTACCGCAAGAGTGATTGAATAACCGACTGAGGTTTCCTTCCCACTCTCATTTCGCAGGCTAACCCGCACCCTGTCAACCCCCAAGCGCTGCTCCACGTGCCGCAAGATGGTCTACTTTACGGGTATCCGGTGCAAGCAGTGCGGGTAAGTGTTTATAGCTACTACTGCAACGATCAGTCAGCCTCAGTAAAGTCCGCCCCGCTGAACGTCCGTCAGGATAGATCCGTGCCTGTTTTGACACGAGTGCTAACGTCACGAATGCGCTGCAGTAAAAGTAAGTACCGCCAGAGCATTGCAGAACCCCTTACCAACGTGTTTGTCTGCTATTTTTACGCACGCGCGGTGGCGCCACGAGTAGTAGCAGTAGAGAGCCTAGATTTAAGAGAGTGAGCAACTCAAACCAAGAGAAGCATTAGCAATTTAATGGCGGATGCTTCCTGCGCAAATTGGGTGCTATGCGCATGCGGTGCGTCGTCACACGACGAGGGTGAAAGCGTGGCGGAACGCCGGCTTCCGGAGTTTGGCTGCCGCATTCGAACGCGTTTGATAAGTGCAAGGGAGACAAAGGCAGGTTTAGTATGGCGCCTGGAACGCGTCTCCGACTAATGTGTTTAGCGTCCTATGCTGCCCATACATCAAAAGTGGTCCCGAAGTGGCAGCAAATGACGTCACAGAAGCCGGAGTGTCATGCAATTGGATGTCGCGATCCTGGTGGTTGGTCGCAGAACTGCTGACGAAAAGCACGAGCGAACGCGAGTTTCGCTGTCGTCATGGCGTCCCAACTTCTGGCTGCCGAAGCTCCTGTGGATTGTCGCACACCGGAGCAACACCGGAGAGCGACCTGCAGCAGAACAGGCGTCTGCTACATCCACCGTCGCTACTGGAACACCGCCAGGATCGCGACCGGCGACAGCATGACACTTTTATGATGTCGCCAGGCGGAAATCAAGGGACCACTTTTTTGGACGCAGTTAACACACCATTCGGATACGAGTTCCAGGCACCAATCGCTTTCTGCGCGCTGCCATCTTTGTCTGCTGGACTGTGGAACGCCTTCTGAGCATGCGCTGTTGCTCTGCTGTGCTGCGCATGCGTCCACAGCTCAGTAACTCAGCTAGCATTTTTTGCCCAGGGTGATTAGCGATGGAAAGGTCTATACTCCGTGTCACTATACTCCATTTCACCCAGGGGCGGATGTAGGAATTTCTTGAGGGGGAGGTCAGGTGTTGGTCAGCGTACCATGTTTAGGAACCCCCTCTCCCTCTCCTTCGTTTTACGCCCTAAATTTTACACATACAGAAATCAAGAGGGGGGTCAGGACACCCGGACCCCCCCCCCCTCCTCTAAATCCGCCCCTGGTTTCACCTTATGTTGTACCGCAGCGAAAACTAGAAGCGCGGGCTCATAGCGTTGGCAGCTGCCCCTAACGCACGAGAGCTTGTGCCGCCAGATGTGCCCCAGAGCAAGGAGCTCCAGAGGAGCTCGTAGGGTGCCTCAATGACCTTCTGTTTAGAGTGATGCCACCCTTTGTAGTACCCGATGCCGACAGCACGCGCTCACGGGGAAAATACAAAGAAATCGACAAAAACAAAATGTCACCCTAGCACAGTCGGCGCCACAGACGCGTGCAGGGACACGCTCTTTCACGCGCTTCTGAAGAAAAAATAAATGTAAAAGTGGGAACAAAATGGCCAGATGTCTCCACCCTAAGCAAAGCGCACATGAAGGCACCCTAGGAGCTCGCGCCTGTAGCCTTTCCTGCGGTACATCATAAATAAGGTGACGTAAGCGTACGTACAAGCCACCGGGAATTCGAGGAGGTAAACCTGGCACGCGAGCCTTTCCTGCGGTACATCATAAGGTGACGTAAGCGTACGTACAAGCCACCGGGAATTCGAGGAGACCTGGCACGCGACATTCGAGAGACGAATGTTTCGGTGACTTAGACGTAACGTCAGAAAAAGGTGCTGGGTGAATTAGTTTTAAAAGTTGAACCGAGCTCAACTCCTTACGTTAGGTTACGACGAGCCTTGTGTCCTTGGTTGCCACGGTAACTCACTGTCCTATCTCGTCGTCACCGAAACATTCGTGTTTAGAATGTCGCGTGCCAGGCTACCCGGTGACTAATTTAACGTAAGAAAACGGGTCTGTGTGAACCAGGCCGACGAGAGCTCGGCGTTCCGACGTCCTCGCGCGCTCTCGTCTCCTCTTCTCCCTCGGATTATCGGCGCATTGCAAAGCAAAGCGTTCCACAAGCCACATGACCCCAATCGAGCGGTTGGAAACAGTGTGATTTAGGCTAGGTGGCGCAAGCTGCCGCCCGTTACAGAGGGTATAGCCAATATTATCTACCCATCCATCGAACTAGGTAGCCGCGGTAACCAGCCATGCCTTGCACAAGCGCGGAATATGAAAAAGGAAGAAAACAAATTAAGAAAAGCACAGGCAGCCTCCGCTCTGTCTCTTCTTCTCATATCAACTTCTACTGCAGATTTCATAAGCGTAAGGGAGAGAACCGGCTGAGTTCTACGGGCTGCACGTTTTCTATATTGACCTCTGATTCGCGCCGCTCTCGTCGTCTGCAGGTCCGCGTGCGGATAAACTAAACTGTCGGCCAGTGGCTGGTCCAGGATCGCCAGCTACTGACTCAGCGGTAGCGTGTGGGCAGAGCGGTGGAGCTTGGAGTGTCCGGAGTAGCCCGACAGGGCAGTTTTTGACTGCGTTCACCCGCGCAGAGTTCTAACATGCAGTGGCATCCACACAGGACGCTGTCGCACGAGTCCTGCGCCAACCACAGTCCGCACTGGTGCTCGCCGACCGCCGCGGGAATCCTGGCTCGGCGGAACAGCCATCAGGCTCCCATCGACGCTGGTCAGTGGCACCTGTCACCCCGCGGCGCGCAGAAAACCGAAACCATGCTTTGGTCTCTCTACTTCGAGAACCGACAAGACCTTGATCACTTTTGCGTTCCAGTTTTACATATGCGATAGAAGTGAGGTTGCAAGACGACTGCGACCTTCTTTTATAAGTTTATAATAACGATCGTAAAAACAGAAAGTCAAGGAGGAAACGAGCTTGTGAAGATTAGACATAACACAACCCCGAGACTGCGGGCATACAGAAGACGACACATACATGAAAAACTGTTGCTGTTGATAACTTTTTAGGAAAGTAGGGGATAGGGACTAGAACGAGATAGGAGGTCTTGATCGAAGAATCAGTTCTGGCTGGGTACCCTTAGTCTGGGGCTCCATTAATTCGCTGCTTGCACCACCGTCGCTCTCCGTACAGCCACCCTAGTAGCACGGAATGTTGCTGCAACATTACTGGAATGTGGCGCAATGTTACGCCACATAAAATAATGCGACTACAACGTTACGTAGATAACATTTTGAGGACATCATGAAAAAATATTGACACAATGTTACAAAAATATGCAACGTGACACAACTTTTGTTGATGCTTTAACATTGCTGAGAAAATGTGAGGGCAACATAATTACGTACAGTTTTAAAAACGTGTTAGGCATAACGTTAGAAAAATATTTTTTGCCAACTTTTTCTTGATGCTGTCGACTATTATGTAACATGTGGTCTAATGTTTGTGAAATAACCAAAAAAAATTTTTTTGCTAACATTTTTCTGACAGCATTGTATTGATGTTCTGGTTTTCAGGGTAGTATTAGCGAAATTATGCAACAATCCATTTGGAACTTCTGAGTTGGGATTGATAGAGCAGTAAACATCCAAAAGAATACTGTGAATGCTCTCGCACTATATAGTTTCCATTGCCTGGACATGCGTGGTTTCAATTAAGTTCTCTCTCTCCCTATCTCTCCCGCATAGCTAAAAAAAAATATTCAGCCTTTCCACTCTGGTGAAGAAAAAAGAGCAGCGGAGCTGTAGCTTTTGTTCTCTGTGGTGGCTTTCTAGGTGAGCGATCTGCTCTTCTTTCGCAAGGAAATCTGAAGCGCTTGACGCAGTGGAACTTTAGGTGATAGCGGCTTCGCGGTGGTTGCGGAACCATTCGCGCTGCTGCGCAAGTCGCCGCTCCCACCCTTATTCCTCTGAAGAAAGGTTGCTGCCATGTATGAGCGATGGCGGCAACCATTTGTCTGGTTGCCGCTGTCGCTCATAGATGGTGGGAGCTGTCCAGAGTTCAATGTCATACTTCTTTGCTGGTGGACACGATCCTGGGGAAACTAGCCCTGAACAGCTCCGCTGTAAAAAAAAAGAAAAAGAAGAAACGTCAAGTTCACGAGGCTTTGATAGAGTGGCCTTTAAGCACTTGTTCCTTTTTCCCCAAACACAGACGAACCGGAAGACGACCAGAAATGGCGCTACTCCAGCCTGGGTCACGAGGTCCTCACCATGAGCCCCATGGTAGACCAGCAGTTCCTCTTCAGCAGTGAAGACCACAGGACGACCCCGCACGACTGCTCCGCGTCCTCCAAGCCGCCCCGCTCCCCAACCTCCCCGACGCTGGCCGTGACGGGCCTCCTCAAGGTCGTTCACTGGCTGTCCCAGCGCCGCAAGAACAGGCCAGATGCCATCAGCAAGGCCAATGCTGCGGACAAGCATGTGCGCTCCCGCTTCGGCCTCTCTGTCGACGAGAAGTACACGCGGAAGAAGCTCAAGAACATCATGAAGACCGCGAGGACTCCGACACCTCCTTGCACGTGCTACCACCACCGGAAGCCGTCGTTTGCGAGCAGCCGGGGGATCCTCTCGCCCAACGGCAGCCTCTCGTCGAGCGGATACATCTCGTCGTCTGCTTCGTCCGCTGTCCAGACGCCTTCCGAGACGGAGCTCGACTTGCGGAGAACATGCGGGGGACACGAGGGCGTCTGCCGCCTGCACCCAGCGTCTGGGAGGGGGCTGCTGAGGCAGCAAATGGTGATTAGTGAGCACGGCCGCTCCGGGAGGCAGTGGATGGCCAACAAGGCAAGGACACTCAGTCTGGAGACGAAGGCCACCGACGTCGAGAAGCTGTGTGCGACGTGGCCGCCTCCTGGAAGGGCCGTTGGAAACACTGGTACGTTCTCGGGCCCCGAGGTCACACGGAAATGTAGTTCTTGAAGGCTGTTGTTAGAGGTCCGCATTTGTCGTATCCAAGGATAGCACTAACATACCGAGCATGTGCCCACCCACGTTGAGACATTGCAAGAAAATTGAGGCGTAGACACTTGCTTGTGCTAGATTCATGCTCACTTTGTCCTCTGGCTAATGTTAAACATATGTAAAGAAGACACAAGGTTGGCACTTGCATGCAAGTGCATAGATGCTCACTATTCGACTTGCTTGTAGAGAAAAGGAAGAGGTCCACAGAACCTCAATGTCAGAGACATCTTACCCGGGACAGCTGCCTTACAGACGCGTCTCGTTACTATAATTGGTTGTGCGTGCTTGTTTCATAACTGAAGCCGGCACATGGGTCAATACCCTGTCTCGCCTAAAGTGTGAACAAAGCCACAGGAGCATGTACATCGATTCGAATAATGCTTGTACAGCACGAGCATGTGTGTCTGTGTGCATGCATTGCAGCAGCTATGCTGAAAGTGATTGAGCTTATTCTTGTAGCTTCTTTAGTCTGACTTGAGATGCAATGGATTATACTTAAAACTTAACCAGTGATATTCCCTTGGCAACACGTAAAAAGATGCATCCCAGTGATGCTGGTGGTATCTTTGATTTGATTGGTCTTTGAGTAATAATGGGATGCTCAGACACTTTTTTTTTTTGTGACCCACGCAGACACTTTTGCAGAGGAGCTCGAGTCTGGGTATGAAGAGAGTGAATTGGAAGACAAGTCAAAGTGAGTAATGAAGGTCAAGCTGGTGCAGGCTCAGAACTTCCTTGTGTCCCCGAGCTGCAATGTGAGCTGGAATGTGATTCCTTCCAGAAGCCAGTGTGGGGACATCAAGGAGACCCTCGGTGAATGGTGCATCCCCTACCGAGACCTGGAGTTCAAAGAGCGGTTGCGGCATGGCAGGCAGACAGACATCTACAGGTAAGCTCGGTCATCCGCTGCTCGTTACTGTGCGTGGCTGGTCCGTAGTGTCGGCTCTATCATTTGGCCAATGCTCACTACAGCTGGCCTCCTAATGACTTCAGGGTGATTTCATGTGACATACTTCCGGCCCGACATCTCGCAAGACACCATGTTGATGAAAGTCCGTCCAATGTCTTTCTATGCACCCCGGAGGCAGTGTATTCCTGATCAGCCAAGTCCTTTTGCGTCTTGATGTACTTGCCGGGCGGAGTAGTAGAGAACATAAAACAGCAGCGGCTGATATTCGGTTTTTATACATATCAGTTTTTATTTGAACGTAAGACGAGCCGGCGATCGACAAGTCGACCCGTCAGCAGCCAAAATGGCCCCAGTACATGCCACGAAAGGGACTCGGAAAGGTAAAAAGTGGAGTAAGCATGGGTTTATGTGGCCCAAATATGACCCCAGTCATACTTATTGAGTTCTGCCATCGACGCAGTCACTCGCCATGCTTGCATGTTCCACCCACACCAAAAACGATGCTAGTAACCAATCGCCTGCATGCAAACTAAACGAAAATGTGTTGGACACTGTTCATCTTTGTGGCAGAACGCGGCTTGTTGGAAGTGAAAAGGCACTTTGTGAAACTGCCCCATTGCTTGGCGACAGAAATGGCAGAAATGGGAGGCTTAGGAATGAGCACCGCAAATTTGTTACCCAGGGGACGGTGGCACGGCGAGGTCCTCATTTACACCTTCCGGAGGTCCAAGGAGGAGGAGGTGTCCAGCTTCTGGGAAGAAGTAGGAAAGCTGAGCATGATTCGGCACGAGAATATCGCCCTCTTCATGGGCGCCTGTGCCGAACCCCCGCAGTTTGCCATCATCACAAGGTCAGTGTGTGTGTTCTGTCGGCTAGCCTGTTGTGCCGCCTGCAAATAGGTAGGCGTTCTTGCGGAAGAGTGCCAATTTGCAGACGGCCAAGACACACCCCTTTTTTCAAAACAAGACGTACAAGAAACTAGAGCAATAGTAATGTAGCAGGCCAATGCAGGTTCCGAGTATGCACAAAATAATTACCATATTCTCTAGTATATAAATCACACATTTGTATAAGCTTCTCCCCCTGTAAACGACTGTTTTCAGAAAAACGTTGGTGTATAAGTTGCAGCTATATATTTGTTTGGTCAGCAAAACTCCATTGAAAAGCCCACATAAGTGTATTCTGATCGCAATATATGCGCAACTGAGAGCAGGTTTCAACATATTTGTCACCGAATCGAACGAGAAATATAACACCCGTGGCAAATTGGGTTAAGGTCCATACTTATGGAGGAGTATGCATATGAGTCGCACCGTTGCGTAAGACACACAGACGGAAATTTTGGTAAAAGAACCGCGACATATACAGCAGAAAACGCGGTAGACACTACTTGCACACTTGTGCAAGAATATGTCTTTTAACAACAAAACCAACTGCAGGAAGTATCTCAGTTTGGACGGTCCCCTCTTCTAATGGGAGCAAGATTTTGGTGCTAACGACTTGGGTTCACTTTCCACCCCGGAGGGACGTTTCCAGCCGTGAAGATGGAAATGTTTCTTCTTGCAGCATGAAGAAGGGGCCATCGCTGTTTGAGCACATCCATATCCAGAAGCACCACCTCTCTTTCCACACCAGGGTCAACGTCGCCAGGCAGATCGCCCAGGTAAGCCGCTCGCGGTCTTCGAGAACGCCTTTTTCATAAATCCGATTCCCAACCTGCAGGGCTAAAGAGAAGACGTGCCTAATTTTCGCATTCTCAAACTGCGTTCTCTGAATTACAGGGATTCCTTAGAAGCCAGGGAATCCCCAGAACCTAGAATCCCCCAGAACACAGGGATTCTCCAGAACATAGAGATTACCCAGAAATTAGGGAATCCCTGGAAGAGTTCCTCTGCCGTCACTCCAGAGAGATCGGGGTTCCTTGCATAGAGTTAATATTATACTAATCTAGAGGGCTCCAATGAGCCTACATCACAGGGGACGCCTTAATATGCACAAAGCAGCAACAAAACATTGCCTGTAATATCTGTACCTTCTTTTCAACCTTACTTTGCAGGAAAACACCAGATTCGCACATTGTATGAAACTAAATAAAGTTGCAGACAAGCAACTTCAGCTCGTCGTGACAAAAAACAAGCACTCCTAACCTTTCGTCTGCTTTCTTTCTCCTTCCTTCTGTACCTCTTTCTCGTTCCTTCTCTTTGGACTGCCGATACCAGCGGCCAGGATTTGCCGCGTTTTACTTCCGTCTTTACCTAGAGATTCAAAAGCCTAATCGACGCAAGAGAGTGCTACGACTTTCACATTCCGGCAGGCCTGACGTCGGCTCCAATGTTGCGCATTCTTTCTTTCAAAGACAAAAATCTCACCGTAAAAAATATGATCCCACGTGAGCAGATGTGCAAACTTGCAGACCACAGATGATGCGAGGAGCCCATTCCTCAGTGGGTGTACAATTCGATTGTTTGTTTTATCACACGCAAGAGGCTTAACCAAAAAAGCAGATGAACCCATAGCCAATTGGCTAGTATGTGTTAATTAAAGTAAGGCATTTGAGGCGTAGAATGGAGCAACGCAGGTTAAGAAACTAGATGGTAATACTGTGAAACAAAAAAATATACAATCAGACATATATAATCGTAGGAGCCATACTAATTTCATTAAACCGAGGGGGGGTTACAAGGATGAAGGTGATTTAAGAAAGCAAATCCCGCGAACATTGAAGATCGTTAGGTAAAGAGTCGGGTCGTGCCAGAGGTCAATGCCCTTCTCCGGTGTGCCCTGCAGGGCATGGGCTACCTGCACGCCAAGGGCATCGTGCACAAAAACCTGACATCCAAGAACGTGGTGCTCGAGAGCCGGGTCAAGGTGTGCCTCATGGACCAGGGGCTGTCCGAGCGGGGCCGAGACCTCTCGGACCGGGGCTGCGTCTCCCAGGGGCACCTCACCTACCTGGCGCCCGAGCTCATGCGCCACCTCCGCATAGAGCCTCCCTGCGTCTACCCCGCTGGAGAGCCCTCCCAGGAGACCGACGTGTATGCCTTTGGGTGAGCCCCTCGCCACGATGCTGCCTGTGACGCGTCTCCCACCGGTGTGGCAACAAATGACGTCACAAAAACCGGAGTGTAATGCTGTCGGATATCGCACCATGTTGGTGCATAAGGTCATTGTTGCCAGTTATCTAAAGCCTTATCCGAAACGACGGGAGACGCTTTTCCGTCCTCCAGAAACATTAAAACATTTAACCTCAAATGACCCTCGTAGAGAGCAACAGCACGAAACAGCCCGGGACAACGGTGCCCTTGTTTGCCTTTTCGCGCGTGTCTCCTCTATTGCCCCCGTCTTCTTATGCCGTTCCCACCTGCAACGGAGTAAACAGGGCTCGCTGTCGGGACGTTACGAGAATCAAGCGAGCCCTGTGCCTCTGTTTCGACATAAAAAGAAATGCAAAACCGTCTCCACTTTCCAGGACCGTGCTGTACGAGCTGATCGCCGAACGCTTCCCCTTCCGCTGCCAGCATCCGCACTGCGTCATATGGCAGATTGCCTCCGGGCAGCAGCAGTCCCTCGACGACCTCCGCTGCCCCAGCAGTTTCAAGGTATGCCTCGTCAGCGCGACGGCCAGGAGGTGCCATATTCTGCTCCCCTGCCCAATCTTTATCATCTAAAGTTTGTCTCTCTGAAAGTGATAAGAGCAAAGAGATAAAGGAAAGGATTTTTAGGCCAGTTGAAGAAGACTTTGCGGGTCTGCCGTTGCCAAAAAAAGCATGTGTGTTGCAGAGAAGTCATGGCCTCGAGTTTGAAGTTCAAGGATCGGTCTAAACTCTAGAGACTCAACTAGATGCAGAGTCTGCCATTCAAAGGAATGTGTCCTGAACAGTGTGCAAACACTAAAAACTAGTAGATGCAATGTCCACAGCTGCCCCTTAGACACTCTGAAGTGGACACGCATCTTTCTTTCTTTCCTACCGTGCATCCTCACTCTTTCCATAATCTAGCAAAACAAAACAAAAAAAAAAAGCCTAGATTCTAGTGGGTCACAGAACTGTCCCGGTGGGTTTTGGCAGACGCTGATCCACGAGTGCTGGTTCAAGGCTCCAGAGGCAAGGCCCACCTTTGGCTCCGTCGGAAGACAGCTGCAGGAAAACGTAAGGGCTGTCCCACGTCCCGCCGCAATAACTTCGCGTGGCCTCTGTCGGCACCGAGCCCCGCCTTCCAACCTAGCAAGAGGGCCACGTACGACGTAATCCCAGCCCTTGTCTTCTTGGACCGTTCCACGCACGTCCGCTGCCACCATAGCCGTAATCCACAGCGGGTAGGCGACAGTGCACAAGGCAGCTCGTGCCGTCTCGTGCTCTGCTCGCACAGACTTGCAGCGGGGTTTTTGCACGCGTGCAGGACTAGGGTTACCACGACGCACAGTGAAAACGACGGCATGACGTGACTGGCTAGCAAGATTGGTCTATGGGGGGGCGACACGCATACAGACATGCACCCATGTGGGGCCAACAGAACGTCCCCTCCACCGTTCTCAGCCTGTTGGCAACCGTAACATCCTTCGTTCGTAGCTTCTGTTAGAAACAGGGTTACTGCCTGCTCCTCGTCCTCCCCATATGAAGCCCAAAGCCTGAAGAGTACCTTGCACGATGCACCTGCTTCAATTACCTTATTTTGTAGTAGCGTAGTAACTCGCAGAATGAACACACTTTTTTCCCGAAAAATCGATGCAAAGTTAGGGGAGGCGTTCATTACGCGAAGTAAAATTTTTGCGTCCCTATTTACTCGCATAATGAAGGGACCTTTTATCCTGAAAAATCGAAGTAACTTCTTATCTCTTTGCGCACGGCGCCCGACCCCGTAACCAAACTAATGTGTGAAAAAAAAAAAAAAAATTTTTGTTTTCCTAGTTCTTAGTTTCTTGTTTTTTTTTTCTGCCGCCTTTCGCAAGCTGTCTTGTTTGCTTAGGCTTTGCTTAGGCGAGGGCTCTCCGCTTATCTTTGTTATCTCCTTGTGCGCGACGCACGACCCCCGTAACCAAACTGCGCTATGCAAAAAGCAAAAAAAAAAAAAAAGCTCATCTTTTTCTTCTTTTTGTCTTCTCAGTTCCGTGTTTTTCTTTTTTTTTTTCCTTTTTGTCGCCTTTCGCAAGCTGTTTCGTTTGCTTAGAGGACTTCTCCGCTCCTTTCTTACCTCCTTGCGCGCGGAGCGCGACCCCCCCCCCCCCCCCCCCCCGTAACCAAACTGCGCTGTGAAAAGAAAAAGAAAAGAAAAAAAAAGAAAAGCTTTTTTTTTTTTTTTTTTTTTTAGTTCCGTGTTTTTTTGTTTTTTTTTGCCGCCTTTTGCAAGTTGTTTCGTTCGCTTAGAGCGCTTCTCTTTCTTACCTCCTTGCGCGCGGCGGCGCGCGAACCCTAAGTCCAGACTGCGCCGTGCAAAAAAAAAATAAAGCTCCTCTCCATGTTCTTTTTTCTTGCTTCCGTTGGATCTTTTCGAATTTTTTTAACGCCTTTTGCAAGGCGTTTTGTTTGCCCACGCTGCCCATGCATTCGTGACCTCGCTGCACCAGGATAGAAAAGTGCGTTCATTTCGCGCGCGTGTGGGGAGGGGGTCAAAATTTTGACATCCGAGTTGGGGGTGCGTTTATTACGCGAGTGAAAAAAAAAAGTCGAAATTTTGAGAGCCGACTTGGGGGGTGCGTTCATTACGCGAGTGCGTTCATTGTGCGAGTAAATACGGTATACAAGTTGCTTTTTTGTTCCCCAAAAATTTTCGTTGGTGCACCTTATACAACAGTGCAACTTGTGTACATATCTTTCTATAAGTAAGAACCTTTGCATCGCAAATTTGCCATGGGAGTCACATTTCTCGTTTGATTCATTGGCGAGACACGACTGTATTCATGTTTTAATAATGGCCCCTATGGGCCTATAGGCTTTATACAACGAGCGTAGCAGTTTTTCATTAGAAATAGCCGACATAACACATTTGCATTAAAAATGCGAAATTCTGTTTACAATCGAGCCTTCTGGAAACTTTGCTAAAGCCCGACCTCTCCCCGGGCCACAGGTGACACTGCACCGGAGGCACAGTTCGTCGGAACCAGACCGCCTGCACCACGCCGGACTCCCCGTCGGCCGGTCCGCCCTCTGCTCCTAGGGCGCCCCACCGGCCGCTCCGGAGCGGCTCCGGTCGCTCCCCGGGCTCTCCTCGGCGGCTTCGGATGCACGCCGGCAATAACGCCCGCGCGGCCAATGCCCTCCGGCCCGGCTCCAAGGCGGGCACTTCCGAACGGAGACTCTCCTCTAGTCTCTGCTCGTGCAAGACCGGTGCAACGAAACGGGACAGAACCGAGATTTCGTGCAACTTGCCGGCGAAGAGTTGCGTCCGCCGGCGAGTCTGCATTTCGTGACGAGGACCACGTTCCCTGCAACAATGCAACACATCTCCCCTTTGTTTGTTTTTTTGTTCTTTTAATGGGGGGGGGCTTCTCGGCTGTTTACCGAAGATGCGAAGTACCTGAACCTAAACGAGAGCCAAACATTTATTTGCGAGAATGCTTTCTTTCGTCCCCGGCGTGCCGTCGCCTCTACGAGGAATGCCGGTCGGCCCAACGACGGATCCTCGAATCGCAAACGAGTCAATCATTAGGTGCTTGACGTAAAGCATAGATGAAGCAGGCCGTTGGCCAACGGACGGGCACCTTTCGTCGCATTTCCAGCATTCCAGACTTTGTCGTCGAGCCAACCTTGCGCCATGCGATGTCTTTCCTACACCGAGACGTTCGAGGAGACTTCGGCAGTGTTATTTTGTTTTTAGCGAGCCCGGCCGCTTGCGGTCGAGGGCGTCTCTCGGCTTTGGAAATCGCAGCCGCGTGACTGCGCTCGTTCCAGACACATTCCAAAAGCTCGGAATCGCTCGCCGAAGGTCGTCGGTGTCGGGAGTGCCACAGTCAGTGGCAAGCTCCGACGCGTTCCGTGTTCTAGTCAGGAACAGTCTCGCCGTGACCGTCCCCCGCCGCGACGATCGTCATGGCCGTGCGGGGACGTTAGCGTAACAGCTGTTTTAAGCTGTTTTCACCTGCCTTAATGAGGAGAAACTGAACACAGCGGCCGAGCGTCCCTGTAAATAACTGGAGTGCATGTTTTTTGTGTCCGTGTCGGATGTTCCTCCTACGAGCGATGTGGATGGTCGGCTATGTGCGGAGCCGTTAGTTTAACCCCCCCGTTAGTTCATCCCTTCATCCCAACCCAACCCCCCCCCCCCCCCGAGGCTTCGGAAGTGCGACGGCATGGCTACAGGAGCCGCAATGGAAGCGTTGTCTCCAAACTGACTGATAGACCTTTCGCAAAATGATTGCAACACCGAGGAGCATCTAGGTTTGTGGGTACTTTCACTTGCCCCGTCTGTAGGAAAGATTCGAAGCGAGCAACCTTAAATAAGGCAATGATAAACGCAGTGCTGTTCATTTTGTCTTTCTCCGCTCAGTTCCAAAAGTTTCAGGACAGGGGCCGATTCGACATTGAGAAACACTACTAAATGGCTCTACATCGTTTGTTTCCTGCAAAGTCAAGTATTTCTCGTGAAATCTCACTTTACCACAATCCGAAAGCCAAACCTTAGTTGCGGCGAGTAATGTTGGCTTCGCGTCGTCAGATGCGGGGCACCCACGTGCTAGAAACAGTCGCACGATGCAACGCAACAAACAGGCGCAGTGCGAGTGTCGTCTGCATTGCAGCGGGCTCTGCCTCGGGCAGCACCTGCGCCGCTGCTGCCTGCGTGGATCAATCAAGAAATGTAGCCAAAGTTTGCGAGAAAGACGTCATTGGGTTCGTAAACTCACTGCATTTCAGACGTTGCTGGCCTACAGATACAGATGTAGTGAAATCAGAGCAAAGTTACTCTGTCAGCTTCGGCGTTGCATTTCCAAAGTCGGGGAGGGGGGGGAGCCGAATCGTGCCACCCGGTGTCCCCCTTCCCTCGTTTACCCGAGAGTTTCCATTTTCCGTCGCAAGAACAGCAGCACAAAACAGCATCATCTATCGTTGCAAGCAATGAAAGGCGCTCCCAACCGTTCCTCATTTTATGTGCCAACGTTAAAGGAAACGTCCCACTGCAATCAGTCCCGTGTTCGTTTTCTCCAACTGTTCTGCAGGCAAGAAAAAAAAAGTGAAAGTTTCTCGTTTGTGTTTATAACGTCTCGGACTGCATTTTCGTCTTTCGTCGATTTAGCGAGCCGTCTTGTTTGTAAATAAGAAACCATTCCTTTCGTTTGCATAAACAAGCAATTGCAGCGTAAAGATCAAAGAGCGTCTCGATGTACCTGTGCTCCCCGAGGAAGATCAAAATATGCAACAAAAGACGTTGGCATCATTTCTTCCCTGGCCCAGCCCTCTCCTATTTGCCGGAGATCCAAATTCTGGGGAGGTTTCGCAAAAGAGAAGCTTGCGCATATTTTATTATTGATGTGGTAGTGTTAGCTTTTATAATTTGAGACATGTTTTTGGCCCCTCTGACCATTTCAACCCTGTAAATAAAGTTGTGTTCCACATTGAGACAATCTCGGTGTGTTTTGTGCCTGCTTTAGATCTCGTCGGGGTTGCAGGGGTGGAGGCGTTGCGCCATTGTGCGCCAATCCTCTTCCACTGCACCATCCTGCTCCCAAACGCAAATGTTGCGCCAAACAATAGGGTTCCCTATTGTTTGAAGACTGGTGGCTTTGCTGAATTTCCATAGGAGTTCAGCCTTTTTCTTTTTTTTTTACTTTTTCCTCACGTAAGTTTGCTTTTGGCAAATATTTTAGAAAAAATGCACCACCTGTGGGCAACGCTGCACAAAATCGTAGCACGATAGGTTAAGAAACCGATTTTCGCGGTCGATTTAAAGAGTCTGGCCGCTATTTGAAACACCCTGTAGTTTACAAAAGTGAATGAATCGAGAGTACACTAGGTATCACCGAACTCGAATTACAAGGCAGACCGACCGAGCAGGTGGTAAACTTTCACAATGTCGAAACAGCGAACACTGAAAGTTTCTATTGCCGAGGTCAATGACCACGCCAAAAGCAGGTGAAGAGAAATTGCAATGGCCAGGGGTTACAATCGCTACAAAGTCGCCTAAGCAGTGCGGAAGGTGTTAGCTGTGTTAGGGCTCACGTTTCGTAATGACTACTGAGCCTGTCGTCGGGCACCCATCACTACTTCGAGCTGCGACAGAGCGCTAGGCAGGTCAGCCACTCGGACAGCATCGAAAGATGCCGTGGAAGGGTCTGATCAAGCTTTGACAACAGGGGGGCCCGAACCAAGCTGCAGGCTTTGAGTCAAGCTTCAGCGGGATGCTGATGTTTCACTCAAACCGAGCTTTAAGGAAGGCCTATCTAGACTGGCCTTTCTTAATGTCCACTGCAAAAAGGTGTTAGCTCCATATTTTGGAGTAGCAGAAGGTAGAACTTGAGATACCATCTTTCCTCAAAATAAGCTTCAGTCACTTTTCATGGTATGGGTGTTGCTTGGGGTTTCGGGAAATATGACAGTCCCGGCATCTCTTTTTGAGAATCTGCATAAAAAGCGCGGTAAAAGAAAGCCTAAATGTGACCCACAGCTACCATGTCAAATGCCCAAAATAGCCCCAAAAATGAAAGAATGTACGAGAAAAGCTTAGTCGCATGGTTCACGTCGTTTACGTTTTCTGTGTTGTATGGGGAAGCGGCGCACCCTCATGGTGATAGCTGGCAACTGGCGATTGGGCAGGCATTATCAGTATAGGAGGCTGTGGTACGGAAATGGCTCTGGAACGTCACATGGAGATGCTTTTTCGTTGGGATATTTTTGTATTTAGAAAAACACCTCGGTGCTCATAGCCTCAAGTTCTACCTGCGTGACCAGCTCCCAGATTTACTTGACTTTTGTGGTTCCTGAGCTGCTCCAAAGCAGTAAAAGTTCCAAAGGGGAGTCTTCGCTGCTCCCAGACCTGCTACAAAAGGCTGAAGCTTGCTTCCACCCCTGGGGTCGTAAAAGTGACTCCAAAAATGTACTATCACAATCAACATGAGCTGAAACAGTCGATCCGACCTTTCAAAAGCTATTTTATCTCTCAATTTGTCAAAGAGTCTGAAGTAGGGGGCCTACACTTTGCACTGTATTCCCAATTTGGAACAGTTCTTTATAAAAAGCTGGCAACTATGCCAAACAAGCATGAAGGACTGTTTCAACTCATATTGAATGCGATATAGAGTACCTAGGATAGTTACACTGGCTTATCCTAAAAAGTACTTTCTTAGGTACTTATTTAAAAAAATGAAAGCCGTTTACAACTCCCTGTAACGCCAGATTAGAGCGCAGCTCTTGAGGAGGAGGAGAGAAGGGTACTGAGGGGAAGGTATACCCCTCCTCCCTCCTCCTCCCGTCCTCATCCTGTTTGCTATTCCTCCCTCCGAGCGGCGTCGCCGTCGCCTCACAAGGATTACGTGACCTCACAGGGGTCATGTGACGTCACTGGGGTCACATGACCCCTATAAGGTCACGTGACAATGACGATAACGTCATCCGCGACGTCACCAGTGACGTCATCATCACTGACGATGACAATGCGAATGCCGATGACGTCATCAGTGATGATGACGATGCCGATGATGATGACGTCATCAGTGACATGCGACGATGCCGATAGCGTCACTAATAACGCTAATAACGCTAATGCGAATGCCAATGACGTCACCAGTGATGATAACGATGCCAATGACGTCACTAATGACGTCATCAGTGACATCACGCGTCCCATAATGCACCACACGGTTACGCTGACGCCGCACAAGCCGGAAACGGGCGACTAAGAGCTGCGCTCTAAAAAGTACCTATTGATATTGAAAGATTTCTTCCACTCCACAGCTATCTTTTACAATAACAAACCATTTTGTAACAATTACTGTGAGGCAACAAAATTTTAACTAGGTAGAGTTACAAGGGATATTGAGATAGCTTCCTTAGTTTACTCACTGGAGAATATGAGTGAAACCTACGCCAGACTAAACTAATTCCACCTCGGGGCACTGAACCTCCAAAAACAATGTTTGTCAGCCGTACAGATTGTACCGAACGAGAGACAATTCGAGAAATGCTTTTTTTGGTAACTCATCTTCTTATCTTAGAGCCATACTCTATAGATATGAATCTTTTCTCGGGTTACTGGAGGTTCACAAAAAAGTATCTGTAGAAAAGCAACTCGTTCCAATCAAAAGTTATTAGAAATTGTACCTCGGACACAGTTGGCTACAGTTACCAAAAGAAAAGTACCTACAATAAACAAAAGGTATCCCTAAATACTGATTGTCAGTTGCTTGTACCCAGGTTATACAACCCTGGCTACGACACAGCTATTGACCCTGTACAGACTGTATAGCCCCATTTATAGACGAGGAAATAAGGAAGGGGTTAATCTAACAAAGGAGAAATCAAAAAAGGGGATAATATAGCGAAGGAGAAACAAAAAGGGGAAAATCAAATAAAAGATACAGAAAACGGGATAATCCAGTAACCACCATGCTGAAAGCTCACCAGCTGGCCTATACCATTTCCCTTCCGAGATTTTTCTTTTCCTTGAGCAGGGGGGAGTTTAGAGTCCCAGAAAGCTGCTAAGGTCAGAAAGGTTTGTGCACCTTGGCTTCATTCATGCTCCCAAAGCAAAATAATACATGGAATCAAATAAAGAAACTTTCAAAGCATGCAGACCACAAAAACACAGAATCTAAAAGCTCATTAACGCTTGTCAGGCTATGTTCTATGTTTCACCATGCATTGACCATCAGTTCAAAGTGGCCGTCCCTATTTGTAAGACTAAATGCATTTTGCCATTCATTTGTCCCTAAAACGTCTTTAGAATAGAACCACACTCCAGCTTATATTTTATTCACTGTTAATAATCAACCGTTTCATAAAAATACTTTTAGCACCCTTTACTGTTTTCAGCCTCCATGACCTAGACGTAAAATTAGTCTCGTTTTTTATTGTTATCTCGTTGTTTCCACTTTCCTCTATAATGCCGATAGCCTTGCGGGTATTTATACAAATATATAAATAAACAAAAGCACATGCACTGCCTTTAAAAAGAAATTAAAAGCATTTAGGATGACAAAAATCAAAATTATATTTTGGATTGGTGTGCCAAATGGCCACAACACACTTTCAAAATAATGTTGAAGCCCCTCTTTCCCGGAGCGTTTGGTGAAGGAGAGAATCATGACGTGTTATACAGTGACCTCAACATTGCACCATCTGCAAGCCTAAGCAGTCAAAAATGCTACATGCTTTTCCTTGCAAGGGGCATGCTCAAAGGCAGTCCAAACCTCTGGGTACAAAGTCACATCCAGCGGTTGGTTTTTCTCGCGCCTGTCAATATGTTTGCATCAAATTCTTGTGATATTCAAATTCACAAGACAAAAATATGCCAGAATTCACCTCTAACTCATTTTTACCAAGAACCTCTGTAACTTCCCTTCAAAAAAAATAAAACAAAGAAACTTTGGGTTTGCAAGTCTGTTTTGCCCGAGTTTCTGCACAACGAAACAAGTCTGAAACGTTACTCTCAATACTCGAGCGTAAAAACAAGCATGAAATATTAACGAGACCCGCAGGAGAGAAAGAAATACGAGTCCAAACTCTCACGTGCGTACGAAAGTGTTTAATGGTCCCCTTCTGGGCTCTTGGCTACAAGTGAGTTGCAACTGGTCCACCGTGCACCTCGACAGAGGCTACAAATGAGAGTGTCCAATGACTAGGAATGTAATCGCGTGCCCACACCGCGCACCTGCACGGAGCATGGCACCCACCAAACGACAACCACAGCATCCCCACCGTTCCCGACCCCAGACGCTCCGACGCATCACCTTTTCTTCAGCTTGGGTTCCTTCCGGTCCTGACCATCACCAGCAGCCGCCTGCTCAGATTCCTGCTGGTAATCTCCTTCTGAAACAGAAAAAAAAAAAGGATTATACGAGCTTGATCATGCTGACAAAGACCGGCAAGCACATAACGTGTGATTGGCCTTCCAGGGAAAAACAGAAGGGCATCTGAATGGCAACACCTACTGAAGATCCGCTCCCATTACTGACACAAGCTGCGAGATGACGCAGCATGGTAGGAAAGGCCACGAAGCTTGCGCCAATGAGTTTGTTTTTGCATGCTAGCAACCACCGACCCCGAATAGCTTGGCTGGCAAAGCACTTGGCTCGCAATCTCAAGGTGACGAGTTCGAATCCTGCTGGGGACCGTGGTATTTATGTGCGATTCCCTATGGGTGTAACATTTTTCGGCCTTCGTTTATTGTTACAGCCGGCCATTGGAGCCGAGTGTTACGCCCAAACGTTACGGGACTCCGCAGAAATTGGCCGACAAAAAATAATCTGCGTCGAAAATCCGACTGCATTTATGCTATCCCGTAACGTGCGTCACAGCCACGGGAGCTCGGCGCTCGCGTAATTCGCCATCGTTGCGCCGTCCTTGTTGTTTCTGCACTGCCTCCCAAGCACGATTGGAAAGGATTTTCCTGGCGTTTTCACTTCCACTATCGATTCATGCTAGATTCGCACTCAGTCTATAACGCATCTCCTCAGGATGTCGTAAGTGAATATCGCACTCTTCGGGCTTGCTACAAACTATCCGAGGTCTAGCCGTACAGCGTGCAAATTCGTCTGCTCGGATGGTGGTGTGCATGCGCCGGCACAACAGGGTGTTGGCTACAGTCCCTCTCAAAGTGAGAATTAAAGGCATGGCGTCTCTCTCGAACGCCTGGCCTCCAGCACGTGTTTGTTGCTTTTCGACGCATGTGCTGGCTACGCCTGCACGCTCGAGGCTATAAAATATTCTTATAAAGATTATGCACTTATTTTTTTGTCCGCTTTAGATCGGACAATTTTTCCCGGTGTTTCGACGCCGCAACTCTGGCAACACGGTCCTCCAGTGTTCATGCGCAGCAACTGCTGAAGCTCAAACTGCTATGTTTCGTTATCGCCATTAGTAAAATTAGCATTTTATTACACTATGCAAGCCCAAATTGTATTAAAACCATCTGGCAGGCTAATTGGCTAGACATCTTGGTAAAATTAGTGTGAAGACAAGGGAGGAAGAACATTGAGACAGGATAGAATGCTACTTACAACTGGCATTTATTACTAGGTGGAAAATTGTTAGTAAAAGAAGGGGCGGGAGTAACAAGCGAATGTTTTGCAGTAGTGTGCTATAGTGTGTGTTAATATTAGCACAGTTCCAGTAATGTGCTATAGAAATACTGATTTTAGTACAATCTGGTGTCTGGGAGCAATTCTTTGCGCCTTAATAATAAGAGACTGGACGAACGATAACAGGCAATGGTTGTATAATGCAGTCAATAAATAGTCTACAGGAGAACTACCAAGAGCCCACACAAGTCTAATACAAAGCTGGAAAGGTGCTATTACTTGCGGCAAACCGTTGTAACGCAAAAGAGTGCTCGCACAAACATGCGAGGTATGACGTCCACAAGGACGGTCATACCTCGCATTTTTGTGCACTTTCACCGCAAAAAGCTCAAACGCACACACTGTCATGTCAAAGACCTCCAGGCCAAGCCATTCCGAGATCCGTCGTGTCATGCCCGAAAAAGATTGCGCTACGTCGAAGTCTGGCCACAGTGGGCGGCAAGGAAGGGCCAATGAACTCACCTCCAAAAAGATCGACCGGAGGCTCCAGCAAGCTCTTACGCTGGCCCTGAAGGCTGTTCCTGCATCGAAAATTGGGCAGGCTGAGACTGCCGTGGCATTTATTGACATTCACTTGCATCACACAAGGGTGTGATGAAAGACGGAACTATTTGTTCTCGCGTGTGCGTGTTTTTGCCTTTATTCCGCTCAGCATGTCAGCGAATGTTTTGAACGAAAGACGAGTGATCTGAAAGAAGGTTCCCCGGAGCGTGCGCTCACCATTAAATGTGGTCGTCGGGCACGTCGAGTTTGACATAGCTAACAACCCAGTATTTATTTTGGCTACAACTGTGCTTACCAAAATTCTCACTCGCCGATTGGTGCATCTGCGACAAAGCGCTCGTCCCTTTGGCTCGGCATTGACACAGCTTACGCAAATCACGACGGCTCCCTTGGTGCGCCAAAGCTGCCACGTGCTTCTTTATGCCTGTGGTGGCTGTCAAATCTGTGAGAGCCTCAGCAACGATTGAGAGCCACAGGCTGCGGTGGTTTGGATACGAGCCGCCAGAGTTTTTCCACAAATATCGCCGGCTTGCCCGAACCGACAAAAGGGACAACTTCTCAGAGGGCCTCACCTGTGGAACCTGGCAATGAAGAAGCAGATGAGTGCCGCTGTCATCACGACCGCAGTCATCCAGATGGGATTCTGCAACCGAGACAACAATGTCAGCCTCTGCCAGAGTTGCGTGCACCCCAAGAACTATGATGTATCGAAGGAAGCTCGACCCCTCGCGATATACCGCTATGGTGCCTGCGACACATCTTCAGTCGACGTGTTTAGCATCCTATCCCACCCACACATCAAAAGTGGTCCCGTACTACTTCAAACAAGTTTAGAAACCCTCATACTTTCTGAGGAAAGTATGAAGGTCTGTCAACTCTGAAGAAATACCGGAGGGCATATTTTCTCACCAGAAATGCAAGCAGAAGTCGCATCACTTCGTCTGCATCTGAAACTCGCGCTACTTTTTGCTTGGTACTTGGGGGTAACCCTGGGGGGTTGCCCCTGGGGCAATGCATATCAATTTAGGGATGAACACAGTACAGGGGAATGAAAGGGCATCATGAAAATTGTGTTAGAAAGTAATTGCATACTTTACTTTGAAAGTACATTGTGTTTATGGCACTTCGAATACGTTGTGCCTGGTGTACCTACTACTTTACTTGAAGTACTTAACCTCTCGTTTACTTTGTACTTTACTTTAAGTACTTTTTAGATGTACTTTACCCAACACTGTTAGAAGTCCTGGAAAAAAGTACGAGAGAGTGCAAGTGTCACTGTCGTCGCAGCGTCTCGTCTCATGACTGCTTTAGCTTCACTCGATTGTCTGCTGCAACCGTGTCAACTACTGTGCCACTGCCAGGATCAAGGCAGTGACAGCTCGACACTTCTGTTCGTCATCGGGCGGAGATTGAGGGAACAGTTTTGACACCGCTGTAAACACACCAGTCTAAGTTGCATTCCAGGCACCACAACAGACCTTGTCAAGAAGTGCTGGCTTAGAGTCCCCTCTAAATAGAAATAGATATAGGAATTGTGAAAGATACATAATTCCTAAGATATTAACAAATTACGGTAAAAAAGAAAGACCCTCATTATATAATCGTTATATAACATTTTCTTAGAGTCTTTGTTTATTTATCACCCATTTGAGCAGTCAAAAGGATGTATGTGCATGGTGTCATATGTTCTCACAATAATCATTATGTCACTTAATTAGAGTAATTCTGTCATATTGTGATTTTTTTTGCTCCTATGTTTTTTTTTTTACAGTATTATATAATGACATGTTTTGTTGGTTGTCTGGTACCATGCACAAGCAGTTTTACTTTCGTGGACCAGCTTGTTTCTATACATATTTTCGTGTCAAATGAAATGACTATTCCAAATATTTTTCTCAACCAAGTTCACCGACCAGCAGGTAGGGCTCCTTCCTGATGCCCACATCAAAGACGACGATGAGCACGCCCAGCACAAATCCCGTGGCAGCTCCCATCCAGGGGATCTGGCTGTCCACTGAAAAAACACTCGAGCTGCATCACGGCCTTGGGTGACAGGCATTCATTGAAGTAACGACAATAGACCCTTCTTAAAATTTAGTGCCATCTGATGGCTCAAAAGGCAGTTTCATTTTCGACGATCTAATGGCAGTCACGAAACTATTTCGTCGGGCATTGCCGGTTTTGCACGTCACTGCCAGATGAGAACTGATTCTTCGATCACCAAATAATTCTTTCTTGGTTTGTTCCAGTTTCGACGGTGCGAACATAAGTAATGACCAGCACAGTATGGCAACCCATAAGCCCCTCAATTAAATTTCCGGAATTAAAAGACTTTAGAGTCATACTTATGCCAAAAGATTAGGAACGTCGCGAACCTCCCGAAGTTTGAATTTGATGGCTTTCGAACTTTGCTAACCTTCCGGGGATTTGATTCCGCAAAGTTCGGAACTTACGAAATTGCCCGGATTCAAATTCGTAAAGTTCGAAGTCATCTAAGTTTTAAAGTTTTGAATTCCACGGTTTGGATTTTTACAGCAGAGCTGTTAAGGGATAGTTTTCCCATGTTCGTATCCGGTACCAAACAAATGTTGACACAAAACTCTAACTGCTGCCATCGCTCATAGATGGCGGTAGCTGTCCAGACTGTTGTGTTTGCTGGTTGTCTGCTTGCCGCCATCGCTCATAGATCGGAGCAACCTTTCCAGCCTTGGCAACCAGACAACTGGTCGCTGCCGTCACTCATAGATGGCGACAACATTTCTTCGGAGGAAGAAGAGCGGGAACAGAACGAGCGGCGAAGTGCGCAGCAGTGCAAATGGTTCCGCAACCGCCGCGAGGCCGCTATTGCCTGAAGTTCCACTGCGTCGAGCGCTTCAGATGCTTTTGCGAAAGAAGAGCAGATTGCCCGCCTGGAAAGCCACCGATGAGAACAGAAGCTACAGCTCCGCTGCTCTTCCTTCTTCAGTTAAGTGGAAAGGCTGAAAATTTTTTTTTTTAAGATTAAGGTTCGCAAAATTCAATAGTAGTTTCAATTTTTGTATGATTCAGGTTCGCAAAATTCAATAATTTCGAATTGGTATGAGCTTCATTTTCGAAAACTTTGAAAAGATTGAATTTTTTTGAAGCCTAAGCTTGCAAAGTTCTAAGTCTTCGAACCTCATGAAGACTGGAGTTCCCGTAAATATTGAGAGCTGAGCTCCGGAAATTTTAGTATGAATCTTGCAGGTGCCATGAAGTTCATTTAGTGTTTGCCATTACTCAATACTGGCCACAACCTCTGGCTGGTGGGAATGACGACTCTCATTTTAATTAAGGCAGGCTATTTCCCTGGAGGTCCATGTATCGTGGGACGAAGAAAATACTGGGCCACAGGCAATAGAATCAACACAGAACCCGACACAGCGGCACTCAACGACTAAACTCGAGGCCCCTAAAAAAGCAGTTCAACGGGCTCCTTGGACACATCCTGACCTTGTTTAGCTTTAAGCTACTTCTTCAAACATAAACAAGGCTTTGTATGTACACTGGAAGCTGTACAGTCAACCTAAATGCACATACCCAAACACTGGTTATGAAATTTGCTCCTCAACTGGAGCACTTCATACTGCTGTCTGTCTGTGCATGTTTTCCTCCGATGGAGCGGCGATGGTCAGCGGACTAAGCTCGAGAGTCGAAAGCCTTCTCCACGGTGTGGTTCGCGCGCCGTTCATTTGGGAGAAGGTTGCCCCAGGTATACTCCATTCACCACTCCGTTTTAAGCGTGATCTTTCTGCCCTTAACACAAGCGTGCATGCACAACCAAAGCACAACGGAAGACAGCGAGCTGGCGCTGAAGCTCAGCGGTTGCGTCGTTCACTTTCCGAAGCTGCAAACACACTCGTACTGGGCTGTGGAGATCGCACGCTGGGCTGTGGTTTTGTGAATATTGGAATGGTGCCTTCATTTGCACTTTGGTTGGAGTGATGACATTGCAGTACCCGATGCCGACAGAATGCACTTTCGAGCAAAATACAAATAGCCGGTTACAAACTGCCGCCGTAGCACTATCGATTCCGAGAGCTTGTGCCGGCTGGGAGACGTGCTTGCTCGCACCCAGGAACAAAAAAGAAACAAAAGCATGTACTGCTCCACAGCGTGTACTGCCCCACAGCCTGGCACGCGCGTGTGCGTCGCTCGAGAGAGAGAGAGGAAAACATGCGCCATTTGTAGAAACTTCCTAAATGGCACCTTCCAGAGGCATTCTTTTAAAGATGTATAGACCGTATAGCTGATAAAGAGCTTTTCTCAAATGTCATCTTCAGAGCTGGGCACAGAAGAGTCAGCTACAAGGCAACCTTGAAGTTACTGCTGAAGAACCGAGCATCTTAATTTCAAGATTTTAACATTTTCTCCCCTTTTATTTTTCAACAAAGTGGTAACACTCGGGCCATCTAGTTTGGTCGAGTTGCCAGGCTTTTTAACCTAAAATATTTCCCTCCTTCATGGTCACATTCGTTTGCATGGATGTGCACTGTATTTTTAGAGCTCTTACAGGGTTCACATTCCTGTGTGTGTGGAACTGCAAAAGAAAATTTTTTATAGGCATTTATAAACTTCATGCAATTTTTTTTAAGGAGGACCTCACCTCACCCCACCTTTTTTTTAAATTCTGAAAAATATTTTTAATATGATTTAAAACCATTAGAGGTAAAACGTGTAATTAGGTTGTGAGATCTCCACTTTCTGAAGGCAGTTTTCTTGAGTAATAATAAGAAAAACGCACAAATATAAGGACGGAGGTAAAATGAGCACACGTCACTTTAGTCACCTAAAACAACTCTGTAGAGGAATGATTCATTATCTTGAGAGTCTGCGTCCAGGTTTTTTTAACAGGATCATAGTGATTGCATGTATGTCAGCCTGCTCCATGCTTGATTGTTGGATCTTCACCAAAAAAGTCAGAAAGGTTGCAAAGGTTGCAATGTGTTGCGAAGCGAAGCTAAACTCGAAGCACGCCGCGACGCGCAGCAACAAAGTCTGGGCAGTTGCCAGTCGGGGCTCGCCAACGACAGGCAAGATAGGCAAGAACTCGTGTGGTGGCCTAGGAACAATGAAGAAAAGCTTCGGTGCTATATTTTGGATTTTGATGAGATCCGCAATTCGTTGAACTTTTCAAGATGGCAGGTTTGGAAATATGATACTTTTCGAGCTTTTCAAGAAACAAGTTCAAAAGTTTGAAAATCGTCATATTTTTATATTTAGTAAGTTTGAACGTTTGTAAATTGCAAATTTCTTACCGCAAAAAGTTTGAAATAATTTGATTTCCCAATATAAGAAGTTCGAAAGTTTGAAATAATACAATTTATAAACGCAAAGGTTCGACAGAGCGAAACTTACGAACCCCCTGGTTCGACCTTCGAACCTTAGGTTTGAAAAAAGTTTGCGGCATCTCTACAAGAGAATGAGTAAACTACACTTCGAAACAAATGCTTAGGCAGCCGTTGTATTTAATTGGTGCATCGTGTTGTACCGACATCGAAAACGTGCCTCATATATCCTCCGCTCAGTAGCACCTTCAAGTTCTTCCTTCGTTGGCCTCAAGAAGGCCGCCATTAGTATGGCACATAAGCCATACACTGATTGGATTGGATTCTTCGGCTTCCCCTTTGTATCGGGTGATCACAGAACTTTGGATTCTGCATCTAGCCCGATCAAGGTTGCCAGACTGCATTTTAGAAAGGGTTAATCCAGCCATTTTGGTGCTTCAAATTACGGTTGCCAGTCGTCTGAAGCTTTGTCTAAAACCGCAGAAAATACTTTTCAGTTCTCCAGAAATGTAAAAACAGTCTAAAACAGTGCAAAAAGGCATTGCCCAATTTTTTTCACACTGTACCTAAACTATCGCAGCTTGCACCCGCTCCACGCAAAGCACCAAAATGGCGTAACCCGCAAGACAATCTGGGAGTGAAGTGCCGATACTTTCAGCGTAGCTTGTTTAGTGGGGTCTAACGTCCACTGTAAAGCCCCTTCATGTGCTTGTCTTACAAGTGCATCAGTGTGCAAGGGGCACGTCTCGTGGGGCCCTTAAAAGCGAATGGCGGCGAAGCACTCGCTTGTGGCACATGTCTCACGTATTCGCCTGACAGTGGCGGATGGTACTTGTAAGAGACTTGAAGCATGAACTTTATTTGTGGTCTATTATGATCAACTGATTGCCATTGCCCCAACGCTCAACTCGAGCATCAGTGAGCAGCCGTGAAATTCTGGACGCAGCGGTACGGGCGTCGAGAATTCGAACCCAGCCCTAAGCTACTTCGAACCCAGTCCTAAGCTATTTGACGAGAACTGAAAATATTTTAGCCACATCTAGAATTAGTTAGATTTCAAACACACACACAAAAAAAAGCCATTTTTTTTATGCTTGTGGCTCGGTCATGCAGCATACTATAGCATACGCTCACACAACAGCTGCTGTCCTATTTTGAAATGTTTTCGGTACAAAGTAAGCTACAATAAAGCCATAATTCCATTTATTATGACAGCCGACTCGCACATGCACGGTATTGTGTCTGGAGGTGCTCACAAGTCTTACACATTCGCTGAGAAAAAAACATTGCAAAGATCGGTGTGGCAATCCGGACATCAGGCAGCCGGCGCGGAGCCATCACTGGCAGCAAAGTGTGCGATACTGTGCGTCGGTGTTGCGAGATGCCGCGCAACGAGCATGCATATTTGTCGGGCCCAGACGAGAGGCACACAAGAGATTGTGGCTCACCCTTGGTCTGCTTCTCGAACTCCCGCCTCGACTTGCGCAGCTGGTCAAGGACTTTGGGGTCGTCGCCACTCAGCTGCAGCGCTTTCTGCGAGACAAGGACGCGGCGAGTCAGGAGGTCGCCTTAGCACACACCGATTGTTTTCTGGAAAGCTCATGAAATTCGACTTGTGACACTGCAATGTGGAGACGTTCCCGAAACTAGGTTGCTTGGGACGTGTCTCGGAATGGTGCATTTACCGTGGCCTCGAAAGTGGACCCTCAGCTGCCACCCGACAATACTGCAAAAGTGTCACAGTCACCCACCACGAACCTGGCAGTGCTGTGGCGACGTACTAGGCTTTTGCGGTAGATGGCCGTTCTCCTGCGGGCCACTTTCAATCCAGACGGTCCGAGGAGACCGAAGCACACGCGAACTGGGACGCTGCGGCGACAGCTACCCTTGCATCTCCTCGCCTCTTTCATCGGCACTTTTACGACCCACCGTCAAGATCGTGATGTCCGACCGCGACCTGCCGTCTCCAGAGACGTTGTCTGTTGCCACTTCGAGACCAGCTTCGACGCACAAGTGAAATGGGATGGTAGATACGCCGGTTTAAGACACGTTTCAGGCACCGTAACATAATGTCCGCTCGGTGCCTCCGGAACAAAGCAGATATATTTTGCGTAATCCAAACTGGAGACGACGAACAAAAAAAAGAAGAAAGGCCAACGCACAAAACATCTAAAGTGCAGCCAACTAAATTTCATCGACGCACCTGGTTATATGCCATCTCTTGCGCAACCTTTGCCGATTAAAAAGCTCTCGTGTTTGCTAACTTTGTCTTTCATCATGCGCATTCATTTACTTAATTACTTAGCCTCGGTAACTAGATATGGCATCATGGGGGGGGGGGGGGGGGGGGGGGGGGGGGGTTACGTAAGTAAAATCCAGACACATACTGGAATAAAAATATACAGTAGATAGAAAATTCTTACAGTCGGGGATTTTGGCTATGGCTCGGAATTTAGTGCATCTATACTCCATTTCAGCATAACTTTGCAAAGGGCAAACGCCACGGCCCATGTAAGCCAATCGGAGAGACGGTACGGAGCGAAGCGACAGCACCCCAGAGGAGGAGTGAACGCCAACACGAGTTGCTGCGTGCCTTGCTTCGACGCTTCCACTGGCTCACCGAGGTCGTAGCTTTTGTCGTTTGCTAAAACGGAGCGTAGATGCCCTCCCTGGTAGTCCCACGACGTTATAGGCTGCCACAAGCTTTTGACTGTGCTTTCGCAAACGCGCTTTCTCTACTACCCCCGGAAAAGCGACCCACAACGGCAAACCAGCTCCCGGTTTGCCGTTGTGGGGCCTCTCTACCGGCAGCAGAACTGGAATGATCCCCACACTTCCCGCCGAATGTGTCCGCAGAGGCCAACGACAGTTTGGCAATACAACTTCGGTGAGTGCACTCACAGGAAGGTGCTAAGCACCCGAAAAAATTTCCTTCCCAAAACATTTTTTTTTTTTTTAACTTTAGTTTAATATTTATGTTGTAAAACACATTTTGAAAAAAAGAGTGATTCCAAAACACACCTCTATTTCAGGGTGAAAGACACACTGACAGGGTATTTATGCTCACCGAGGTTTTTACTTGTGGTGACATATGGGAGACCAGCTACCCAAAACACAATTTCCGGCTCAAAATTTGTTTTTTGTTTGTTTTCCTCCCAAAAACTGTTGATTGAGAACTGGCCCGTTTGAGTCGCGCTCCTTTTCTTCTCCGTGGTCATGTGCTGTTCAGACACAACCACCAAATATAATCAAAGTCGGGGGTCATCGAAAGCACACATTCAATATTAAAAATATATATATATAAAAATAAGTAACCCATTTTTTCGTGGCTTCTAAACAACTGCAAATACGTTGATTGCACAAAGAAAAGAAACAAAAGTTGCAGTGCCAGAAGCATATGCACTGCATAACTCTCAACATAGCGTTGTATCGCGGGATCAGCTCGGGAGTCACAGGCTGGACGGCTGAACAAAGCAAACTAAGCGATGGTGGCGGTCGACGGTCATGGGACCTCTACATCAGAACTGCCATTCGCAGTACCAGCGAATCTGTCTAACTTCGAAAGAGAAATTTTTTTACCGATCAAAACAATTCGGATTTAGTCCGTAAGACATGCCCAGCCACCAAGCTGATTTACACGAAGACGTTGCCAAGTCGTCGCCCCATCTCCTTTATGAAGACATCGCTCATCTTACGAACACAAATTGGTAAGAGCTTGAAACTTGTGCAAACGTCAAGCCACGAAGTGTGTACAGTAAAACCTCATTACAGTCAAATCTCGTTAATTCAAACTCGAGGGGGACCAAAAATTTGTTTGAATAAAGCAAAGTTTGAATTACCGGGAGTTTTTTCCCATAGGGACGCATAGGATGGGACCTGCATGTTAGTTTGAATTATCCAGAAGTTTGAATTAAGAGGGTTTGAATTAATGAGATTCGAGTGTATAACAAAATGGGATATAACAAACTAATGGATATAACAAAGCAATCATAATTCCCCTTGCTTGCTAATAGTGGGAAGAAATGGACATTGGCTATAACAAACTACAGTATAGACCACTTACAACGTAACCGCTTATGGTGCAGGACCGGGTATAACGCGGCTTTTTTAAACCACCGGTTCGCCTCCCATAGAACTCCATGTAATTACATACCGCTTAAAATGCAGGTGCGCGAAGGGAAATACCGGTTATAGTTCGGTTTCTGGAACAGCCTGCCGACCGCGCCGACTGACCGGCACCGTGAGCATGCTTCCCTGTGCGACACTAGATAACGGCGCGAGCCGGCCGCAAGCGGCACTCGCGGCGCAAGGACGCTGCTCAAAGAAGCGGGGAGAAGCGGAGAGGCTTCAGTTGCCATAGCGACAAAGGGATGCACGCACGTGTCGTTCACGTGCGTGCGTCCCTCCGCTGCGTTGGAAACAACCGCAACGACAGACCAATCGCAAGTCGAGGAAAAGTGTTCGCGCGCGTTGCATGCCGGTCGCGGGCCGGCTGCTTCTATCCACAAACATGGCGTCGGTTTTGATCGTCGACGTAGACCGCGTGGTGGAAGCTCATCATTCCGCGTAAAAGCGCTATCCTTGACTGTGAATTTTCGTTGTGTGTCGCTATGATAACCTAGCACGTACTAGAAGGGAAGATCCACCTACTCGTGCGGCGATGTTGTGGCAGCACTCCCAAGACGGCAGAAACGCCCGTGTCGTCGTGTTTGTTTAATTCGACTACAGTGGTGCTTTCGAAGCATTTGTGTTTTCGAACATCGCCCGGATTTCTTATTTTGGAGCATTTCATGCCTGTGCTCAAGTTGAAGGTATTACTGGCGCGTACCGTATAAAGAATGCGAATTTTCACGCGTTTTCATCGCGGAGTGCGCGTTTCATCGTCGTAGGGTTAGCAATCCTGAACGCTCGCAACGTCCGTCCGCAACCCGCGACGCCGATAAAAGGCTGCGCCAGGCAAAAGTCACTCATTTTTTTTCAAAATGCGTGACAGACTTGAGAGAGAAGTGTGCTAGTCTGGTGAAATAAAGACTTTCCTCGAACTAAGCTTTATTTTTCATCTAACATAAAATAAATTCTTTTACAAAGGTAAGTTGTCTGATGGCATGTATTTTGGCCTGAAAAATTGATGTTTTGGTTATAGCGCGGTACCGCTTATAGTGCGGATTTTCGCGACTCCCGCGACATACGTTATATGCGGTCTACACTGTAATGGTTATAACGAAATATATACGACCGCTCCTTCAACTTTGTTATAACGAGGCTTTACTGTACTTGGTGTTGAATATGCAGGCATATAATTTTTTTACTAGGTGCAAATTTGGCCAATGCGTGGTGCTGCCCGACTTCAAGCCCTTGCAGCAGGGAATTTTCAGTAGACTTCCTGATCTACAGTCGACTGGCTGCATTACTGCGAAAGAGGAGTTCCCCATCGTGTGCTTCACCATTGCAATGTTAAAACTGTCGTCCACTGCGCACAACCCAAAAACTGGAGAAAAAAAAAAATGCTGTTGGGTGTAGTTAGATGACTTCCGGCAACTCTCTCCTCCCCTACATTTCTCTCTCCTCTCTAGCCAACATGCCGCACCATTGCTCCGTGCTCGTGTTTCGGTTTCGAGCAGTTACATTTTTTGGCTTTATTAAAAATTTATGTGACTCTGTAGCAAAATACTGATTGGGTAGTCTTCCGACACCATATTAAATCACCTGGTAAAAAATAAAAATCAATTTCTGAGGGGTGCCAGTGCAGGGGTGGAACTGAGGAAATGTACTTAGGAGCAGCCACGGGAGCAGCTGAAACAGCTGTTTTGGAGCAGGTTGGGAGCAGCTAAAACTACATTCTGGAGCAAACTAGGAGCAGCTCAGATCGGCTTTCATTGCACTTCAGCTTGTGGCTTAGACAAGCATGGGAGCAATTTCAATTGTGCTTAGCAGCACAGTGAACATGAGTGGTTAGGAACCTAGGTAGATCGGATAACAGTGTAACATATGCGAAAACTTGGCCTTAGTGAGAACCAAAAAGCAAGTACCATATGTTTCTGAAGATAGTGTCCTTGATATTTTCTGAGTGACTTTCAGCTGCTCAAAATGCAAACCAGCACTGCTTATAGCACAACCCAGACGTGCTCGACATAGTAATTATATGTGCGAACCACGTGACATGCGCAAGCAACGGACGTGCAGTTGCCCGGAGGAACAGGGCAACCAATTTTCAGTTTATCCTATTGTACAACTCAATATCGAAGCAGCAGACTACGAATAACGGAGTTATCGCATTCGAAGGGATCAGTCGGAGCAAGATTGAGGTACGTCGAGCAGATCTACCGCTCGCGTGCGAGCTGCTGGCCGGCAAAGTTTCGGATCAGACCGTGTCTCAGTTCAATCAAATCATGATTTATCTTGCAGGAATGCGGTTCCAACTTCTAACGATGAAGCACTAAAAGAAATCTTTTGCTAGTGTGTTTTCAACTGGCTGACGTCCAAAACCCGGACCGCAGATCCTCAGGCAATCTGACGACTAACGACTCCACCTCACCTCGGCAGACTTGCTTAACCGCTTATGGTTGAAGAATAAGAATCCAGTCGCAGGTGATGTAGTGCTTGGAATCTGACCAAACTAAACGCGCTCACATTTCCCAATCAAGTCGATAAAAACCGAAACCAAGACAAATATAATTTTTTCGGCGCACGTTGTGCGATTCGGAGCACAATGGCGCGAGGTTTTGGCTGTGTCGCAGTTTCCGCAAAATGGCGCAGGATGGCGCAGACAAATGCGTCTGGCGCAAAATGGCGCAAATGGCGCAGCCGTTCCACCCCTGCAGTGTTTCTTTAATGCCTCAGAATAGAAGTAAGTTTAAGAATTGCCCCGAACTCATAAAGTGTCTCGCAACAAAAAGACTGTGCTAATTTTTGGTTCGTCTTTTTTTCAAGGAAAGTTAATTTTTTCATATATGTGTCCTTTTCTCACTAAAAGAAAATGCTTCTCGGAGATCTGCTGTCCTTTTAAGCGTAGTTTACGTGGAGCCAGGTGGAGCAAAGGAAGGTGCAGAACCCACCCTGAAAGACTCCATGGCCTCCTTGTAGTGCTCCGCACGGAACTCCACTTCTGCCTTCCGGTAGTAACCCTGCGGGGAAAGTTTGGAGTGGGGAAGACACGCCGAATCAATGAACCCAAGGGGTTGGCTGCATACCGCTTCGGCTCGTCTTTCTTCTACAGCGTGGCACAAACAGCATGTTTGACCTTTGACGGGACCGGATAAATTAGTTTCCAAACGGATTGCACTAGGCCTAACCACAGAGGTGCCCGTAAGCGGCACATGTATTGTGTGAAAGTATGAAATTATAAGCTCACTGAAGTTCAGCAAAAAAAAAAAAAAAAACTGACTGTCTCTTTGGCACTTCCTAAAGGCAATCTAAATGCATAGTAGCATTTATGAGGCCCCATCACACTCCTCTTTTGGGGGCAGAGTAAAAAGGCCATGTGGGCATCCTACCGTAGAATACTGCGCATCCATCCATTCCACACTAGGTGCCCGTTCCCAAATTTGTAAGATCTGAGAAAACATGCACAGTACATTGATCTGTAAAATTGATGACCGGCCAAGCGGCCACCCTTTATTTTATCGCGATTATCTCGAAATTTCAAGCCGGCGTTTGCCCGGTATTTTACGGTAGTGTCGCAAGACTCGATGATGTCACGTGACATCATGATGCCACGTCATGGTGCCACCTGATGTCGTCACCATCGTTTATTGTCCTCGAAGAACCAAAAGGACATGATGTCACATCACAGTGCCACCCGATCTGGCGGCACCACGTGATCTCGTATGACACGATTACATCACCGTGTCACACTTCGGGATGTCACATGATGTCAGTGTCACGTTATGCCACGATGTCACGCGATAGTTTAGCCTAACAAAGAGTCAACGCCAAACACCCTTTTGAAGGCACCATGTTGTACACCCTGTTGCAGGTCAAGGAAAGCGGGACAGGCTCTCCCCGCAAATGTCTCCACCCTTTCCAGTTTAGCGAGCCAATGCTGGAGACGAGGCAAGAGAGGAGGCTGTCCCGCTTTTCTTGACCTCCAACAGAGGATAGGTGTTGTTTCCAAGAATTCTGGTCCCACTAAAAAAGTGAGCAGTCCAATGTTAACAGGCAGCACAGTCGAAGCGAAAGGAATGAGGCGCCCACCTTGGGCCAATTGGGGCTGAGGCGGATGGCCTGCCGGGCATCCTCGTAGGCCAGGTAGAACTGGTCCATCTTGAGGAAGGCCAGGCACCTGTTGCCGTAGAGCAGCGAGTTGTCCCGGTCCGTGGCCAGGGCGTGCGTGTAGTGCAGGATCGCCTCTGCATGCTTGCCCTCCTTCAGGCACTGGTTGCCCTTCTCACGCAGCTCTTCCGACTGCAGGGACAGGGGGCTTCGTTTGTGCGTAGTAATAACTTCCAATAGGTTGAATTGAATTGGTAGCATTCTTTTCTCCATAGAGAATTTAGGAGTGTAGTTGCATATAATTCATTTATGGTCTCGTGTTTATAGTGACCTTCACCTTTTTCATATTCATCTAGTTGTCTGCCAAATTTTTTAAATTGATTTTCTGGGATTTTTAGGATTGATATAAAAGTTCATGTCATATGAATACATTGTGATAACCCAGTTTTAAAAACTTTCAGATTGTACAATGATGGTATAGTAAATATTTTCAGTGATTTTGCTTGCGTAATTTTTTTCTGCGAGAAGGTTATGTAATATTATTTCATGAGCTGCCTATCCTCACACACAGGCACGAAAGTATTTTTGTGAGACAAAATGCACTGTATGATTTGGAAGAAAACAACACCAGCAATCAATTTATTACTATTAAGCTTATTATAGTCACTGGCAGTTTAATTAAAGGGACAGTGCAATGACATTGGAATGTTTCTCATTTTACTCTTTTAATGCTGTTTGTCACATCGATTTGGTAAACTGTTTATAAACTTTAATGAGCCGTTCCCCACCACCTTTGTTTTTTCACTTACACCAATAGCAATCCCATCATTCTGCAGTGCTGCCCTCAACTAGTTCATATACTTAGTCAGCACAGAATACGATTCCGATGGCAGAGATTTGAGCTCGGGGAAAGGCACATTTGTTTTCGTTGAAACTCTTTACAATGCAGGATTGTTCTAAAATACAACCAGGATTTTATTACGCCATTCCCATCCACAGGTAATAGCAGTTTGCCCAGTAAAGCCCGACGAGCAGCCAGCGAGGAGATGGTCCTTTCCACAGGGAGTAGCTCAAAAACCCACTCCTTTTAGGAAAGAAGGAAAGAGAGAGAGCGCAGGGAGAAGGACGCGAGATAATGGCTTTCTGCCTAGCAGAAGACAATTCTGTAGGTCGGCCTTTAAAGGACACATGCAAAGGAAAAATACATTTTTATTTTAACAGCCTGGTTGGGAAAAGGAAGTCATAAAACGAATTTACATCAAAAGATATAAATTTTAAGAGCTATATTAACGGCGCTATACAAATTTGTAGTTGGCGCGTGTGGGCGCCGCGGAAAAGTGGTCGCTATTTGTCACGATTAATAAGTAACTTTTAAAGCTCAGAGGAAGCTCCTGAAAAAGCGCAAGCAGACGTGATAGGCCTGTGCGCCAGTCAGATGACGGTGGTGGCGCCACGGAGCACACAAACTTCCGCGGCGGCGGCGGCGTGGAGAAACTCGTTGAAACAAGGCGGCAACGGCACCGCGCGACAGCGCACTGGTGTACCACGTGACCTGCAGTGGCTCCCGTGGGCACCAACTACAAATTCGTTTTGTGTCGTAAATATAGCCCTAAAATGTTTTTCCCTCGTAGTAAATTTGTTTTATAACATTCTTTTTCTATCCAGACTGTTTAAAAAAAATGTTTTTTCTTTCCTTTTAATGCTATCACATCAACGTAAGCTGCTTTTCTTCTCTTTTGTAACTCGCAACCACCTTCGCATAAAGCATGCCACTGAACGGTCGACGCTTACATAACCGCGGTGTTAGACTTGTCACAATGCATTAAAGTTACATACGAAATAAGTATTAATTCGTGAAAGGGACACCTAGGTTAAAAAATACACTATGGTACTCCAAACATTTGAAATAATAAGTGCTCTTAAGTTTCTACTGTCCAAGGCTTAGCAGACACCGGATTTTGTGCGGATTCATTTTTTGTCGAACCAATGTCCCGAGTAGGCGCAGTTGCAGCTGCTTGTCGAGTGCAACTTTTTCTTTTCTTTTTTTGATTTAGACTTTTTGGTTGTTGCTCCTATAAACCTGTATCCATTCAATGCTGATCCACCACGAATGAACTGCATTTATTCTTCATTGGGGTGAGTCATGCACACCTGTATACAAAGCTTTTTTTTTTTTTTTATTTGCACGGTACATGGAACAGCAATAGTGTCTGGCTAATCTTTCTTTTTTACAGAGTATGACATTACATGCTAGGCTGCATATTTAAATCCACGCGTTTCTACTTGAAATTGCCACCATGACACAATTTTTATATGTGTTCGCATTTTACCCAGATGTTTGTTACAGCTCACTCCAGTAAGCAGACGATGTGCCCCATGGCTGCGCACTTAGCCACTAGACTGAGTGTACCCTGCCCCCACCCCCCTTGGACTGCTCAGCCTGGAATGGTCCACAGCAGTACCAGTACTACAAGAACACCATCTCACATTATTTATTGGTCGCCTATTGGAAAAGAGGTCCAGCTGCCCTGCGCCCCAGCGGCTAAGTTGATAACTGAACCCATGGGGACAATAATGTGAATTATTTGTTCGCGTTTCTGATGTCGTGCTCAGTTGACGTAGCCGAACGCTGCATCAGTGCTTGGCTGGGGCTCGAGTTTCATCGATGAATCATACAAATGGAGCACCATTTGTACAGCCCCAGCTGAACGCTGACGCCGCACTCGCGTCCCAGGTGAGCTCACGGTCGATCAAGGTAGATGACGTAAAGAATCCGGTCCACATGCCTTGTGACAAGAGAACACCGAGCTTTGTGAAAAACAAGCTGGACAAAGTGCCCCCTATTGTTCAATCTCTTCGCCAAAAATCATAGACAGGACGGGCAGTGCAGAGCGTCTCTGAAAAGCACAGCAGCCGACACATACTCGTTGCCCTCCTCCGTGCTCTGACTTGGTGTGAATGCGTGAAGTTCACAAGACGTCCAAGCGTTATCGGAGGTAGAAAGCTCGCACTGAAAGCGGGAGAACTGAAACTCCTCACTGCTGTTCACACTCTGCCAGTAACTGCAGCATATCATTCGCTGGATACGAGAAATAGTCAGGACACAACGGTGGAGACAAATTAATAGGTACAGCGAAAGCAAAGCAGTGCAAAACAAGATTACCAGCACGTAAGAGCAAAACGATGTGTTTCAAACGATTACGAAGCTAGCACCATTTTAAAGGGTACAGCTGTTAACATTCATCCATTCACAATGCTGTGTTTGAGAAAAGAAAAATATATATTGCCGATTTGAAGATGTTTTTGTGTAAGCCAATCCTGGAATTCAGGACAAGTAGGACAGCAGTTTTGATGGCTTTTTTTTTTTGGCGTTTTTTGGCAGTGACCAATTTGACATCCACCGTCCAATTATCTCTAAAGTTATTTCAACGTCTGTGATGTCACTTATGTAAAACATCAAAATAGTGGCTTTATTATTTCGACGTCCTCCCTCAATGCAGCCCATACAGTCAGAGCAGTGGTAGCCATTTCGTGGTTTTGTCAGTTTCGTTCTGTTTAGTTTCTGACGGTGTCATCGGTGTTGTGTTGACATGTTGGCACAGTCATGTGTAGTGTGCCCAAGACGTTCAGGTCCTAGTTTGCAGTGGAAATTGTTTCATTCAGCGTGTGTACAGCATGTGTCTGGGACTGGCTCGACAGTTGATCCTTGCGAACGTGACAAGCCCACAAGTGGCGATGTTCTGAGCTCGCACATAATTTTGGCACGCGTCTCACTTAACATTTTTAATCTCCAACAAAGGTGAGCTGGATATCCCTGTCTTCCCTGCACTTAACAGATGTAAGTGCATACATTATGTAACACAGAGAAATTTAGCACGGTTTTTGTGCCTCCATATCGTGCGAGCACATCTTCGTATGGTTGTAGTCTCGCTTTGCATCTGGCTCCTGCCCGGTTTTTAACTGGATTTCGCGAGTTTGTTGTTTAGTTTAGGTTATATTTTTGGTTTGTATATAACGACTGGGTTAACTATGAAACGATCGGGATGATAAATAAAAGGTTGTGAATGCAAACATTGCCTCCTTGATGTTTTTTCGACCCATGCAAACGAACAGAGGTTCTGGCATGGTTGTACGATATACACACATTTTCCAATCAACTGCAAATTTTATGACACGACATACAGCTCCTTTGTCTATATAAAACACATGAACTAAATCACTAAAAGCAGCAGTGCCACATTCTGTAATGTTGGGCACAACCAAGCAAACGTTACATCTGGCTAGATTGCTGATGTACTTTGAGAAGTTTTGTTTTGCATTCCACATCAACTAAAAGGTAATAAAAACTGCAGTCGACTGCACGCCGACAATTCGCTGAAGTGTCTTTTGATGAAAAGTCGGCGTTCGACGAACTGAGTGCCAGCATTAGGGGGTCTTCCAGTCTGATCCGAACGCCGAAGTGGCCAAAGCTCCAGAGTTCCAAGTTTGAGATGTCAAGATAATTAGAAATATTTTGATGGAGGATATCAAAATGGTTTTAAAAACAACTTCACGTCTTCAGGAAATGGCGTCACGGACGTCAAAATAATATTTAAAATTATTTTGAAAGTTTTTTTTTGTTTTTTTTTCGTGCTACTGCTTTTGAAGGTCGGTTTCCACTAGGGGTGTCGCGAACTTTTGTCGAACCGGATTTTTAGGTCGAACTTTCGGGGTTCGACTGGGTCGAACCGGTTCGACGAACCTTCGAAACTTTTCACCAAATTCGACCGGTTCGACTTTGCGAACAGTGTGGCCAGACCTTGATACACGCATGTCTAGGTTTAGAGAATTTATTTTTATGCGAAGAGTTATTTTATTTTATGAACAGTTGCAATTAAAAGAAACCAATTTTAGTCACTTTAGACGTTAATAACTTAATTGTTTTGTACTGTATTAACTAAAATAACCAATCAGCGGTGCGCTTAATTCATCCCTTAGCCATTACCATCCAATCCGAAGCCAACTGTCCAGCCTGTCGCGCATGCGCACACGAGTCGAACCTCAACACAAGGTTCGTCGAAATTTCCGCAAAAGGTTCGAAAAAGTCGAACCTGGTCGAACTCGAACCTCGGCCGGTTCGCGACACCCCTAGTTTCCACGCAAATCTCTGTCTAGAACTAGCGTTCTAGCCAAGCCGACAAAACTACCAAAATAGGAAACTATAAAATAAAGCTAAACGGGCTCAATATAACACTACAATTTTGCGCAAGATAGAAAAATGTAGCTCACATTATCTGTTGTCCTCAGACAAGGAATATAAATACTTGCCTCAGCAATCTGACAAGGCTCATAAACAGTTCCGTGTTTTCAATAAATCTCTAGTGGAGACAGTGCATTGCGGCGGTTCTCGTCCATTCGTGTACCCATCTCAATTAGTAATTCCGCTTCGAAAGAACTGTTTTAGGACGTGGCCAATTCAACGCCAAAATGATTGCCCAGACAGCGACTGGAGAGAGAAAGATAACAACAAAAGGAATGCAAGTCACGCTGAGAAGCCGCGAGTTCTCTTGCCGAATGCAGACTTCGGAGAATGTGAACATTTCAAGAACTTCGAAAAGATGGCATGTGGTGAACCGATAAAACCGAAAATAAGCTACGGGCTCGTTAGATCACTGAATCATTTCTGAAAAATAAAGAAACCTAGCTCACATTATTGGCTGCCTTCATAGTTCCCGATCTTGCTTTCGTTCGAGAGCTGATGGGCTGATGCGGATTTGAACCGTGATCCGCAAATGTCTCCGATTGGATTTGGTCATTTCATATGGATTCGACTCCCTTTTTGTTACGCTTTCTGACTTTCAAGAAGCCACAACGAGCCAAGCCAAGAGAGGCCTGCGCCTGCGCGTGAGCGTGCGATGTGCGCAACCTCCTTGGATGTGCGGCAAAGAGCGTGCGGTATTTTTGATTCACGATGGTTGATGCTTTTTTCTTTTTTTATGCGCTGAAAGCTGGAGGCGGAGCCGCGCAGTTTCCGGCGCATAACTACTTGTGTGATACGCCCACGCGAGTTGTCCCGCGATTGCAGTCAGATAATCAGATAAGCCGCTTGGAGCAGTCGAGCAGACGCCACCGCCCGCACCGCTCCACCGCTTTCGACAGCAAGCAGCAGCAAACTTTGCAAGGGAAGACCGAGAAGCGAAGCCATGTTGAGAGTCATTGCCCGCCGAGTCTCCGCTCGGGGTTTCCCCGTAGGCGCCTTCTCGCGCTGTCAGTCTACTGCGGTCGCGGCCAACCCGATACGAAATCCTGACATCAGGTACAGCCAGGTGAGTGGTACGCCCAGGTCGGTTGTTTCCGACGCTGTCTCGCCGCTAGCCCCCCGTTTCCGCGCCGTCCGATGCCGGCACCGGGCACTGCACCGCGAGCACGCCTTGTTCGTTCTTATTTCCCATTTTGCTTACATGTATAAATATTAAAAGCAAAAAAAAACACAAAAAAACGAACAGGTTGCGTGACCCTTTTGAGTGAATGTTTGAAAAGACTGTTATGACACTGAAAATGAAGGAGTAAACTCATTGGCAAGTTTAGGATAGTTGATGGTCACGCCGCCGTGCACACCTAAATCGTAAAAAAAAAAAAAAAAAAAAAAATTAATGAGAATATTAGAAGAGCGAGGAAAAAAAAAGCTGTTTCCTGTAGCCTGATCAATTTCCCCGCCCCCTTCCTTTTTTTTTTTTTTTGCCATTGGCTGCAGCGGCAGCAATCACACACACACAAAAAGAACACTTAAGGTTCAAGGAAAGCCAATTCAGTAATATTTGATACACATAAACGAGGCTATATAAACGTGTATCAAATTCAAACTTGGCACTGCTATTCACAAGTTGCACAAGCTTAGTGCGGAACAAAAAAAAAAATCTTGAAAGCCTCTAAGATTAGCACTCGAAAGCAGATCCAGCTTTATCTAGCAGATTCTGTGCGGCACTGGCGGTACTAGCTGTGAGTTGCAGCTAGCATCAACCAGACAGTTTGTTTCCATTTTCTTTCCTGTCCTTGGAAACAAGATTTCATTTTTTTTTTTTTTTGTAACATGCACTTGTGAAGTTTAATTTATTCTGATAAATATGCACTCAAATGTTCATTAGCCTCTTTATGCAATTTTCTGTTCGCTCGAATCCGGTAGTTTCATGTATACTGTAAAACCCTTTATATTCACGGCCGCTATTTCTCGCAAATCAGTCACAGGGGACATAATCATGGCCACTAAATTTTGCAAATTCCAGACGCCTGCATTGAAACTCTTAAACCAAAATTTTTGTATGCCCTAGAATTTGGCAAATTTTTTTTTATTTGCAAAAGTTAAGGGCTTGGGAACATTGAGGGTTTTGAATTATGCAACGTAGCACATAAACTGCTTTTTTACTAGCTCATTCATCAACCCATTACGCAAATCTTTCATTGTCATTGAAACAATGTTGACAACATTAGTTTAGGAGAGCATTCAGTTTACAGTAGGGAGTGTGTATTGTAGTGAGTGCATAAAATTATTAAGGCAAAAGTGACACAGTCTAAACCTAAGGTGGTCGCCCTTCAAGCTTCTGCTTGTGCTTGCTTTCAGGGGGTTGTAGCACCGTTCACTGCGTCTAGGAAAGATGGCGCTACGCAAACATCAGGTGCTTGTATGCAAGGTCCTGATGCGGAGAGCGTGCCAAGATAATGCACTGACCATTTCCGCCGCATCCCGGGAACGGGCGCCTAAGAGCTGTGCTCTAAAAAAGAAAATTGCAATATTTTCTTTTTTTTAAATCGTAATTCGGAGAGTTTAAGATTAATTTCAATAGTGAATGCTATCGAGACAAAAAAGATAAAGCATGCCAATTGTTTTTGAATGGATTCTATGGCATCAATGAGGGTACGTTGAGCCGGGTGGCCTGGCGAGAAGACTGGACATCAAACTCCATTGTATGGTCGGAGACCACCAGACATGCGGGCTGCGGGGTCGCTCAATCGCTCGAAATCTCCACGCGATGCGTGTCGTCAGGGAAGCAACTGGGGAAGGACATCAGCCCCTGGCAGTCCTTCAGCTTGATATGAGCCAAGCCTTCGACCAGGTCTCTCAGGAATTTTTGGAGGTGGTGCTGAAGAGGTGTGGTGTCAAGGACGTCATATTTGACTGGGTAGCACCTTGCTGCCGAGACAACAACAAGGCTGCTTGTTAACTGTGAGACAGGGAAGTCGATACAGATAGAACGCTTTGTTCGGCAGGGCTGCCCGCTGTCCAGCTGGAACCTCTCTGTCAGGCCATCAATCAGGACGCGTCGATATGGGGACTGCAGCTCGGCAATGAGCAACTGAAGCTGCTCGCTTACGCCGACGTTGTGGCCGTGATATGTGCCTCCAAGGCGCAGGTTAAGCCGCGCTGAACCATGTCACGGTTTGCTCCCAAGCTTTCGAAATGGAACTTAACCGACGAAAGTTTATCGGAGCCTGGCTCGGGGAGTGGGCCACAAAGCCGGGCAATTTCGCAGCAATCGCATGGGCGATGGCGGTGGAGGGCTACCTGGAAGCTCCCATCGGCGAACGTAGACCGTCAGCAGAGAAGTGACGCCTGTAAACTAACGCCATTCAGGCTAACCTTTTTCCACGACTGGGAAGGCGTCTTTCGGTTTTCAATAGGGCATATGTATGAAACACAGCATCCTACCCAGCGGTTCTCTGCTGGGCTCGGGCCGCTTGCTGTGCGGAGTCAGCCGCCAACAAAATCCACCAGAGCTGGCGACGTTCATCTGGAGGTCTTTAATTGAGAGAACCCGGTGCAGTAACCTCTTCCTGAGTCTGGAAGCGGGAGGACTGGGCCTTGTCAAGGTGGTTCTGAAGCTGCATGTCCAACTGTTTCTGCTCTTTAGGAACAAGGAACGCCATTTTCCTAAGCACCCTCCACTACCTTGGGTACCCGTACCTTGCCAGGTGAAGGCTAAGCACTAGAGGCCACGCCACCTGAGGGGCAAACCTGCGCTTTTACGCCAAAATAGCCAGTTCCATCAAGTTTCTTTAGGAAGTACTTCCTCACAGTAAGCCGCAAAAGGATGTACTGGGACACCATCAGCAAAGTTCTTCCAGCGCCCCTTTATAGGGACGTTCCGTTCCCCCCCTGTGCGGCCGGGCTCTTCAGGCGAGTATGGAAGCTCTTTGTCCCTGCAACGAACAAGGAATTCCTTGTGCAGCTCCACCTCGAAGTGCTGCCGGTGAAGGTGGGGCTGCGGTCGGGGGGCATCTTCGTACCATGGTCTACCAACTGTGCCCTCTGTGGGGCAACTGAAACATTGCAGCATGTTTTTGTCAAACGCACAAATGCCTATCTTTTATGAGATGAAATGAGGTCAGCGCTCCAGGTAGATTTCGAGATGGAGTTGGTGACATTTAAATATTTGGACCTTGGCGGTACCGACAGCTCAAACATGGCCCCGGCAGTCATGCTGCTGGGGCTCGACTCCATTTGGCTAGCACGCACGGCAATGGTGGTGTGTCACGCCAACGCTCGGCCGACCTGAGACTACTTCCTTAAGACTCGGGTGGCTTCTCTCGATCGCGGCGGGAGAGGAGCAGCTTGTGGGTTGCAAGTGGCAGGCAGTATACTCCATCTCACTAAAACCGTGCAGTACAGCCAAAGATACAGGGGAGGGAGTGTATGCCAACCTGTTCAAGAGGAGGGAAAGGAGGAATGTGAGGGAAGGGCTGGGATTCCTCCTTTCTCTCCTCTTGACCAGGTCGGTATACTCTCTCTTCTGTAGCTTTGGCTGTACTGCTGGGTTTAGTGAGACGGAGTTTAGAGTAAACGCCTAGAAGCGTGGCAACTCAGAGACGAGCGCATCCGTCTGCGTGGGGGCCGGGGCGGGCTAAACTGAGGCTCTGGTCGCTCCGGTCTTCCCGGGGCTGGTACAGGGCTGGGCGTGTAACTGTTGGTCGGAAGAAAGGGAACATGGGGGGCAAAACCGGAGCGCGGATCCATTTGTTGCCCCCTCCTTTCGTTGAACTATGCATATACACGTGCCCTCTCGAATATCTTTCTTTTCTCTTTTTGCTGTGCAAGGTTATCTCACTGTATACATACTGTAAATAATTTTTTTTTTGCTTTAGAAAAGAAAAAAAAATAAAGAATGTGCGGTGCCGATTGTTTATTGCGCTTGGCTGCTGCACGGAGGCTTTAGGTTCGGTTGCAGGGAGCACAGTGTTCTTTTATTTATTCTTTCAACTTGTCATTCTCGAAAGTTCGAGAACATTGTTGTTTGATCGAGTTACGAATGTTCTACGCACTGCTGAAAGTTCTACACCGGATGTTTTAGAAGCCCACGCATGTACATAAGGGGTTCCGCATGGTGAGCTGGAGCCAGTCTCGCTCTTGTGCTCGATCGTGCTATTTCACTGACCTGCGACACCTGTGACACTACCTCTTTGTATTTTTGTTTTCGGCACAACTTTGCCAAATTCAACATTTAGTTTCTGTTCAGTCATCGCCTCATCATCCGTCATACGTGACAATATTACTGATCGGGTCGGGGATGACGCATATAGAATTGTGTAACAGATAACCCCAATTTTCTGAGACGCATGCGCACTTCCATGGTGATTGGAGAGTCGTGTTGTTGTATGTTTTCTTCGTGGTTTCTTGATAATAAACCTTTCAGTTGTTAGTCAGCGCTCGTCCTGTCCAGTTCCTTCCTCTGTGCCTGTAAAATTCGCGCTGTTCCATTATGAATGTTACTGATACATATTTGAGTTTCAGGCAAATGAGTGTTTGATGTAAAATCTCCTGATTCGACAGATTCATTTCTGTGAATCTGCCAAATAACGTATTGCTATGCCTCGCTTGTTTTTGGTCAAGCCCAAAGGGGGCTGGTCTTTTTGTAGATTCTGTGGACTAACCTGTTATCACAGGCGACGGCTGAGCCAAAGATTATCATTGTTTCAAGTCTTCATTGTCTGTCTTTCTGTGTGGGCTATGTTTTGGTGGTTTTGCATGAATAGAAAGTTTAACCAGAAACCAGGGTGAGCTACCTTTTGGGAGTGGGGCTACTCCCGGGATGTTGCAACAGTTTTTGACAGAGAGTGATTGCAATCGACAACTCCTTGTGTCTGTAATGTGTATGAGGTCGTGGTCGGGGCTTTGTTTGTTTGCAGATCTTCATCAACAATGAGTGGCACAACTCTGTCTCCGGAAAGACCTTTCCAACCATCAACCCCACAACTGGGGATGTGATCGCCCAGGTCCAGGAGGGAGACAAGGTGACTACTCTCGGTCCAATCTTTCTCTTGCTTTCCCCACTTGCACTATACACATGTAAACTTAACACTTTTAAATTTAAGACACTTTGGATGGCCCTCAACAATCCATTTCTTAACGTATCGCATGCAATTTACTACAGAGGTGCAAGCAGGTGGTGGAAGCTCACAATGTAAAATTCAAAGAATAAACTTGCCTTGTAAGGAAAGTTGCCTTGTACAGTAATCACGGAATTAAATTACTTTGTAAGCGTTGTCAAAGGTAGGAAGCTTGCACTGGTCATGGTGTTGCTGATTGTAGGCTAATTTTTAGACCTTCTTTGTATACTGTCGAATGAGAGGTGAGATATGGGATCAGTCAGCTCGTAGAGCCTCCTTGAAAGAGAGACCCTGGTCTTGAACATTTCTATGCCATTTCTCATCCAATTTGAATAAAATTCTCTCACGGGTATGTACTGGGGCGGGTTGGCTGTACATTGTAGAGGAAAAAAAGTGTCAAAAAAAGCACGGACAAGTAGAAGCATGACGTAGTGGCATCACTAGGGGGGAGGGGGGTGTGGACCGTTCTGGGTGCAGCGCTTGTGGGGGGGTGTCACGTCGCGGTGGGCCACGAGAGGGGGGGGGGGGGGGGGGGACGTTGCAGTGGGCTACGAGCCGGGGGGGGGGGTGAGTCATTGCGGCGGGCCACTGCCCCGGTGCTATTTATTCCCTATAAATATGCACACCTATTGTATTTTGTTACGCTAAGCAGGGACGGACTTGCCAAGGGGCAGAGTAGGCAGCTGCCTAGGGTGACGGGAAGTTTTGGGGGCAACCAATTTGTGACAACCCCCAAATTAACTGGCTTTTTCTTTTTTTTTCTTTTCTTTTTTTTTTTTTTTTTTTTTTTTTTTTTTTAAATCTAGTTTTGAATTTAGCTATTTTGAGAATTCTAGCTCCAAACCTGGCTACTTTTGAAAATTTGCAGCTCCAAACTTTTCTACTGCTGTCCCCCCCCCCCCCCCCCCCCCCCCCACTCCCCCCCCTCCATGGTCACTGACCTTTTGGGAACAGGGTGGGGGGCACTGTTAAAAGGCTGCCTAGGGCGGCAAAGTGCTAAATCCGCCTCTGGCGCTAAGCATAGTATTTTCTAGGAATTTGGACTTGTTTCTTTCTTTGATGTAGGAGGTACCAACCCTCAATGAAGTTTTAGATCCAAAATCTAGATGCAAGGATATCATGGGGGGGGGGGGGGGGCAAAACTGTGTTGTGAAAGTTGATTCTGAGAAACTGGAAAAGTTGCTCGAAACCTTTGTGTAAACAGCCTACTAGTTGTGGAACTTTTCGATGTAACTAAATTAATGTTGTTTTTCTTAGTTTGGTAATTGGAACGTATGCAATTGTTTGCGACATATGTATTTAAGAAAATGTATATGGTAATTCCAATTTTTAAAATTTTTGCTTTTTAAGGTTAGTGTTTTCCTTTAAAGGAACACTGAACTAAAATAAGTTTAACATAAGTTTATTTTTTCCAGTGCTTGGAAGGAACACGTGTCATTAAATACACTTCGACCAAAATATAAATTTCTTTTTGTGCACAATATTCAAGTTGTGAGATTTGCTTTGAGTATTGCAACATGACTACATTTGGTGCTTGGTTTGGGACATGTCCAAATTTCAGGATCCTTCCTCATTCAAGCAGACTTGAAAGAACTTTTATTTTGGAAAGGGGGGGATGATGATGCTTTATAGTAAGACACAAGTTTGCAATCTAGGCATTGAAATAAATATTTTTGCGGAGCTTGGTGTTTTAGAAATGATTCTGAGCTCTGTGTCTCTAGGAGCAACTTTGGTTACAAATTAAAACAGCGCAAGGACACGGACAAGAACAAGAAGGTAGACGAGCAGGGCGCTTGTTCGTCTACCTTCTTGTTCTTGTCCGTGTCCTTGCGCTGTTTTAATTTTTAATCATGAAATACCAACTAGCCCAAACTTCCACGTTAGTCAGCAACTTTGGGTCGACATGCCAAAACACAATCACAATATGTAACTCGCACAACGTGAATATTGCACCTTTTTTCTTAGAGAGAATGTTTATTTTCTGACAGGCATGTCTTACCCAATCACAATGAAGTGTTTTTTTTTCAGAGTGCAGTCAGTGCAGTGTCCCTCTGATCATTTTGTCGTGAATGATGCACTGCAGCTTTGTAACTGCTGTTTTCATTGTGCATACTTCTCAGTAGTGTGGCATCGTTATCTTGCCTTTTGCCTGCTTATCAGTTTGCTCAAACTCTGTCTGTAAGCTTCTTGTTTTGCTTGAGAGAGACTGAGATAGTCTCTCCCCTTAATCTCGAGAGGTTTCTGGGAGGCATGGCCAAATAAGTTGCCTTGAAGGTCATTAGTGCCATTCAATACCTGTTGGCGCTTGTCGACCATATATGCAAAGTTACCATTCCGCCTTGCATCTGAAGTACTTTTATAAATCTTTTATTCCCAATACCTCTTCGACACACGTGGCACAGGTGCACCTCGGGCACAGTTCTTCTCGATAACACTCTTTAAACTCTTAAATCTTTTATAGGGTTACCATAATCCTCAGGGTGGAAAACAAGACAAGCGGGAAGCGAGATGCACTTTTTTGCAGAGTCATTTGTTGACAACACCAGTACCTTTTTTCGCCCAATTTTTAAACAAAAGGGAAGAAATGTCCAAACTGCAGAGTTCAGTAGCTTAAGTCTTTTTTATACATCTCTGTGAAAAAAATGTACTGCCATGTGAAACTACACAAAGCTCACAATTATACTCCGTGAGGGGTAACATTTTCGCAATACATTTATTTTCATAGAATTGCATCTAACAAGTAAAAATAGTTTGTTTTCTTCCACTCGATTCATACAGATTTCGCATGCTATGTGCACATTCCCACAAAAACAGGGCATGAGTCTTTGTTGAGACAAAGTGATTGGACGCTAGAAATGAACCCCTAAAACGGGAATGTTCAGGCCGGAACCCCACTCTTTTACAACATTGCTGTTTCCTTCGGCACCAAAATGCTATACAACAGCACTTTTTTTTCTTTTTCTTCAAATCGTACGCACTTGACAATTGATAATAATGGTCAGATTTGTCGGATCTGTTAAGAAATCGGAGCTGTAATATGATAAGCTAAAGGTCTGTTTCAGTTGTTTCGTTTGTTCAAGGAAATTCGGAGGCACACTTTGTCTCTTGTCGAATGAGCTTGCTCATTTTTAGCTGTCCACAACCATTGAAAAAGTTTTGTGAAAAGAAAACAAAAAGATGCTTGTTGCTGCTAATTTGGAAATTGGGCTAAAATGAGAATTGTAGCTTGCTACGTTCGGTTGCCGTTTGCTGCAATCCAACACCACACTTCCGGGCGTAGTGTTGCCGTAGAGCAGCTAGTGGCTCGTCAACAAGTTGGAGCTTTCAAACTGGGGTCGCTATAAATGGTGTGTGGCATCGCAGTGGGAGGGCAGGCACATGTCACTAAAGCCTAGCTGGAGCCGGCTGCGTAGCAGTAAAAGTGGCAGCTGTTTGCAGTGGCGGGCTGCTTTGCAGAGCTTCGTTTTCAGCAGCCTGCCATCAAGCTGATATTAAAAAAACTCTTGTACGTATGGCTGGCTTGTTTTTTCTTATTGTTTTAATCTCCCCGTTAACACTGCACGGGATTTGTAGCGTGGGGTAGTGTGGGGCACTGTTAATTAGCGTGAACGAGCAATCTTAATTTTATTTCTTTTGCATTTTTAATATAATTGAAAAATTGGCTTGGTATGAAGTGCTCTGTTGGAGAACTAGTCTAATTGGTAAACTCTGGTGCTCTTTAATACCTTGTCCAAGTAAAAGGCAAAAACGAATTAATGTCTTACATATTGAGGTATTTAGTGCACAAAATGGAGAGAACAGGACAGAAAAGGGTGCTACTCACAACTATAGGTTTACTGACAACGAAAGAAAAGAAAGAAAGAACTGTGCAAGTGTAGAATCGGTGACACTATCAAATAAGGAAAGAGAATTCCTACAACAGACATGAAGGCCCCGTGCGAACCTGGATGAACGAGCGACCGTCATTCACTGGGATGAAGTGAAACATTCCTTTTTTTTTCCTTTTTTTTTCTCGTCAGTAAACCTATATATAGCTTGCAAGTGTCGCCATTGCTGGGGGTTATTTCTACTTGCTGGTTACTTCAGACTGCAACCTTTGTGATGTGCAACTAACATGGCGAACCAAACACTCGCGGCGCATAAACTGACATGACCGTTAATGACGTCGATGCAAGCTATAGTTCTCTTTTTTGTCCTGTTCTTCTCTTTACACTGTGCTCTTAATACCTCAATGTGTCAGACTGCCAACTAGCCAAAATGTCGACACACTACATTAATGTATTGTCTGCGCTAGCTGAGTCATGCAGTGTTCACGTCTCATTGTAGTTGTAAAATTCAGTCTAAAATTTTTTTTTTTTTTCACTTGTTTGATAGCAGTTTTATAAATAATCAAATTAATTTCTGAATGTTTAATTTTTTATTCCCTTTTTTGTTCAGTAAGGATTTCAATCTTATTTTATTTCTAAATGACTTATTTTTACACGTCCCAGGAATGAACAGGAGGAGGAACAAACTTTTATTGAAACCAGCAGTTTAGTTGCCTGGGCCTAGGCCTCACACGTGGGGATATCGAGGTCTTGCCTCTTCGCTGCCTCGCAGGCTTGCTGGGTAGCCCAGAGTTGGGCGTCGAGGTGGGAGCTGTGCAGGGCGGCGTGCCATCTCGACGAGAGGGTCACAGTGTTAATCGTCAGATATTGTGTTTACACTCCCATAGTATGTGGGGAAGCGATGCTACCTGAATCTTACAGATCTTGCAAGTGTTACTATCGTAGATGCTGGGTAGATCCTGTGGGAACAGGAATGAACAAAAAATGTTTTTTTACCCGAACAGAACATCGTCTTTTTTTTTTAATATACTTTGAGGGCTCGAAAGGGTATTACAGGGTGGGTGGGAGTTGTAAAATGTTCTTATATAAAAGCAAAAAAAAAAAGAAACTGAAATTAATTATACGACATTGTCATACAAAACAATTAACTACCTATGTTATTAGCAGTAAACGACACAGTCCTTGTGGGGAACGAGTCAATTTTATGCTAGTCGATTGATTGCGCTACTAATATGTTCCAATCTTTTTGGGTCCCAATGCTGTTGGGCAGGTTATTCTAGTCCTCTATCGAGTGTAGTTGAGAAACTAGGGATGAAGTGAACAGGAGGCTAATTTGACACATGATCCATGTGACCAGTCGCGTCACAACTTGGTCAGACATAAAAAAAGCGAAGCTCCAAACCTGGTAACTTTATCACTTTTTTTTTTTGGATAAGCCGACGGAGGATGCAGGTTTTAACAAGGGTGCGTAGCAGGCGCCTTTCTTATTTTGCATCCGCCGATTTTGACAGGAGCTCTACAGAGCATGATCAGCCTCCAGGGGTGTCAGTTTTCTGGGGCATTGTCAGTAACAGTTACACAGCTTGTGGAGCTAGAAGTGAGCATGTGTCATAAATAGTATCTAGACGTATGTGTAAACTGTATGTAATAAAATTAAAAAAAAAAAATTCTCTTTTTACTTTTTAATATGCCAATTAAGCAGTTGTAGTGCACCAATTGCTCCTCTACAGTGGGGACACAACTGACTTCCCCACACCTAAAACCCTGTGCAAAAAATGGATCGCTACAAATTCATTATTTGAACATTCCTACCTCCAGGTTGGTACCTGTGGCTACACACTAATGGCACAGGATACAAATAAATATGTTCTGTCGAACACTCGGAACAAATTTTGACTAAAAGAACCACATCTACACGCGTGCTCACCTCTGTGCTGTTTTGTCACCGATCTGTTTTGTCGTACGCCATTTAGATGCATGCTGTTTTGTTGCTGGGCTGTTTTGGTGCCATCCTGTTTTGATGCACACTGTTTCAACCATGCTGTTTTGTTACTCGTAATTTACACTGGAGACGTTAAATTCCCGCTTCCTATCTATTTTGTGTGTCCATTTAGAATGTGAGAATTCACCATATAAAAGTTCTATTGCAGTATGATTTGAACTCTTGTCTTTCCATTGCAACCACTTAAATCCACAAAGAAGTGCCTCTGCAGAAGTGTAATGCCCATGAGACGTGCGGTGGACTGGTAAAAAGGTGTCCTTCAGACTGCAGGGTCCCTTATTAGACCGCTTTCGAAAGTATGCCCTCCAATGGAAGCTGTGGGATTGCTAAACAATGGCGGATACAAATGACACTGCCAGAGTTGGAACACCACAAATTCCGCTAATGTGCCACTTCGTTGTCAGCCTGCGTAAAAATTTTGCACACACTTTCTGCGGCGTTGCTTGTCTCACCATTGTGCAGAGGTTAAGACCTAACAGTGGCACGAGACTTTTGAAAGGGGTCTGTAACAGGATTATTCCTCTACCAAGAAAGAGCGGAATACAAATACATATTGGCCATGTCAACATGGTGGTAACCGTTGTGAATTTCTTTGTTTTTGGGATCTGTAACAGCATCTGCAGCCTGCGTGCACTGTGCATGCAAGCTGCTACTGGAGTTGCTTCCCGCTCACTTTAAGTGTTTATTCGTGAGAAGCACCGGAGCTTAAGGGAATGGACGGTGACCTTGGCCCGCAGGCGGACGTGGACAAGGCGGTCAAGGCAGCCAGGGAGGCGTTCCAGCTGGGCTCGCCATGGCGGACCATGGACGCTTCGGACCGTGGACTGCTTCTCTACCGTCTTGCAGACCTCGTCGAGCGAGATCGGACTCTCCTCGCTGTGAGCTTTTTTTTTCTTTTTACAGTGATAGCTGTTAAAGAGACTTCCCAACTGCGTTCACGGTGTCGGCCATGTGCCAGGCAAAAAACTTGGTTCCATGTACGCTCGTGCATGCACCGCCCTGTGACGCAACGCAAGTGTGCGCACTTGGCTCTTGCGGCCCACGACCCCTCGATCCCCAAATTATGAAAAACAACTTAAAACCTTGGGAAAGATGTGTTTAAGCATCTCAAACTACCAGAGTTGGTCCTCAAGCGCGGGACCGTGCAGACACCAATATAGAGGATGGCGTATGAAGTCCCTTTTAATTGCAAGGAAGAAAGTGCATACAAAAAGAAAGTTTTTTGTATGCTATAGACCAAATTCATAATCATGGAGAATTGTTATTTGAACAATGCCTAATTTTTTAAATAAGAGGGCCTGTGTAGCTTTCATGCCTCTGATTGCATAACAGGATGAACAACTTTTCTGCGATATAAGACCAATTAGAGAAACGGTGCTCTTTCCCTGTACTAAGAAACTAATTAAAGTGAGCACAAAAAGCGGTAGAAATAAGACGAAGCAGACGAGCCTAATGCATTTTTTTGCTTGAAAATTGCGCAAATTTGGACGGCTTCGTCCCATGCATGCGTGTGTTGAGAACTACATTAACATTTGACATTTTATAGTATCGCTAAATGGCATGTGCTTGTACTGAGAGTCTAAATATTGTAATGTTTATTCCCTTCGGCCTGAAAACAACCGCTTGTTTTATTACTGTTTATAAGTAATTACTAATAAATTCAAGCCAGTCCACACATCATTTTTTTTATTTTTTTTATATATAACTGGATTGCCCGTCGTTATAATTTCAAAAATGTTGTCTACCCCCAAACAATATCGTGCTGTCATCTACAGAATGTATTAGGTTTGCTCAGTTGTCACTGTTTAGCAAGTTGTTGATAGTGAGCACACAACTGCCCTGGATCTTGGCTGCAACTGGCTCTTTCTGTCTGTGCCTTTGTTATGAAATGTTCCATAACGAGGCATCCTGAAACTTTTCATTGGATGGCACCTTAGGATACCGGATATGTGCTTCTTGCCATACTTGATTTGCAACATGGTACACTATAATTTTAGGCATTGCTTGTCCCATAATTCCCATGAAAACGCATCAACTGTTGAAATGACTATAAAACAACCGAGAAATCAGGCTACTCATACGAGTGCTGAAAAACTCAGGGGAGCGGTGAAACCGCCTTCACTTCCACCGCGTTCAGCGCTTCTACCACAGTTTTGGCTTTCATGGTTTTGCCAATATGCAGTGCTCCAACTTTCAGTTGCGGCAGACAGAAGTGTTCTCCCCCTCATGAACACTCTTTTATTTGCCGGAGGAATTGGCAGGCCACTCCTGGGAGAGGCGATTCGAGGGAGTGTTTAGTGTATTCGGACAAACGCGAAAAGAAAACATAATTGCCATCGATGCACACAGTCTGCTTTGGAAGGTTGTTCCACTCCCTAGAAGCCTTAAAGGGGCCCTGCAAGGACTTTTTGACTGGTTTTTAATTTGCACCGAACCTGAGCGCACTGAACGTAGTAACTTAATGGAACTTTTCTTTTCTCTAACTTCGCTTTATTTTAAAAGTTATAGGCAAATTAAAATAATAAAAACAAGCAAAAATAACCTCCCTCATGATGTCCTTGGTTGCTTGAGTGAACTAGAGGAGGATTAGTGAGCTCAGCGAGCGCTCACAGTTGCCGCACTCAGTGTCGACGACTCGAGAGGGTGCCACTAAAGCATGTTCTGGCTAGGCTGTATGAAGCGGCCAGCCAGGGCGGCTCTCATTGCATTTGCTGCGCGATTAAACACTGATTCGGCATGACACTTCATTGGCGACAAACGACAGCAAAGATGGGGTAAAGATCAGTTCAGAACAGGAGCCACTTTGCGTTGCCATACCGCCAAAGGGCCAAACCGCAAGCCAAAGCTGCTTGCCAAAGGCCTTCGAAATGCTCGGTACCGGTCGGATCCTCGACTGCAGCGCTGCCGCATACATCTAGGACCCTTCAATACTCGCTGGCTTGTCGGTGCCTGATCCCACTACTCCTTTCTAGTATGCGCCGCCTTTTCCACTGCTTGGTGGCGGGTATGTCGACGGGTCATTTCTTGTTTCCGTACTTTATAAACTGCATTTGTTTCTTTTCTGATCTAAAATACTGAACAAAAACTATTTTCATAAATAACTGAAACGGTTCGCGCCACTTATATTTTGTATTTCGACTAAAAAGAACCTTTTTGCGACTCTGACCTGTAGAAAGACCAGGACCTAAAACGTCACAATGTCATTACATATTGTGCGCTTTCGGCACCGCGGGTCGCCCCCGTAGGTGGAAGAGGTTTTCGCGTCATCCGGTTAAAATATGACTCACTGCTATTTAGTTACTCTCTCCGTGCCCACTGGCTTTCCCGAACCCCAAGAGACGTGGAAACCGCAAAAAAGGTGGACGCTTAGATATGATTGCAGGGCCCCTTTAACAAAAATTGAATTTGCAAAAGCGCCTGTTTTAAAACGACACTCGTCAACCTGTTTTGAATTATCACAATAAGAAGAGACGTACGAGGGTTTGCTGTTTTACCACTTATATACAATGAAAACATTTGAGTCTTAAAATTTTTTTCTTTAGAATTTTGAGCATTTTCTATTCCAGAAATCACCGATTCTAGGACGTTAGTGCTGCTTTAATACTTTTTCCAAGTTATATAATAAATAAATGAGCTAAAAGGTCAACAATGCCCCTTTTATTTACGGCATTTGGGACACTGGTGTACCAAAGCATTTTGCGTGTCAAGCGCAAGCCTGTGTAGAGCAGATGGTGGTGGGAGTGAGCCAATGGCGTGTAAGAGGAAAGAGTATTGTGCTGTTTTTCAGAGCTTGGAGACCCTGGACAATGGAAAGCCGTTTGCCGATGCATACAACATCGATATTCCCCTTGTTGTCAAGTGCCTGAGGTATGGCTTCATTGCTTTTTGATTTTGTTTATTTATTACCATTTGTCTTAAAAAAGACTCATTGTCTCCTGGCTTCCTGAGTCTCATCTCGCACAGATCACCCACTCAGAATTCAAGTGGTTACACCTAGGACAAACCTATTCAAGTGTGCTCTATGACGATTGACTACCGTTGTCTGGAACAGTCAGCAGGAGCACGTTGTTAACCCCCTTGGCTACTAATCACGAGTGTCACTTGTGCCGTCCATTATGGACCAACCGATGCTATATCAGTGACAGATTAAGGCTAGTGATGGACCGAATCTGCCGAAGTTCAGATCTGGAAAAGATAAGTTTTGCAAATATTTGTCAAAAATTCAATAAAAATTTTGCAAATGTCTGCGCATGCACAAGATTGCGATGGGGCATAGGACTATAGATTACAAATAGACGCTGTGCTGTCACCATCGTACAGTGTAGTACTGTAGTACTACCAGCAGTTGCGGTGGGAAGCGGAGTAGGTGACATGGTAACTGTTTTTCAGTCTTTGTGAGTGAGGCTTTCTTCAATATTTTTTGCCTCAAGAACAGAAGATCGACCAGTAATTGACGCGGGCCACTGCGCAAGTGACAAATGATGTTCTGGATAACGAGATTTTCATTTTATCTTTTCAGTGAGTCAACGAGGTAGTTGAAACATTGGCTGGCAAGTACATTAAAGCACTCCTCGAAATTACAGCAATCCTGTTTTCGGCTCCCAAATAGTTTGTGCTAAAACAAAATAATATTGCTTTTTAATTATCATTGTTTCGTGGTTTCAATCTATCCGCATAAAACTTAACTCAGAACTATCATGCTCGACATTGCACATCCAATATTCCTAACTCTTCCCCTCTTCCTAAACATCCGCATGCGTCCTAATAACACTAGAAACCAGCATTTTAAAAGTTAAAAACGAGACGTTGCGAATATGGGATCAGCGACTCAAACCGAAAAACATGCATATTTACAATAATATTCTAATCTCTTCTGGTGAAGACTCGTCAGCCATTGCATTCATTTTCGCGCACGAAACGGTGACTCTCATGGGACTGCCTTTATTTTAAATACGTACACACTTGCAGGCTTGCACTGATGAGGCCTCAAGACTGAAACTCGCATACCATGACTACTACCCAACTTTGTTGTCGCACCACTTCTGTAAAAGGTCACTGTATAATTGCCAGTAAACACACAAAAATGACACTATCACCTTATTTAGCAATAACTCTGTCAACAGGCACAAAAAAAAAAAACAACATAAAAACCTTTTTCGCTCGAAAAATCGAAATATAAACTTTTAAGTCTGGTGACAATGTATTTTTGTTGAATCTTTGCCGAATCTCTAGAAAAGTTTGGCAAAACTTCAGCTTCGGCGAATCCCAAGATTCGGCACCGAATTTTTGATTCGGAAAAAGTTTGGTCCATCACTAGTTAAGACTTTAAGGGAAGCTCCTCCTATGTCTTTCCACTTTGGCAGAGTGAACGCTGGAGAGATCAACTCCTCCAGCATTCGCTCTGCTAAAGTGGAAAGAGGTGGAGGAGCTTCCATTTTACTCTTAACCTGTCACGGTTCGTCTTTTAGTTTCAAAGCTTGTCTTGTGCACTCTTTGGCAGATGGCAGTGCTGCAACTACTATTGCTTCACTTTCTTTACGTTATTTTGTTGCTTGTTTTGAATTTGCACTAAAAAGATTCTACTGGCACAGGAACAGGATTAGAAATTTGTGGCGTCTGCAAGTGCGGGTAGGGGCGACGTGTTCCCAATGTCGAGGTTCATTTGAGCTGGCAAAGAAATGCAAAGACTTTGGTTTGAAGGTGACGAGTGCTCGACCATTTTCGATGGCGAGTTGTACTACCTCTCTAATGACTCGGGAACTTTATTTGAGATTGGCAATTTGCACGAAATTTGAGAAAACGTATCTTGGCCTCTAGATGTTTGTTTCTTTCTACCTCCTTGAATATTTTCAATAGTGCCACACAGTGAAGAATACCAAATGAATACATCAGGTGACTGGAATTAGTAGCGAGAGCAGCAAATGAAATCTAGAGGCAAAGTCAATGTTTTCGCTAATTTTTATGCCAATTGTCACTTTTAAATCAAGTTTCGTAGTAACATTTAGGAAAAAATTGTATAAAAATGAGTATGCATGCCTTGTCCACTGTCAATGCTGTTTAACATTTTTGCATGTTTTCAAAATGACCTAGTGCACATTTTAACTTTTAAATCTTGCCACCCACCTTGTGTAAAGCCCTCTGTGGCATTTAGAACAAATAGGCAACGAGTGGATAGATTTTCCTATTTATGAATGTCTGAAGTTACTGGATGCAGATTGCTGCTGGAAAGTGTGAATGGAACGCCGAGACCTGCAATGGTTCACGTGCCCGTACTTGCGTAGGTACTATGCCGGCTATGCGGACAAGAACCATGGAAAGACTATTCCGATCGACGGGACCTTCTTCGCCTTCACGCGTCACGAGCCCGTCGGCGTGTGCGGACAGATCATTCCGGTAGGAGGAGCCTTCCGAATTAAACACATTTTTAGAATACCCAGGTTTTGCTCCTCCCGTCATGCTATTTTTTTTGTTGAGCGGGCAGTCTAAAGACGGTATTTTGACCCGCATTCATTGCACACCATCAAATGTTTTGTAACGCTTTGGGAACAAGCTAAAGTGTCTTCATATTACAGCTTTTAATTACAACATCTGCTGCCACATTTTCAGCGTTGCCATGAGGGCTTTTCGGTGCCTCGCACCAAACTTAAAACTTCTATAACTTTTAATAAATTAGACTATTAACGTAACATTCCGAGAGATGGCCCACTTTATATCAAGAGCAAATTGGGTGCAGACAGGCAGTGGGCTAACTTTAAATGTATGACCAAAAAAAAAAAAACAACTTGGAGCAAAAGAATGTGGAGGGGTGTGTTTATGCTTTGTTTAGTCACGCTCAAAACCATTGAACGAGTGGTCGCTATCACTGTCAAACACAATACCGATACCTTTGTCACAAAGGCCCGTGACCTTTCAGACTTTTTATGGAACCAAAGGCTACTATTTTTGCCAGTCGGAATTTATCTCCTGCCTAACTGTCCTCGTGCCAAAAGTAGGGTTGGGTTTTCTCTCTCAGGGGGGCATCTCTTTGGATATTACAGTAATGTCAATTAAACTCGAAATTTCGCCAGAGTGGCTGCTGGAGTCTCCGAACCATATTACTTTGTTTTTTCTCTCACTCTCTCTCCCTCTTTCCCTCTCTCAATAACTGTTCTTCCGTGAATTTGATTTCCTACCAGGCATCAAAGGAAGTGTTGCAGGCATTTTTTGGCAACAAAAAGGCGTGTCAGAACTTTGGGGACTGTACTCATTGTCGGCATCTGCTCGAGAAATAGGTGTTGCACATGATAGTTTTCGCACTGTGCTTTGTAGTTCTTGGGAGATTGGGTTCTGAGAGGGTAAGACGACGCTTGTTGCATTTGGAGTATGTATGTTTTTATAAGACAACAAATGGCTCGTCTTAAATGTGTATACATGTTTCTTGGTTCACGCACTTGTTTGCTAAAGGTTTGGCAATCCCAAGGCCATGTTCTGTTTTTTTAGACACCAGGCCCGATGAATACCATTATTTTTGTTGGACACCGACGAATGCGGGATTTCTGGGAAAAATTAAACCCGAAAAAATGCCCCTATGTTCGTAGAAAAATGAGCCCCAAAAAGGCAGAAGCACACCCGATGGCTCTTGCGGGTGGCTCCTCACGGATGTGCCGTCGAAAACGCGAGAGCCGGAGCGCGTGCTTGACGTGGGTGGTGCACCGTCGGTGCCAAGACGGCGACTTGGCTGAGTGGCCTATTCGTTGTGGGAAGCTACAGCGCAAAAGTATGGGAAAACAATAGAAAAATGCATGAATGAAAGGTGTTTGAGGGAAGGTATCCACACTGCAAGACAAACAGCGGGACTGACAGTGCCCTTGTTTGTTTTTTGTGCATCGTTTTTGTTTTCAGGGGGTATAGAGACAGGAGCAGTATACGTGGCAAATCGTAATCGCAGTCGTCGTTGATCTTGAGAGGAATAATTGGAAAGAGGACAAAACGGCAAGGAAGAATGCAGACGATAGGTCACCCTTTGTTTCAAGGGGAGACACCCCCTAGGAGGGTCAACTTTTGAACCCTTGGCTTAACATTAAAGGAGCGGTGCAACGATATTCAATTGGAATGTTTTTCACTTTACACGAGCTTACTGGCACTAGTGAGACTCAAGGATACTCGCACGCAACGCCACTGCCCAAGAAACGCCTTGGTTGCGGTGTAATTTCAAGGACAAAAGTAATCATTTTCATTCAATCTTTCCTTGGCAAAATTTGATGACGTAACGTGGGGATCGCAGTACACCCATATGACGATATTTGAATGCGGTTCATAGACTGGACCCGAGCATTGCGTGGACACTCGATTTGGGCTCGTGACAATTACTAGCTCGAGAAGCATTCGGGTAGTGGCCCGTGTCCAATCGCTGCAACGATGACAGTAGCCGAGCCATAACAATGTCTGGAACTCAGCGCGTGTCCTGTGCTTTGCCAACCCCGGCGCGTGGCTATGATCAACATTGGCGGCATATAATCGGCTCCAGATCACGTGGCCGCTTGTTCTGGCTGCGAGTTGAGGGGGTGAACGCTGCTCGTTTTTCTATAATTTTTTCCGGGGCTTCTATTGCGTGGGGTGAAAAACGAATGCGTGTTTCATAGGTCATTAGCGTCAGGGATCCGTTCTAAGTGGTATTTGCGCAATGTACAAAAACTGTTGCATCGCCCCTTTAATGAAATTTACAGGGTAGGCTGGTGGTCATGCTAGAAGGTGCATAACAAAATTTCATGTCTGTCGGTTAAGTGGGAAGGAAATTAGGGCAGCTTTTATCAGCAGCACGCCTACATTGTTTAGTTAATCTATCGTCGGAAAACTATCACGATATTCAAGATTTTTATTCACTAGATATGTTGCAGAATGCCTGGGAGGTGCGGCTATTGAAAGCTTTTTGTGAAGTCATTTATTTCTATCAATTTTCACTTCTGCAAAATTGCTCAACTTTTTGGTCTTCTGTGTCTTTGACAAAATGTCAACATTTTTTATAAAAGACGTCTGTAAAGTGACAAAAGCATTCCATAGCCGCATTCCTTATTAAATTTCAGTCAGGAAAAATGAAGAACGAGCCTTCTCTGTATTGCCATCATCAAACGATAGGTCGACTAAAATGGAATTTATACCAAAAAGTGGAACGGAGAAAAATGTGTTCAAAGTGCTCCAAACCCTACCTTTTCTTTAGCTTTGGTGGACAGAAAATAATTTATAAAAAATTAACTATGCAGTGTAAATTAATTAAATTTTTTGGGAATACTCTCTAGATGTTGGTGGACGTAAATATGTCATGTTTCAAAATCAATGTTTTTTGCAGAATTTTTTTTTTCTGGGTAGTGTCCCCTCTTAAGTTCGATCGCAGCCACAAACCGATGGAGCCAATCGAGCAGTGCCGAAAGGGCATCATGATTGGCTAAACCATGTCACGGGATCACGGCTCATTCGCTGTGTGCAATTGGCTTAGCTCGTGTTATGGACAACGAATGCCGTACGTCGATGCACTTTCGGCACTGCTTGATTGGCTCAGTCGAAACGTGACATTGGCTGCGGTTGGGCATAAGGCTGCGTTCTCCACACTCTCCACTCCTTAGGACCGTGTGCCTTAAAACCTCTTAAGGTCTCTGAGATGATGAGAGAACATACTGGCTCTACCTATTGGGTAGCTGTGGAACTTTTGTCAGTCCTATATAGTATATATAATTCTTCTATTTTTGCGCATCATTTTTTTTTAATCTTTGGACAGTGTTTTAGATGACCATTTCTTGTAGGTACTATATGTACATCCGATCTCGTGAATACCGCAAAACCTTCACTCTAGTGAAATGCAGTTCCAGGGTCACCGCATAGATGGTGCCAGCCTGCTCTCTCATAAAAGATATTAAAGCGCACGGGCCTTGGGGATCGCGAGTGTGTGAACGAGCCTTTAATGTGAAATGAAGTATGGGCATGCTAGTTTTGCCATAACCGTCTGAAGTTGTTCGAGCGCTTTTCGACTTTGTTTTTTTAATTTAGGACTCGTGATGTCGATGTTTTCCTAGAAGAAAAGCTAAAACAAACTCTACAGGTACAGACCCTGCAAGTGATGTTTTCCTGCTTCCTTATGTATATTAAAGCGTCGTTGGTAATCGAGGCCCACTGGCACCACCGACGTTTGAGTCTTCTATAAACCCCCTATAGAAGACAGACATCGATGGTCCTGGTGGGCCTTGATTACCAACGACGCTTTAATATAGTACGTGGGCGCCATATTTGAAGGCGATGTTTACAGTGCATGCTCAGAATCAGGTCCCATTAATAGGCTGCTAATACTGGCAATCTTGATGGTGTGGGATGCATATTGCGAAAGAACTGTAAAAGCTCACTGTCGGTACGTGCCTGGCAACTGCGCACACAGATATAGCCGCCGGTGCCAGACGTTCTGAGCTGACTGCAATATGCATGACCCCCTTTCTCTACATTATGGGTGACTAGACAGAAATGCTTGGAAACCATAAAAAGGAACCAATTTAATTGAAAAACTGCCATAAAAAAAGCGTGGCACCTTTTCAGATAATGTTTTGTTCTTTGTTGGGGGTTATGGCTCCATAAGTTCTTTTATTGTGACTTCCCACTCGTAAAACAGACATTGTTCGATGTGCGTATGATAGCACAAAGCTGACAAGATGCAAGGTGCTTTTTTTCTATGTCTTTCCTCATGATCTTGAGCCGCAAGCCGCACTTACGCACCCAAGGATGACGAAAATAATCCCTGGAGAAGGGGAACAAGAGGGACAAAGGACAAACACAAATCTCCAAACACAGCTAGGTGACTGGTGCGCGACCGAAAAAATCCGCCTGGTCCGGGTATCGAACCCGGGACCTCTCCATTACAGGTGGAGCGCTCTACCAATTGAGCTAACCAGGGGTTAGACATCAGTAAAATACAACTTTTATTGTCGGGCTTGACTGATGAGGCAGGGCTTCGCCGACCCCTAGAATGCCTTTGCAGACCCCAAAGGGTCAGTGGACCCCAATTCGAGAACCACTGGAGTAAACCACAAAAAACACTTGCCCACAATTATTAATTTGGGAGCAATAAGCTTAACCGAATATGTTTAACAAATATAACACAAAAAGGACATTTCTTTGAAAAAAAAATATTTCTTTAAAGAAAAAAAAAAAATCGGTGGGCTTTTCTTTGATACGCTTACTGGCTGGTGAGCTTTTCTCCGCATCTGCCGGTTTTTGCGGTGGGCTTTTCTACGGTGAGCTTTTCTCCGGGATTCACAAGGATGGACGGCCTACATTTTAAGGTTATGAAGACAATGTAGTCAATGCAAAGGTGTGTTTGTTTGTCCTTTGTCCCCCTTATTTCCCTTCTCCAGGGATAATTATTGAAATTATTGTCATTCTTGTCCAGCTCGCTTGCACCTTTGCATTTAATTGCATTATAATCATAACCTTAAATTGCAAGCTTCACCCTTGTTGGTGTTAGACTGGTGGCGGCTGATAAAACCCGTTTGCTCTACTGATGTCTAACCCCTGGTTAGCTCAATTGGTAGAGCGCTCCACCTGTAATGGAGAGGTCCCAGGTTCGATACCCGGACCAGGCGGATTTTTTCGGTCGCGCACCAGTCACCTAGCTGTGTTTGGAGATTTGTGTTTGTCCTTTGTCCCTCTTGTTCCCCTTCTCCAGGGATTATTTTCGTCATTCTTGTCCAGCTCGCTTGCACCTTTGCATTTAATTGCATTATAAGCACCCAAGGAGTCGCACGGGGCTTGCAAGCCGTGGTTTGGCCACCCCTGCTCTAGGTTATTATACAAACTCTACGGATGTCCCGGTCCGTTTTGCGCCGTTGTTTCCTATAAAGGGTGCACGCCGACTCTCTCCCAGTGGAACTTCCCAGCGCTGATGCAAGCCTGGAAGCTGGGGCCCGCCCTGGCCCTGGGCAACACAGTGGTGCTGAAACCCGCCGAGCAGACGCCGCTCTCCGCCCTGCACGTGGCCTCACTCGTGGCGGAGGCGGGCTTCCCCGCGGGGGTCGTCAACGTGGTGCCAGGGATGGGCCCCACCGCGGGGGGCGCCCTAACAGCCCACAAGGACGTGGACAAGGTCGCCTTCACCGGGTCCACCGAGGTATGCTCGACGCCGCCACTATGGTGCCTGGCGCGCATCTCCAACCGGTGTGCTTGCCGCGTCCTCAAATGTCCCTCTATTTCTGCCCAACAATGTCGTAAAAGTATGTGCTGGGGTATGCTGGCAACCCCGGAGGTAGGAAGCTTCTGGAGGCGACATGACGCCACCAGAGGTGAAGCCAGAGGTGTGGAGGGGCACGCCTCCAATAATTTGATTGCCGAACAATGTCGACGAACAATGCCACCCGTGACAATGTTCGTTGCTACTTTGGGACAACTTTCGACGCACGGGCACTACAGAATGCCAAGCACGCCGGTCGAAGACTCGGGCCAGGCACCGCACAGCCACTCCGGCCTTCACTTCTGTTACTGTGTCTCGAACAAGTCTTTGGGCTGTTGTGTTGCACCCGATGGGGCCCACACATCGAAAGTGGTCTCGAAGGGGCCAAATATTGCATTGTGCGAGTGTCATTTTGTCGGATGTTGTGCGGTTGGTCATAGAAGTTCCGGCTAGAAAGACAAGTAAATGCGAGCGTCGCCGTTGCTTTGGCGTCCCAACTCACGGCTGCGGACAGTTGTTTGTGACGCCGCCGCTGGACAAAAGTCGAGAGGAAACTAACGAGGGATCGGTAAATGCGCCATTTGGAGACCTATTCCAGTCTGCAATGGTGAGCCCTGCAGCCTCAAAGCGGCAGTGGTGACTACTGCAGTTTCGGAGGTGACCACGTTATGTGGCTGCCGCCGAGGCGGGCTCTCATCGTGTCGGGAGGGAGGCCGGCAGAAATTGTCAGCCTTTGACGAATGTGAATGCGAGGGAATGCCAGATTGTATCGAAGTCTCGATCGTAAAGACTTCAAAGTACTAAACACCTCATTGCTTCACTTGCTTCAGTGATAAAAAAAGCTCAAGGTACATCTAAGCATTTCTTATGAGTTGTGAATGCGAAAGCATGCAAGCCGCTCGTCCGCTCCCTTCGTCGTCTGCTCGTCCACTTCCTTCGTCTGCTCATCCGCTCCCTTTGTCGTCTGCTGTGTACTAGCGCGCGTACGCTTCGGGATCTCGGAGGCGATGGCACAGTGGCCAATTGGAGCCCCGTTGACGCGCGCCAGCGAATGGAACGGAGGGCGAATTGCTCCTATTGGGATCGTGGAAACCAGGAGCCGTTTTCGTGCTTCAGACTGATGTAGTCAGCTTGCTCTACGAGACAGTTGTTTTCGCATTAAAAAGTTGTATGTTGGCTTTCATTTTTTGTTTACTCGATCAGTGATGTAATTGAGTGAAAGCAAAGTGCACCCAATATCCGGTCGAGAAAATTGAAGATTGGCATATGTTTGTGACACCTCTGCTACGACTAAATGAATGTTTTCACCATTCAGAGTTGGGCAGTTTTAATGGTCCTGCACTGCACTAATGACTTGTTTAGCATGCAGACCTGGGCCTGCCAACGATACAGCATCAACACTAAATTTCGGAGGTTCCCAAATTGTGACTGGACAAGTGGAAAGAGATGAGGACTAAAAAATGTAGCACTGTCCGTGTACACAGCATGATGCCGTTGGCACAAACAAGCGATTGCCCATTTTTTCCGTTTCCCTTTTAGAAGTGAAGGTCTGTCATCCAAACTGTTGGCATTGTGCAAAATGCTCAGGTGAGGATCTTTTTTGGCACCCGCCAATACCGTTTAAAGTGAGATTTGAAAAAGCGGCAATGGTGTTTGTGCCAACGGTGTCGCGCAGTGCATTTGAGTTTCAAACCATTAAATGCTTTTTAACGGGGACCCCCTATCCCAAAAGGTTTTCCTTCCGTCCTTGCTTTTCGATTTTGCGGGAGATTGATAAAACTTAGCCGAAGCACCAACTCGGTTTCCCCGCTAAATTTTTCAGGAAAATCGATGTCACGTAGCCTGATTTCATGATGAGCTATGTACCAATTTAAGCAGTGATAGAGTGCAGACGAGCTGGTAATGAATCGACATATTTGTAAACCCTGAGATGGGGAGCAATAAAAAAAAGGACCAACACAATTCGTCCGTTTTTTATTGTTTCCCATCTCGGGGTCTACAAGATATTAATTTAGTTCCCATTAAATTTGGCAGAAAAATGGACTCAACATGACCTTTGTACCAAGTCAGTTTCAATGTTAAATTTAGCCTGGGAAAATGAAAAAAATTCAGGTTTTTCTTCACTCCCTGAAGGAACTGCTGAATGTCTTCTATACAAATTTAAACGATCGGTCCTTAAGTACTGCATTCCATGCATTGTAGGACTTTGGAGATAAAGTTTGCCGTCAATTTTCTTAGCATGTCTCTCCAAATTTCCCACGTTCATAATAATCCTACACGAAATGTCCTCTTAGTTGACTGTTCAGTTGTTCTGTGCCAGCATGTCTGGTTTAGTTTCCTGTCTAACCTGGCAACTGCCTCCACCCAGGTGGGGCAGCTGGTGATGGAGACTGCTGCCCGCTCCAACCTCAAGAAGGTCACTCTGGAGCTGGGGGGCAAGAGCCCCAACATCGTCTTTAAGGACGCCGATCGTGAGTTGTCTCCCCATTTTTGCACGAGGCGTGAAAAGATTGCCGTCAAGATTGTTCGATCGTGCCCCTATTGGAAGCGTGCATAATGTTGTACCATTTCTACCAAGTCTGAGTGTAGCGTACGCTGCGATCCGACCATTTGTCTTCTTAGTGCATTTGTTGATCACTGGCTAAACCAACAATGTTTCGGAATTTTTACGCTATGGATATGTAGCCAGAAAAACGGGATTGGCAATCTCTCGGGGGAGGGCGCCCTTATGGAATGTTACGGTAGTAGCTCAATTCGTTTTATTCCTAACAACAGCTTCCCAGATGAGAACTTTTCTAAGCAAATAGTATAAATGCCTCACTATCATTTGCTTCATTTAATTTCTTAAATTGATAGCAGCGATAAGTGTGCACCAGGATCGAGAAAATGTACATACATCATTAAAAAGGCTGCCATTTTTCCCACATTGTGGGAAGAAGTGAAACCGACAGCTGTGTGGGCAAAGTGGTGTCGTGTAGCTGAGTACCCTGTAGACTGGATATGACAACACAATTTTTGCCTTCATTGGGCTAAAGTGCTACAGCAAACCTGCGCCGACGCGAGCGAAGGCGCAGGTTTTTTCGGTGTTGTTGAGCGGTAAAGGGCAGGAGCGACGTTGACGTTCAGCGATGAGCAGAGAGGGGGACGCACGGCAGGGAAACGAGGCGAAGCTCTGCGGAGATGGCAGGCGCAAGGAGACTAGTTTTGGTAGAACATATTTTTTGTGTTTCGAGTTCCACTGGAAAAGTAGAGATGTTATGGTAAAATCAAACGCAATGGAAGTTTCTAAAATACTATTATGCGTAGCTACTGGATGCTGCAAAAATGGGATTTTGTATAACAGGAGTAATGTTCGAAACCGCCTGTTTTGGAGTTGTTGTTGGCAGACGACACTTTCTGATCATTGCGCCATTATCGGCGGGTTGTCGGCACAGCCAATGGCACAGCCAATGGCACAGCCAATGGCACAGCCAATGGGAACACCCGACTTCTCTTTCCGAACACCATGAGGGGGAGAGGTTTTTTTTTATCCCGCTGCAATGACAGGCAAGAAATGCTGACACCGAAATACCTGCAAAATGTCACCGGTAAAAAAAAAAAAAAAAAAAAAAAAATTGCCCCTTTCTCGCAGCATTGTTGCAAAGTCGGTGGTAATGCAGAAAATGTATTGAGAGTTGCTTCACGCCGATATGGCACAGATGAGCATTGTACGCATTTTGGGCCTCAACTGCACAAACGCCGTGTGTAGCACCTTGGAAATAAAATCTCGCCATAGCTCGGCACTCCAGCGAGAGTGGAACTCAAAGCTTGCATCTCGCACGTCCCAGCTTTGACCCTGCTATTTTGTGGCTTCCAGTTTCTTCCAAGGCACATTCTCGTTCTCTTCTTTCTTGCCTCCTACACACTGTCCCTCCATATGTGGGAGCACTATTGCAAACACTTCCCAGAAAACCCATTCTTGCGGTACTGTTTTACATTACAAGGACTTGCAATCAGTTCCGACCACAAGTCACCAGGACTTATACACCTCCCACGAAGCTTATAGCCGATTCACATGACGGACCTGACCGCGTTTTTCGTCCGCAGACGGCATCGTAGATTCTTGCGATCCGCATCTCGTCTGCGGACGCATCGACTGAAAGTCGAGCGCCTTTTTACTCGCGGATTTTTGGCGGGAGATGGACTTGAAAAGGTCCAGCATTTGTACAATGTTTGCTTGTTGTTTTTTTTCTTTGTTTTCAGACGATTAAAGCAAAAATGATGCATCATTGTGTTTTGTGCGTTCGCTGTCGAATGCACAAATTTGTGAGTTCACATGAAAGAAAAAAGCTGCTGTTAAGTCATAGTGCTGGTTTTTCTTTGGGTCACTTATTGGAGGCCAGTGCAGGGCACAGGATCAGTCTGGACAAGAGATCCAGCCAAATACTGATACAGTGTGACAGCCTTTTGTAACACGGGTGTGTTGCAAGAAACTGCTAGGAGTCTGCCATATATGCCACATTCTGTGCTATATATGCCACATTCCGTGCTAAAAAAAAAAAGATGTGTTATAAAATGTCATGCATCAAACATGGCACGTTTATGTGGTCCGAAACACAGTTGTCGAGTCGCCGCTTACAAGTTGCAACTCCTCATCAACAACCGTCGGTACCGTCACGGACAGTACGGAGTAGGCAGCCTTCAGCTGGGACTGTGTAAGGATGACGCTGCACGGGTCAGTAGCTGTGTGAACTGCAGAGGACTGCGGCCTCTTATCACATTGTGTTTCCTTGCGGTTCCCTGCAGTGGACGAGGCAATCCAGACTTCGCATTTCGGCCTCTTCTTCAACCAGGGCCAGTGCTGTTGCGCCGGCTCTCGAATCTTTGTTGAAGGCGCCATCTACGATGACTTTGTGGCACGCAGCGTGGAGCTTGCCAAGGAGAGGGTGCTGGGGGACCCCTTTGATTCCAGCACCACCCAGGGGCCACAGGTAGGGGCCCCTGCAGTCTCCTCTTTTCTAAGTTGAACCATTTCATGTTCCACTAGATCAGTGGTTCTCAACCAATGTTTTGCAGACCCTTTGTAGATGGGCGGAGACGATGGAGGACCCTGTTGAGTGAGGGGAATAAAAAGGTATAGGTTAATTGTAATAGTGATTTAATAAATGAATATAACTAATAGGTACTGTGAAGTAGACTTATCTTATTGACATACACACGAGAGAACTCGCCCGCAAATTGGAACGTTTCTTCTCAATGTGAAAAAAGACAATTTATGTTGCCGGGTTTGACTGATGAGACAGGGCTTTGCGGACCCCTAGGATGCCATCGCGGACCCCAGAGAGTCCGCGGACCCCTATTTGAGAACCACTGCACTAGGTGATGCGAGAACGATTTCTTTGGCAGCAGAAACGACCAAAAGTACTGCGGGGCCACATGGAGACGAGTTTCCTTGGAAAGTTGAGTCACAAAGAAGGAATAAAAATATGGGACAAGCGACACATGTGCATTTCTTTCAAAAGGAACGGCAGAGCACATTGGTTGAGGGTGATACGAAAAAGGTTCTTGCATCGGTTGTCTTCTACGTTAACCCTTTATTCGCTACTCTAAACTTTAATAAACTCGTCCCCATTGAGCCTATGTTACTGTGATGAGTTGCTTGCTCAACATCGAACTTCAAAGTGGTTCTTGTAGAGGTGGTACTCGACCAGTCTCCAATGTGCCACGCAATCGCAGGTGGACAAGGAGCAGATGTCCAAGATCCTAGGACTCATCGACTCCGGCAAGGCTGAAGGTGCTAAGATGCTGTGTGGTGGAGGCAGGCACGGCTCCAAGGGCTTCTTCGTGGAGCCCACGGTGTTCGCTAATGTTCAGGACGGCATGAGGATCGCCAGGGAGGAGGTCAGTGGTGTCGACTGTCCGACGACAGTTGGCCGTCCAATGGATATATTTATATGGCAATTGGTTAGCCAATGAAATTTGGCCGGATAATGGCATTTAGATGGCAGCCGGCGAATCGAGATATTTAACATCCTTGGAATGTGCAGATTGCATGGAGCTGCGTCGGCTAACATCTGCTAGGAAGCTGTGCACGCAGGTTCAATTAGAATTGTAGCTCGATGCATGGCCTACCAGTAAAACATGCATGAAGGAACTGTGCTAAATTAAGATGGCTAGCAGATGAAGCATATTAAACAGAAATACTGCAGAAGACGAAAAAAGGACACGAATAGGACTGGACTATAGTGCTATTCCCATCTTCGTGTCCTTGCCAGTCTTTTGCCGTATTTGTTTAATATGCATTGAGGTTTGGTTAATAAGCCCTTGCAATGAGCTGGTGATACTATATCGGAGATCACCCTTTGGTGAAACAGAGAAACAGACATAAATTAGTAGAAGTGGACAGGACTAGCGATATATAAATATAATATTGATCGGTCTTCTCAATGAAAGTATATTGTATTTATACCTTGTTATAATTGCTGTTTTAGATGGTTTCTTGATGCCTTCTTGTTTTACATTTACCGTAATATCCCGAGTCATCGCCCACCCCCCTACCGCCTGAAATTCATTAAAAAAGTAGGGTTGGCCATGTCTCGGTGGGTGAGCACAAACACTTGAAAAAAAACGGAAAAAAACGCCTATTTTTCTCTGCGTATCTCTAGCGCTGATGCACAAGAGATACATCAAACTCAAAACTCGATTTAGTTTCATTGTTTTATAGAAAAAGATGCTCATGAAAGAATATTTTACTATAGCGAAGTCCGTTGCTTGCATACGCGCTAGAAACACCGCCGATCTGCATATAGCGCAAACGTTTGTTCCGTGAAAGAATGTCACCACTATGTTCTCCTAGTTAGTAAAATAAAAAAGAAAGAAAAGTCTACAAGAAAATAGAAAAACCGACCAGGCGCAACGAGCGAGCGAGCGAACGGACCAAAGAAGCGACCCAGAGCAATGATGGGAAAGCGGGAAAGCCGGCGGTCGCGTTGGCAAATACTTTGGCGTCGGGCCAAGTCGGGCGCCTTGTCAATTGCAAGCTCTTGCGCAACTTTCTTGTTTGGTGCGTACATACGTGCGTCCGTGCACGGCGGGATATGAACGCGGATCGTCGGAGGCCGTGGTCATTCAATAATTCGCTTTCACCGACACAACTGCCGATGCACGGTTGGGACGCTCTGCAAACGTCTGTGTAGGGCGTTCCAGCAAAGCTTTATTTACGCGTTGGCTTTGCCTAAAATATTGCACAACCGCGGTCGCGACGGGCGGGAAGAAGGAGCGGGTTCGCGGTGACCTTACTTCGGCGGAGACAGACTTTGACCTAACACTCCGCGGTTACATTAACAAACTCTTATTTTGTTATCTCCATCGTTTTCTTTTCGCACGGATACACGACCACTTTGGGGTCACTCACGGAGGAAATTCGTAAACAAAAAGAAGTGTCTTTCCCTCCTTCGTTTTACTTTGTCACGGACGTCCTCCAACTGTAAGGTCCGCGGCCGCGTCATTCGAATAGGATGAGTGTTCGCGGATCGGAGAGTCAGCGCTGGGGTATTTGAAGGGGTGGGCGATGACTCGGTGTTTTTTCGGAAATCGATATTGGCCCAAAAAATGGGGTGGGCGCTGGCTCGGGGATGGGCGATGACTCGGGATATTACGGTACATGTTTTTCACTCCTGCTTACTCAAATGAGTCTGCAGTGTTCATATATAAATAATAAAATAAAAAATACCAACTAATGGACAAAAAGTAAGTCCGTTTCTAGGTGGCATTGGTCTTGTCCGCTTCTTGTATTAGTTCTTGTCCGTCTAGTTACTTGTGCGTTGCCGTGCTTAGCTAACCAGCCCTTCAGTTCATTTGGATCACCCTAATATAGTGACTGATGATTGAGGGTTGGAAGCTTGGGAGATGCAGTGTTTGGCAGAGGTTTAGTGACTCTTGCCTGATCCTGGCAGGCCACAGTGGTGAACAATTTGTGCAGAATTACATTCAAACGGAAGCCAACTCAAATTTGTTTGTGACAAGGCATGTCATGTGACTTAACAAGTCGCTTCTCGTGACGCGTGACTTGTGGTGGAAAGTTCTGATGCCATGTGGTGTCATCTGGTGGGTACGGGATGCCTGTTGTGTTCTCAGCTCCACAAAAGATGAGCCAGGTATGCGCGTGAGTTAGTGCTAGTGCTGAAGTACGTCTACAAGTTAAGTGCACAAGAAAACATCAAAACTGTTTGTGACCCGTACATCTGGTGTCGTCTACCGGATACCCTTGTCGTGTGGAAGGTCTTATCTTGGCCAGACAGGAAGGTGTTTAAAAGGTTGAGAGAGCACGCTTACTCTCTTAGGGCTGCGGTCGGAGGACTCCTACCACTACATTACAGGGATTGTTCATGCCTCCCTTTTGGCGCAAAGTTGTTGTGGGCAGACACCTAGAAAGAATGACTCGAGAGATAACTGAAGCATTCTCTTCGTTGGCAGACAGATGTGTCAGTGAGCCATCGGTGGCATTACCTGAAAAGGAGATAACGTACCTTCTAACATGAGTGCCAATTGGTAAGGCGATATCTCTGCGGCCTCTAGTTGCGTGGTAGGCATGCATTTTAATCTGTGTGTGTAATCTGTTTAAGTTTACTTTGTTTCCTTTTCATGAACTTCTGTTACGAGTCAGCAGTTTTCCTGTCGTGTTTGTTTCTTTTCTTCGTTGTCCATGTTTACTGAGGCTGTATTTCATCATGTTCAACAATGCAATTCGATCTAGTTACGTTGGCTGTCAAGTCGCAGTGTCACGCGAACTTGTGCGGCATGGTCACGTGATGTCGGGTCACGTTGCGGTGCCACGTACATATCACATGACATGATATCACATGGCCATATCACGTGATTAAACGAAGTGGCAACACAAGATGCTGCACTTACCCATTGTTTGTCATGCATTACAACTCTGCATCTGACGGTTTCATTGATCGATCAAAATACAGCAGCCATTTTGTTTTGCTCTCCCTGCTTTGCAGATCTTTGGGCCCGTGATGCAGATCCTGCGTTTTGAGAATGTGGACGAGCTGATAGAGCGTGCCAATCGCACGGAGTATGGCCTAGCCGCCAGCCTCTTCACGCGTGACATCGACAAAGCCCTTCACTTCTCCGCTGGCCTCAAGGCCGGCACAGTCTGGTGAGTCACCCAGTCTTTGTCGTCGGCAAATGATCTAGGCGTATTCGGTCTGACTTTGAATTCAAACTCTCCCAAAACGTTTTTGTTAAACCTTTCACAATCAAATTTTCTTTATAATAAATTAAATGTTTCCCAGTGGTCGGGTTTTGTTTTTGAAGGGATAGTACAAAGAAAGAGTCAATGTACAGGTTTATTTTTGTTTAGGTGGAGCATGTATGCTGCTATTCAGGATGGGAAGCATTGAATGGATATATTGAGGGGAAAATGTTGTTGCCTTTCTTCCATTTGTTTCACTTTGGCACGCTCACTTCTGCAACATTTCGATGGTCTCCAGTTTTGAGCCAGAAGTACTTCACAGAGCTTCTCTGTTGGCTTTCATTTTCCGTATTAAATTCTCAGAAGCATGAAGTGTTTGAATTGGAAGAGTCACGGTGCCCTGATTACCACCTTGCAAAGCAACAATACCATGCGTATCGCATGCACGGAGCATCTACCATAGAATACCGTGCATCCGCCCATTCCACATTAAGCACCCATTCTCGAATTTGTAAGATCTAAGGAAATACGCACAGTACATTTATATATGTAAAATTGATGACCGGACAAGTGCCCACCCCCATTTGTTCTCAATTGTCTTTAAATTTTGAGTGGGCGCTTGCCCAGTATATTAAGGTAGTTGTGGAACTATAAGCGAAACATTATGCGAATATAATGTGTAGTTTCAGTAAGAGACCCCACAGGGGTTGCCTACACTTTCGGTGTTAGGTGCTTGGTAAGTGGCATCACCACGGACCCCAGCCACGTGGGCCACCGTACCCACACGCAGGGGGCACCTGCTCTAGTAGGTGCTTGGTGAGTGGCGTCATCATGAGCGCCGAGCCATTTGGGTTCACTGACCCACGCCTGGCTGTGCGTGGCTTAACCCATACCTGGGGAAAAGAGGATCCTGGTGGTTGAGCTGAGTGCGGGGTATGTCTGGACCCTCTGGGACCCCCCGGGTGTGGCAATATACTGAATTGACCCCTGCTTTTTGTAGACGGATGTCCTGGCTAGGCCCAACCAAGATGATTCAGTCAATCGCCTCTTCTACTCTCTTCTTTCATCTTTCACTTTTTCTTCCACCTCTTTCTCTTTTCTTCTACACAGATCTGTTCCATCCTTTTTCACCTTAGGCGGCAAGGGCCAACCTCGAGTGGAGACAGGTCTTGTCCCTGCAACCGCAGTTGGGTATAGTGCCCGGGCAGCACTGGTAAAGTAATTGTCAGCCAAGCCTTTCTTGTTATGGCACCTACCCCTTGTCGGGCACTGTGGTGGGCGGTGCACCCGGGTACTGAATTTCCTTCCAATCTTCATGGGCCCCAAGCTCAATTAAACCTTTAATCAGGCCCTGAAAAAGGCCCGCACCGAAGTCCATGACCATCCCGCAAAGTCCCGAGTTTTTTAAATTTACAAAGTTTCTTGTCATGCATTCTGAGGCTGAAAAGTCACTTGCAAAGCTTTCTCCCTTTTTCGTTTCAAAAGTACTCGAAGGTGTTGTCTGTACAAACTTCAGAGCCAAAAACATGGCGTCGGTCGAGATAAACATGAAACAACAAAGTAACGCCCTAACGCCTTGAACTCTGTTTCGGTCACGAGGTTAGCGCGACTCCTCACCACAAGCTGTACACCGTTCAGAGATTTATCTTTGAGAACGACTTGCTCGAAACATCTGAGGAGGAGCTCTGAGGGCCTTTCCAGTCAAGGGGTTGCCCGGACAGGCTTTGGCTCTGCCGCCGTTGCTCCCTCTTCTTACCAGTGGCCGCGCCGCTGCGTGCGCTGCGCCGCCATGGGTAGGGCTTCTCTGGTGGCTTTTTTTTTTTTTGAATTATGCCGCACGAGAGCCAAAGGAAGTCTCATTCCTTGAGGACGCGCCCCAGCCAATGGGAGCATATCCACCAGAAATTGGCTTCACTTCGGAAAAGGGATTTTAGGTGCTGTTTGGCCAACGTTTGGCGTGGTTTGAAAGCTGATGACGTCGGTTCGCTCCATGGGACCCCCCAGTTCATGCTTTCGCATTAAAAGAAAAACCTGTTTCGGACAGTCTACGGTAGCATTTACAGACGACGCCCTGACAGTGCTCGTATAGTTGGCTTTGCCACCGACAGATGGCGCAGCGCGAGACGAGAGTATACGGCGCCTGGTCCAATCATATCCGTACCAAAAATGGGGTATCCCAAGGGATTTAAATGCCTGTTTTCCTATTCAATTTTTACTTTTTATGAATAAATTATTGCACTTTAAGAATTGTGCATTAGAGAGACACACACCAACATAATGAAATTGTCTGCTAAGCTTGGCACCAGTGCACCTTCGACGCTTCCAACATCTGTCAGCCGCAAATTAAACTAGGCTAGCATGGTCGAGACATCATCTGCGAATGCTGCCGAAAAATTGCTCAGAACTTTTTTTTTTTTCAGTGTATTTTTAATTTTTTTTTTTTTTTGTTGTAATCGAACATTACCTAGCCGCACCTTTGTAGTAAATTGCAGCACAACGCATTGAGAAACCAATTTTTGCAGACCGTCTAAAGTGGGTTTGAAACGCCAGTGTTGTAACCAGGGGTCTGCGTTTTCGGTGTGTGTCGATAAACCCTGAGAAGTTAATCCCCTAACCGATTTTATCTAAATCTGTGGAAGCCGAAAAACCTCGAATTGGAGCTGTCCTCAAATAGAAATATGCTAAGCTTTACGTGACGAAACTCTTCATTTACGGCTTTATTTTGCTCACTTTGGACACAGCATGCGCTGTTTGCAAGACTGCTTCTTTCTTTGGGAACCACAGCCGGTTTTTTCTCTTGCTTGTGCTACGACGTTTACTAAGTATTCGGTTTACGCATATGTTCTCAGGAGGTTAGGGCACCCCTGCCCGTGTCCTGCTTTTTTTTTTTTTCTTTTTTTTGTCAGAAGCTTGATATGAACACTTTTGAATTTGAAGACAAATAGGCCCGGAAGCACTGAGACTTGTTTATAACCAAGAGCGTCACTGAGAGATTCCAAGCACTTCAAAGGCTACGTGAAGCGTTTGCGCAAGAATGAGTTGGACTGATAAAAGCGAGAAAGTTGTACATGAATGCTTAAAGAATGTGGTTGTCCTGTGCTTCTCCGTGTTCTATTCTTTCGATTTTAAGTATGAAAGTTTACCCGAGTGCAAGCACCATCCATTCTGCTTGAGTGCACTGAAAACCTATGTAATATTCCAGTTTCGCAGACAAACTTCTGTCGGATTATACCAGCAGAAATGGTAAATGTAATTCACACCTGCAGTAATAAAAAGAGTGACACGAGCGAAACCCACAGTTGCAAATGATTGTGAGCATTCTATGGTTACCAAAATGCAAATTTGGATTTCAGCTTTCTCTTTCAGACGGGTCTAAATGTAATGGGGTCGTGTACTATACGGGGAATTTTTGTAGCTCAGAATTTCAAACTCTGGGGCCCCCGTTGCTACCGTATACAAGTCTAAGAATTGTTATTTCTGGGAGATCTCTCGGAAGATGCGATCTTGAGGTGGTGGGGCATTGTGGAGTTACCAGTTGAATATGTGCAGGGTGAACTGCTACGATGTGCTGAGTGCCCAAGTCCCGTTCGGAGGCTACAAGATGTCCGGCATCGGCCGAGAGCTCGGGGAGTACGGCCTGGAGGCGTACACCCAAGTCAAGTCGGTGAGCCAGCCTCTGTTCACACACTGCCAATCATACTGCCAGTCACAAATGTCCTTTCACATACAATCACAGTTAATCACATGTGGTCATTCACTAGGCCAATCAAAACATGGCTATTCACCCGTGGTCATTCACATAGGGCTAATCACATGTGGCCAATCACACATAGCCAATCACATGTGGTCATTCACATAGGGCTAATCACACACGGCCAATCACACACGGCCAATCACACACGGCCAATCACACACGGCCAATCACACACGGCCAATCACACACGGCCAATCACACACGGCCAATCACACACGGCCAATCACACACGGCCAATCACACACGTCCAATCACACACGTCCAATCACACACGTCCAATCACACACGTCCAATCACACACGTCCAATCACACACGTCCAATCACACACGTCCAATCACACACGTCCAATCACACACGTCCAATCACACACGTCCAATCACACACGTCCAATCACACACGTCCAATCACACACGTCCAATCACACACGGCCAATCACACACGGCCAATCACACACGGCCAATCACACAAGGCCAACCGCCCACACTCAGTCACACCAAGCAATCTCGTGCAGTCAATCACGTACACCCAGTTATTGCATTTGTGCAAGAAACATAGTAACAAGGTCCAGAAAAGGATTTTCTCCGTAAATGCAAACTCCGCACGTAGCACTTTTGCTCGAGGATGTTACCTGTTGCAGACGTCGCTGGGCTCCCTGCTGTCAATCGCAATGATTGGCTACACTCGTGCTCTGCAGGAGGCTAGCCATTCATAAACAGCACATTGGTTACTCAAGAATACTTGGGATTTAAACAATTTCAAATAAAAACAAATGTCAGTTACTATATTCAACAATTTGCATAAAATGTAAAAGTTCATTACAAAAAAAAGGCATTCTTAACTAAGTCAGACAATTTTTCTCCACTGAAAGGAATACTAAAATGGAAAATTGCGATACTAGTATCACATTCAGTAGTTGGCAGCTGGAAACAAGAGGACAGGTCGCTTTTGAATGGTTGCCCCCTGGCAGCTGCACTGGGGTCATTCTTGTTTTTTCATCTTTTGTTTGATGGGTGAGTATTATAGAACAGACACACTGCAGAGTCCAGTGTGAACTGCCTCTATGATTGGTTCCTCCACCAAATGGTTGCGATTGTGTTCAAGCATAAATTATCTACCCAAGTGAGCAGTACTTTTACGGAGCGGCGCTGCTCTGCGAAACTTACAACGCAAGGAGATTCCATTGAAGCGTAGGGGCACTTGTTTCCTTGCTTAGATACGAGCAGTGTTATGGCACCAACTCGGAAACAAACTTTTCGTTGGTAAACACAAGAAATGATTACTGACTTGCAACCAGTGGATAATTGGGTAATCATTTATTGCATTATTAAGTTCAATTTTCTCGTGTTTTCCGACGAAAAATTTGTTTCTGAAATGGTGCTATGACGTTGCTCATACATGAGCAAGGAAATAAGTGTTGCAACTCAATTTTCAAACCCTTTTAATGGATTTTTAATGGATAAATTGGAATATGAGTTTGCTGTGTAGAGCTGGAAGAAGTTACCTATTAAATAAGTGCAGAACATTGTCTAGATGCTCCGGTTCTTTCTAATAAAGTATACTGTGATCAGACCATGCTTTTCTGCTGGTATTGATAACAAGTATGGGGAAATTATCCTTTTTTATAGGTTGTCGTCAAGATGGCCGAAAAGAACAGCTAGGTCAAACAAGCATGCGATCAAACTTGCAACACTCAAAACAAGTGCCTACTTTGAATTTTTACGTGAACTTCGAATAAAAAGTTTTCTTAACAAAAGTCTGAAGTGTTTCTTCTAGGGAAACGAACGTAGGTCTATTCGCAATGCTGGATGCAAAGAAGGCCTGATCTGTTCATGAAGCTTTCTCCTATAGACAGACACCACCTCTGTTTAGTTACGCTGCCTCTGCCGGTATGCTGGGAACTGTAGCCTTCCTGCACACGCGACTACCTTGCTGCGGGTCTGCACGAGCAGAGCACGAGACACGAGCTGTCTTTTGCACTGCTGCCTGCCCTATGTGAACTAGTTATGGCGGCGTCATTCATGCATGGAATACTTGGTGAGATCGGTCTTTACAGAATTGGGACCACTGTGTCCTTCATTGGACTGCCTCCAAATTTTTCGATGCAAAAGCATTAACTGTCCCATGGAGCGCAGCCCACGTTGGCTGTGACCGCGAAAAACGGGCATCTAAATAAATGGCAGCTAAAATGGCTGCAACACGTTCCCATTGGCTGCGACGCTTCGTATCAGGTGCTTCGTCAGGAAAATTGGTGGGGCACCCAAGGTCAAAGCAGACGCGCCTAAAAGAAAAAAAAAAAAAGCTTGAGGTACACCTAAGCACTTTTTATGAGTTGTGAATGCGAAAGCATGCAAGCCGCTCGCTTGCTTCCTTTTTCGTCTGCTGCTTACCTTCGTCGCCGGTCAGCACGCGTGCTCCTCTAAGCATCGCTGACCCTGGAGTCTTCATGTTAACAGCACGCTGATGGACACGCAGCACCTTGGGTGAGCGGTCGTGGAAACTGACGAGCGCAGCGGCCAATGGGAGCCCCGTCGATGCGCGCCAGCCCATGGAATTGAAGGCGAAACCCATCAGCTTTACTTCGCTCCTTTGGGATCGGGGAAACTAGGTGCCGTTTTTGCGCTTCAAACTGTTAACGTCGGCTCGCTCCATGGGACAGTTAATGCTTTCGCATTAAAAAAAAAGAACTCGGAAGAAAAGCACAGCAGCGCAGATGCACCGTCATGGAAGGCGTGGAGCCGGCAGAGTCCGCCGCGCCTGCGCGGTGGGGGAGCGTGATGTCGCCGCCGGAGCGCCATGTGCGATAGGAAGACGTGGCGCGGTGCCTGTAGGAATCCGCTGCGTGTAGGAATGCTTTTGCATTCCTTCACATAAGCAGTCTTAAGTGTCCTCCTGCAATTTTTTTCCTCAATGAACCATTCATTGGATATGGCCTGTGGGTCTTGTGCAAGTTTGAAAATAATAGAGTATGTGTTCTGAGGCAAGTATTTCATTCATCAGTCAGCCTTTTTTGCAGGTAGTCTCCTCTCACTCCCTTAATGTTGGTGCTGCCTAATGGCCCATTGACCCTTGGTGTGGCTGAATAAGCTACAGTAGAGAATGCACACTTAAACCATCCTATTGCTTAAAACCGGTGTTGCCAGTTATCTGAAGTTTTATCTGAAACCATGGAAGACTCTGTTCTGTCCTCCAGAAATGTTTAGACGTTCTGCGACAGAGCAAAGCTATATCGCCCGAGCTGCCCGACACTATCTAATGCTCAGGAAGTCACATTTTTTAATCTTAACTATCGCAAATCGCACCCGTTGCACCAAAATGGTGGTGTTCATAGACAAACGGAGAATGGAGCATCGATACATTGATGATAGCTTATTTAGCAACTCTAGTTCAAGCGACGTCAGAAGTGCATTTTGTCACCTGACTGGACTTTTGGAGTACAGGGTGGCCACAGTGGACTTTGTCATAGTGTACCGTGCACTGTAAAATGAGCTGGAGAGATGGCAAACGCACATAGAAAGCTCCAACCACAGAGCTCAAAGTGTTGTTGAGGTCACGATTGGTTCTACACCAGAGTCATTTACCAACTGACCTTTGTCTGTATGCAACAAAGAACAAGGATCTTGTGTCATTGATTTATTCAAAAATGGCATTTACTTTAACGCCGTGCTCACACACTTCGACATTGTTACATTTCAAAAGAGCTGCCTCAAGACGAATTCCAAGAAGGGCATACATAAGAGTTCCCTCACACTACTAGAAGTGAGGAAAAGTTTCGGTCTAAGAGGGCAAGGCTCATGCAGGCATCTATCCAATACTTTATTTATTCTGATCTTAATTGAAATGCCTATCGGCACAAACAACTTCTAGATCAGCCCCTTCCCTTCCCTGCTGTGGGATGGGCTTGCTGCACTTTGATTTTGAAATGTTGCCGTAGCCTCGTTGAGTGACAAAAATACTCTGAATTATTTTTTTTATTTGAGGATTCTGATGTTCATTTTTGTGCTTCTTGAACGACCAAACAGAAAAAAAAAACACTGGCCGTTGTTAGTTATCAATTAGGCTTTCCCAGATGACGAATTTTTCTATTGCAATCTACTGAAAGACGAATAAACAGGGCTTTGCATCTGCTACCGCTTTTCTTGATGCATCTCTTTACTAGTTCAATTTTGCACGTCTGCGTGGCAACAGAACTAAAAATAAATTATATTAGCATTTCAGAACGAAGTGTATATTGTAAACCTTTTGCAGCACTTTGTAATGGTGGTTGGTACTAGTGACATCATTTGTGGAACAACATAGCACATTCTTAAAAAGCTTAATTGAAAGGTACTTGAGTATGAACCGAACAGAGGAGCACTTGGCCTACAATACATGCTGTGCTATTTAGTAAAGGCAACTAGGTAGGAACTGATCAAACTGCGGGGTGGAAAGGGGCTGGGAGGGTGCGCACCTACTCCGATGTGCGTAACTTCGTAGCCCCGCTCTCTATTCCTCAGTTAAGAGTTCCTAGTTGCCTCCAAGATGTGCAGCATGTATCGAAGGCCACGTGCTCCACTGTTCGCATTTAATACATGCCCAATAGCACACTAAACATTAACAGATCCAAAACTTTTGTAAAAAAGAACGGAGGTCAAATGTTTCTTTCATACCTCGGACAAATAAGTTTTCACAAAACATAGCGCGTCAGAAACCACGAATAATAAATATATGTTGAGATCCTCAGACAGCAAAGATGTAGTTTGAATTAAACCTCAAAATAAACTTCCGTGTCGTTAACGAGCCACTTGAAATGCCAGTGCATAATTATTTCGGCTTGAACTTGCACAAATGTAGCTTTGTAAAAGGTGGCCACCGACTTTGAACAAAATGCCCTTAAAGTGAGAAAGGGTATAGGGATGACTTGCCCCTCTTTCCCCAACACGTGAGTAAGCCAAATCTAAAGAATCTGCCCAGTACTAAGATAAGAAGCATGCCACATTTTTCTCACAGCTGGGGACACAAAATGGCTGACGAGCTGACAAAGCGTCGATGGCTTGAAAAGGAAACTGCACGACATGCTCGAAGACGGCAGAACATATTGGCATGCAAACAGCTAAATATGTACCAACTGTGACATATCTTTTCGTGCAACATTGCCTGTACAGGTTGCATTTTGTGTCTTTTTCGTATGTTTGTCAAATCAGTCGTGCATGCATACGATTTAAGTGTTGCACGCTTCTGTTGGGTTACTTTCTTCTTGACTAAAACAGCGCAAATAAGTTACGTAAGGAAGAGACAACAGGAAGGAAAGAGCGCTGACTCACAACTGAGGTTTTAATAATGTAGTGAAAGAGAAGGAAGGGGTCAAGTGCTGTAATATTATTAAATTAAAGAAGGTTACAATTATTAACCTCTTTCTAAGGGCCATATTAACGGAATGACAATTTGCAATTCTAAGTAACTATCTACGTACAAATATTCAGATGTGATCTACAAAGTTTTCGGTGACCCAACGGTTACTGGTTGTCACAGCCAGAAAAAAAGAAGAAGAATCACGATGTCGACGGTGATCCCAAGGGCGTTGGCTTCCACAGAATTCACAGTTCATGGATTCCGTTCAAACGACATTCGAAGAACACGCCGGGGGACTAAAGTTCACGCATGAATGGCCGGAAAACCAGTCCCTCCAATTCTTAGATCTCAAAATAACATTCCACGAAGACAGTGTATGCTGGATGTACGCCCCACGAACAAAAAAAAGTCTTCCGCAATTCGACTCCGCACACACTAAGCTCGTCAAGAGAGGAATTGTTGCCAGTACGTTGGGGGCGGCTATGAGGAAGTCTTGCGACCACACAGCAGGAGAGAGCTTCAACAACCAGCTGCAGAGACTTCGCGCTTCAGGGTACCCGACTTCAGTTATTTCCACCATCGTGGAGAGCATGTTAAAACAACGTCAAAGAGGAAGTCCAAACCGAACAAAGATCCGACCTGTGGCAATGCCCTACATTCACCGTCTCTCCCATAACCTAAAAAGAGTAGCCGCAAAGTTTAAGGTTCCTATCCTCCTCACAGCGCCTGACAAACTTAAAAGATTATGTCCAAAAATCAACGAGCAGTGGGATACACACGACCTATGTAAAATCAACCATGCAAGAAAGTTCGTGGAATGTCAGAGCGGCATCATATATAAAATACCATTGTCATGTGGGAAGGTGTATCTGGGACAATCTGGAAGGTGCATCAATGTGAGACTTAGGGAACATGCGCTTTCACTAAACTCAACGCCAGCGGGCCATCTTGCTGTGCATGTGAGAGATTGCGGGTGCACACCAAGGTTTTCTGAGACTAAGGTGCTTAAACATTTTAAGGAACAAAAGACTAGAGAGGTGTACGAGGCGTGCAAGATCGCGAATAAGGGCCTAGCCTGCATAAGTACGCCTTCGATTGCTCTGACGGCGAAAGAGCTCCAATTTTTGAATTTTAGTCCCTAAATTATTTTTCTTCCTGTTTTCTTATTCCTTTTCCTTCTTCTCAATTTTCATTTCTGTGGAAGCCAACGCCCTTGGGATCACCGTCGACATTGTGATTCTTCTTCTTTTTTTCTGGCTGTGACAACCAGTAACCGTTGGGTCACCGACAACTTTGTAGATCACATCCGAATATTTGTACGTAGATATATTCACTTGGGTTACTTAGAATTGCAAATTGTCATTCCGTTAATATGACCCTTATAATTGTAACCTTCTTTAATTTAATAATATTACAGCACTTGACACCTTCCATCTCTTTCACTACATCATTATTAAAACCTCAGTTGTGAGTCGGCGCTCTTTCCTTCCTGTTGTCTCTTCCTTACGTAACTTATTTGCGCTGTTTAAGTCAAGATGTCTATCCAACTCGCCTAGCAACTCATTTTGTTACTTTCTTCGTCTAATGCGTTGTTCGACATATTTTATTTTGTGTAATACTAGTTTCTTTTATTGTATACAGGGTGTTTCACGAAAAGTGGACAAATTCAATATAGCAAAAACAATGCTTCGCAACAAAAAAAAAAAGGATTGTGTCGTTTTGGTTTTGGGCCAGGGGCCCGTTTAGGAAAATTATTAAAGCTTGCGATAATTAAGTTGTTAATTATTTTTGCATAATTAACCTTTTTAATATTGTGTTTAAGGGCATGGTTTCAATTAGAAAATTGCTCAGCATCATCGAAAAACTCTAAATTAACAAATTGCAGAACGATAGAAGGCACGCGCAGCACTTTACGGCTTTCTGAAAAACCGCACAACTTTGACGAGCTTTTAAGTTTCAGTTTGCAATTGGAGCGCTTCTCGGCCCCAATGGCACCGCACCCCGTGGAGAAAGAGTGCAACCAGCCTCTGCTGCGTTGCGCAAGGACAGCACAGCACAGGTTGGTCCCGACGGCACCGCACCCTGTATGCTCTAGGCTGTAAAGTTATTGGCCTTGCTTTGGTAATTAGTTTTGCTTGTCCCCATCATCGACGTTGCAAGGATTGGAACTTGGTCAAGCTGCAAGCTCCTCCTTGAAGTTGCCTTTCACATGCGGTAGTAGTTAAAAGCTTGCCTTGCAGGTTACACAAAAAGCCGCACAAACTGGATGCCACATGTCGACAGGCTCTCTTCCATTGGCAGACGCTCCATACAAAACCACAGAATAATCGCAAACGGAACAATTAAGCTGGTTGTTGACCCCAGCTGACTACCATAAAATACCGAGCAAGTGTCCATGCAAAAGTTGGAGATAATGACGAAAAAAAGGAATGGGCTCTTGTTAGGTTAGAAATAAAAGCAGAAGGGGCATGCAATAGGCCCTTGATTGATCTTATGGAAGGTTCAATATTTCAAGCAGCTGCACCGCTCTTGTCAAGCTTGCTTCACACCGGCACCCTCGCATCGAGCTTTACCACATTACAATGATATATGCACATTGTGCGCTTTGCACTAGCTTTTCGGAGAAGCAGCCGATGCAGAGGAGCACCTCAGTTAGCTCCGTGGGCTCGAAAGCTTGCTAAAGTGGGCGCTTCACACATATTTTACTTATTTGAAATGTTTAGAGCACTCGGTGTGACATAGATGCATGCTCGGTATTTTTACGGTAAATGGACAAGCGGGGTCCATCACCGGTCGCATTCATGGGGGCCCTGGTAGGTGACGACATTCTTGTCTGTCTCGTGAAGCCGAACTTGGAGGTGAAGCTGCTCTGGGAGGTCGTCTCGGAGCCGCTGCCAGATGAACACTGCCAAGTTCTCGGTCGTGCTGCGAGAAAATGAAAATGCTTGGCACAATGCTGAGGTGAACTTCTGCAAGCAGCCACACTTCAAAAAGCTAGTCTGACCACTGTGGGTGGAAAACTTGGGACGTCACTCTGGCAACCACGGAACGCCTTACTGGATTAGCTCAGTTGTGGAACTCGCTACTGAGAAGGGTCCTCCCGTCGTTTGAAGTGCCATCTAGATTTTCGTTTCAAAACTGTGTTCCATAAAGTATGGTGAAACGTCATCTAGATGCTGTGCTTTAAAACGTATGTATTCCATAGAATGCACTGCAGTTACAACAGCAGCCGTCCCCCCCCCCCCCCCCCGAAACGGTGGCGCGTCAGACGGAGGGGGGGTTACTGCTTGTGCAAGCAGCGTCTAAGGGCAGTTCTGCAACTGAACTAATCTAGTAATATTGGCCTTAGTGAGGTAATGTTCTTATTGTTCTTTATTGTTTGCACGCGAGCAGGTAGTTATCCTAGCGCTCCCAGCGGCACCACTCCTGCGAACAACAGAGGACTGTTTTTAAACTATGCTCTTTTTAGAGCGCAGCTCTTAGGCGCCCGTTTCCAGGTTGAGCAGCGGCGCCGTTGGCCTAATTGCGGTAAATTTAGCAGGAAAATTGGCGTCGCGTGACTTCGACACAAATTCAATTGCCCACTAAATTTAGCGAGGAAAATGACGTCGCACGACTTGGTGTCACGTCGCCTGTGAACGAACTCTGTTTCTCCACTAGATTTAGCGGGAAAATTTGACGTCGTGCGACTTCAACAGCAATTCACTTCCCTGCTAAATTTTGCGGGAGAATCGACGTCACGTGAGCTCGACACCAATTCAGTTTCCCCGCTAAATTCAGCGGGATGACGTCACATGACCTCAACAACACTTCAGTTTCCCCACTAAATTTATCGGGGAAAATGACGTCGCACGACTTGGTGTCACGTCACTCATGAACAAATTATGTTTCTCTGCTAGATGTAGAGGAAAAATTGACGTCACGTGACCGCAACAGCAATTCAATTTCCCCGCTAAATTTAGAGGGGAAAATGACATCACATGACTTGGTGTCACGTCACTTATGAACGAATTCAGTTTCTCCGCTAAATTTAGCAGGAAAATTGACGTCATGTGCGAAGAAGGAGGAGCGGAAGGAGGAGGAGGAGCAGGAAAGTAGGGGAAGGAGGACGGGCATACCCTCCCCTCTGTACGCTCCTCCTCCTTTTCAAGAGCTGCGCTCTAATTTCGCGCTGCAGAGATTTGTAAACATGTTTAATTTTATGCAAACATTTGTGAAAACTTTCTCACCATAAAAGCTACAATAGAATCACTTTACACCGCAGGCAATGTGCATCCAACGTTCCACCACTTCTGTCTATAGGGCGGGTTGATAGCGTAGTGAGCGAAAGGCGCCAGGTATTTTAGAAGACTTGTCAAATGACCTTGATCTAATAACGTTGGTTTGACTATCGGTACCCAGGGGCCATCCTGTACCGCTTTTAATAACTTTATTAATATACGAAGCGGGTTCTTTTCTGACAAGTGCAGCGGAATGTCTGACCTTGCGTTTTTGGGACCTTTTTGCCATCAAACATGCCTGACCAACTTCTCGGAGCTTGGCTAGTTTATTGTTGGGTAGTTTTGCAGTATTCATATTTTTTACAACAAAAGACGGTGGTGTTTGACTTTTCAACATTGCATTGGTGATGGTGACTGCAGGCTTACCTCACTTTGTTTCTGAAGTGCGACACATCTTTGTCTAGGTTCTTGTGATCGAGTTCGTCCAGCACTTGACGCTGAAATAGAGAAATATTGAAATGGAAGTCCAGGTCAAACGGGTAACCTAGATTCACTAATGAGCTTTGGCACTCTATTCCAGATTTTCATCTTGGTGCCGCCATTTTGGGGCCTAGTGCAAAGCGGCCTCGACTGGCATTCGTTGCGACTAGAAAATGCAGCTTCTTAAAGGGTAACTGCAAAGAAAAAAACATGTATGTTTAAACCTAATTGGGACAAGCATGTCGCAAAACAATTTTTCCGCCCAAACAAAATTTTTTACAGCAATATTTGTTGCGTGAGACTGATTTTAGTTTGCGGCTATTTTGTCCGTTTTAAATCGCGCACAACAAAGTTGGTATTACACGTCACATAGTGGCTGCTATACGTCACGGAGTGACGTATAACAGCCACTCCGCGCGCGTCGAAAGAGCGCGAGTTTCAAATGTGGAGAAGTTGTGACTCCCGACTAACTTACGTCCTGCGGCGTAAATATTGCTAGAAAAACTTTGTTGCTTCGCGGAAGATTTGTTTTGTGACATGCTTGTCCCATATGGGCTGTTTAAAAAAACACTTTTTTTTTTTTTTTTCAGTTACCCTTTAAGCTTGGATGCCGGAAAACCCAGGCGACATTGTTCAGCTTCGTTGTGGACTGTTTTTAGCTCTGCCGGAGGATGAAAAATAATTTCCAGCGATTTCGGATAAGGCTTGAGATAGCTGGCAACAATGTTTTTAGGCACCAAGATGGCTGATGTGTCATTATAATCTTCCGCATAGCTTGTCTAGTGGCTTTGGTGTGGCCCAGTCATCTGGGTATGCCAAATTACTCTTAGCCAAAGGGTGGATGCTAATGGCTGTACAGAAGCTTGCGCCATATAGCCTAGAGACCAAAAGTATGATTCATCCCCACACCCTTCTTAAGCCAATTTGCTCCCCCATTGCACTTTCCTAACCATAACCCAGGCAAACTATAGTTGCTAGCTGATTTTCCCACTGCTCAAATGACATTGAGCTAAATGCCACTTCCACTGGATCTCCAGCTAAAAAAAGGCACATTTTTCAGAGTATTAATTGAATGCTGGACTAAACTAAACCTAAAAAAAAAATACACACATGGCAGAGTGCGTTGGATAGACTATAGTTCACACAAAGGATAAAAAATACTGAAATGGACGGGGGACTGTCCCTCGTCCATTTTAGTGTTTTTAGTTTTTCTGTGTAAACTAAAAAAAAAAGTGAAAGCCGTTCACAACTTCCTGTAACGCCGAATTGGAGCGCAGCTCTTGAGGAGGAGGGAAGGGTACCGAAGGGAGGATAGACCCCTTCTCCTCCTCCTCCCTTCATTCTTTAACATGCTCCGGGGGGTCACCTAACCTCGGGGGGGGGGGGGGGGGGTCACGTGACCTTGGGGGGTGTCATGTGACTTCAAGGGAGGTCACGTGACCTCGGGGAGGGGGGCCACGTGACCTCAGGGGGTCACGTGACCTTGGGTGGGTCACGTGGGGGTCACCTTGGAGGGTCACGTGGCCTTGAGGTGACCTTGGGAAGGGGCCACGTGACCTTGGGGGGTCACGTGACCTTGTGATGGGTCACGTGACCTCGGGGGTCACATGATTTGGGGGGGTCACGTGACCTTGGGGTGACCTTGGTTACGGCGACGCCGATGCTGCTCAAGCCGAAAACGGGCGCCTAAGAGCTGCGCTCTAAAACTTTTTTTTAGGAAAATTTTTTGTCTGTCTAATAACTTGAACTCGACCTAATTGAGCCTGGGCGAGCTGTTCCCTTGCCTGGTGCTGACGTAGAAACGGGAGTAATATTACTATATTCAGTGACAGGTTAAGAATTTGGGAAAAGCTCCTCCCAACTCTTTTCCCTTTAGCAGAGCGAATGCTGGAGAAGAGGTCACCTCCTCCAGCGTTCGCTCTGCTAAGGTGAAAAGAGGTGGGAGGAGCTTCCTTCAATTCTTAACCTGTCACTGACTATAATAATAACATTTTATAAGGATGTTAGTAATGTTTTGCAAACGCATACTTGTAAAATTTTACCAACCCTATAAACATGTGTACATTAGAATCACTCTGAATGAGTTATCAAGGTATGTCAACATAATTTGTTGGTGAGATTCGATAATATGTTACAGTTTCTTTGGAGCCAAAACAAGCAAGGTTACAGAATAAAATGTCAAAAGAGCACACAACGTCGCCACTCTATTTGCATGTTTTATAGTTCCACTATCCGAGTTCATATCAGAGGGGCAATGAACACTCCACAGAAATTGCCCTTTTTATCTTCATGCAGTTTGCATCATAAATGTATACGAGGAGGGTTGTGCACCAACCTGTATGCTGCTTTTTAGAGCAGTTATGTTTATCACCATTCCAGTATCAGGATCCACCTAAAACATATAATAACACAACAAAGATTAAAAAAAAGCCAGGGGTTAATAATAATAATGATAATAAGCGGCTCGGTCAGTAGGGCAGGGGTCTAACATCGATCTAACAAATATACGCTGCTATCGATCCCTAATAGGATTGTGCGAATATTCGAATAGTAGGTTTGAACCTCGAGATGAACTGTAATATTCATATTTTTATGAAGCGTAGATCGTGGCAATCTAGCCCCCTTGAGTGCGCTTCCTACCGAGCACCGGTGCACTGCGGAGAAGCAACACCGGCGGCGCTCGCTTTCGCGGTTGTTGCTTCACCGCAGTGCACCGGTGCTTGGTAAGAAGCGCACTCAAGGGGGCTAAACCCGCCGCTATCAGCACTCTGAAAAATACGGATGGTGCACGTGCGTGCCTCGTATAAAAAAAAAAAAATAATAATAAAAAAAAAAAGAAAAAGTAGAAATTTTGTGAATGTTAATTTTTGCAGCGAAGTAAGATTTTAATCATTAAAGGGACGGTGCAACGATATATTCAAGTGGAGTGTTTTTTCACATTACACGAGCTATACTGGCACTCGCTGACCAAGAAACTCCAATGTTGCAGTGCAATTTCGAAAAAAAAAGCGAGCGTTTTTTTTTGTTTTTTTTTTTCAATGTCTCCTTCGCAGAACTTGGTGACGTAGCGTGAGGGTCGCAGTGTCGGCAGTAGCCCCAGTGACGGTAATTGAATGCGGCTCGTAGAATCGGACCCGAGCATCGCTTGCGCACTTGATTTTTGGATCGTGATAATCGATAGCCCGTGTCCAATCGCTGCAATGACGACCATAACCGAATCACGTGGCCGCCTGTTCTGGCTGCGAGTTGAGGGTATTGAGGGGTGAACCCGAACGGCGTGTTTCAACCTGTGTTCAACAGCATTATTATTATTATTATTATTATTTAAACATCAGATTGAAGAAAGGAAAATTTTCTCGAAGCTTTCTGGAATTAACCATGTTGAATTAACCTGAGACTGGGGTAGAGAAGAAACATCAAAACATAGAAGGAACAGAAAAGAGACAGGGCGACGTCTCATAACTCAGCTTGAGCCGAGTTTGAGACGTCGTACTGTCTATTTTCTGTCCCTTCTACGTTTTGATGTTTCTTCTCTACCTCCAGTCTCACGTTCAAAGGTTAATATTCACCAGCTCGCCCTTATGATTTTTTCTAGAATTGTTTCGTTATACTTTTTTTTTAGTTATACTATTGAGCTAATGTTTTTCGTATTTGGAGTAACACACCGTAGTGTCTGATATTTAAACACCACCCGATGAAATAAAATGCTGCATATATAATTTGCCAAACAGGCAACTTATTTGACGTCTAAAATTTATTGCATGCTTTAAAAAGATATCAACAGATAATTAGTTCTTTTCTTTTTAAAAGAGATTATACAATTTAAATCATCACACATCAATTAAAAAAAAAAAAAACTTTTTAATACATTTATTGTTTTGTTTTTTTTTTCCCCTCCTTTTGTACCTAATCTCCCTGCTGACTAGGTGAAGCCCGTCAAACAATCGGTAAAACTTTTTTTTTCGCCGCTTTTATTTTGTGCATTTAAACTGGGATGAACGTTGACTGATCGGCGTTGACTAAGAATCCACGATATAGGCTAATATAGATGGAAAATCACTTACCGGACCGCGCACCGTGACTTCCACTGGAGGAGAGAGTAAAGCACAGCTCTATCATCATTATTATCATCTTTTGGGGTGGATAACACAAAATGTCAAGAAACTGATAATCTTACATTTATAGTTGTGGCCATGGCCGTTTGGGTTGTTGCACTTGCCGTACACTTGAGCGTTCTCCCCGTCCGAAAGGCTGGGGCTGAAGTGGAAGGGAGGAAAAAATGCAAGGATTCACGACTCGACGGGCCGTCAGTGGATCGATGGGACAGCTTGGCATACGAAGCGGAATGTTGCAACAGCGTTTCGTAGATAAAGTCGTCTAACATTTAAGAGTGCTACTTGTACGAAGTGAAATCGCACACACCTGTGAAGTCGATGGCAAGCGCTGAAGCATTCGATGCGGGTGACAGATGCAACAGGTTGAGAAAATCCGTTTCCTCTGCAGCCCTCCATCTTTGCGTGTTTCGAAAGCGAAACTTATCTGGACGTCGCGTAATAACACATGACGTCATGAACGATTATAACGGTCTTGAGCTCGTACATTTGACTAGGTTTCTTAGCCGTACAATTAAGATAAATATAAAATAAGACGTTTATAAAGTGTAAAGTCGTTTTTTTTAAATATTTGTTGCTTTATTGTGTGCACCTGAAACTTGCTATTCGGTTCAGCGGTTCAGCTTTGGCTATTTCTTTGACCTGTAGTCACGTGATCTTCTTTATTATTGAAAATGGCGGCGCCCATTCTATCCGCCTGTTATCCGCGAACCGTTTAGGATGTGGTGTAGCATAAATCTGACCGATTAACGTGTAATTGATTCGTGTGGCGTGGTAGTGGTAAGTCGATATGTGACATACTTCCTGGCATTCCGGCTTTCCTTCATGAAAGTGGCTCAGTAAACGTGAAGAGACGCGACATTCGTCCAGTCAACTAAATGTCGAATACAAATATCGTCTGCTAAACGGATCGAACCGCCATGTCGGGACTGTGGGCTAAGCTCACCCGCAATCCTGCGTCAGCGTACGTAGCAGTGTGTGTGAAGTGTCACAGTAGCGTCAGGTATGGGCACGCCGTTGAAGAGAAGGCGCGCGACGCAGAGGTCGGCGAGGGAGGACGCAGAGGAAAGCACGTGTACAAGACACTCTACCCCTGGGGCTCGAAAGCCGAGTTCGTTGAACAGCTGAAACAGACCGTCTGTTACAACGAAGGTATGGATTTCCTTCGGGCCGTCTTTAATATAATTTACAAAAAAGTTCGTCAATGCATTTACTGGTGCTATTTGGTCAGCAACATTTGTGTCTTTATTTCACTATTCTATATTAATTTTGCATCAAGGAAACTGGTAGTCCACCTTCGTTACCGTTTCTCTTTTAATCTTTCGTGCAATGCCTATCACCAGCACCTTGCAGCACTAAGCTTGTGGTTTTATGTATGTAATAATAGTAATAAAAAAAAGAAGCAACCTATGTTACAAAGCGAACAGAACAGTGCACTATAAAAGACAAGGACAAAGAAAAGGAACATGTAGGACACAAGCGCTGTGTGTCGTGCATCTTTCTTTTCTCTGGCTGTGTCGCGTGCCCTCCGAGCTCAATAACTTTGTGCAACTACCATTTCTTCCTCCCTTTCATTTGTATATTTATCATCATCATTTCATCTGTTAACACACAGCCGAGGAGGTAGCCAGCTCTTGGTCGTACGGGCTTCTGCCTTTTGGCTGCCTCAGGCACTCGGCTGTGTGGAAGTTGTGCCAAATAATACCTTGAACCTTGTCTTTTTGTGCGCTGTTCTCTTCACTATCTCATCATAACAACTGGCCCAGCTTGCCACACTTCGTCACAAATATGCCTGATTGGGCATATTTCTGACGAAGCAGGTCATCAGTAAAGAGCTGCTAAAAAGATCTTTATTGGAACGTAATGTGTAACACTTTCTTCTATCAGTTATCATATTTTGTTTTCGATATGTGTTTCTCCAAAGTGCTCCTTTTAACGCTAAGTTCTAGTTTTGGAGGTGCATGTTTAAATTTGTCGCAGTTTTGTACCACGTGGTAAAATTTGGGATAAGAGATGACACGCAGAATTTACGTCAAAGGGCGACGGAGGTAGTTACACAAAAACGCATCTGCTTTTCCATATCAATATTTGCTGCGTTTTTAAAAAAAATATTCAGAAGTAAATTTTGGCACCAGAGAGGTAGCAACAAAGACACTCACGACCAGTGGAAATTCTGCTACACTTTCAGATGGACTCGTGGTGCTCAGCAAACCTTACGGTGTTCCCCTCACCGTGGACTACACACAGCGTGGGAGTAAGTGCTGCAGTTTCGTTATGGTGCCTGGAACGAATCTCTGACTGGTGTGTTTCCCCGCACCCTGAAAAGTGGTCCCTCGATTTCCTCCTGATGACTTCATAGTAGTGTTGTGTTGCCGGCCGCATTCCTGGCAGTGTTAAGGCAGCAGTTGTGGGTGTGGCAGATGCTTGCTCTGCTGGGTCACTCGATGGTTTAAAGAAGCTTCTGCAGCCACGAGTTGGGACCCCTTGACAACAGAGATGTTCGCATTTGCTCGTGCTATTGCTGGGACTTCAGGCACCAACTGGATTGCAGCATCCGGCCATATGACATGCCAGTTTCTATGGTGTCATTTGTTGCCACCTGGGAACCATTTTTGATGCATGTGCGGGATGGGACATAAACGCACCAGTCAGACAAGTTTTGGTCACTGCGCTTCACTTCCTTCTGCCTTCGTGCCAATTGTTTTGTATATAATTTAATATGGTACATTTTTTTTTGTACAGCCGTGTACCTTTTTTTGCTGTATGATTTAATATGGTGTCAGGACACTACCCAATCAGTATTTTGCTGGAGAGCCGCATATATCTTTAATAAAGGCAAAAAACTCTACTGCACGAAACCGAAACACGAGCACGGAAGCTCATGGCCGGAAATCACGTGGCTACACACGACCACATTTTTTTTCCGCTTCTCCAGCATGTGAAGCAGATGACGACGACGATGAATTTGCAGGTACCATTTGTCGTGCGACTGTTGTAAACTTATGTCTCTTCCACTTGATGTTCTGTGCTTAAAGACCTATTGGCCGGTACCACAAACAAAAGTTCCGAAGTAGTAGCCCCTTGTCACCTTGCGCCGCCATCGCGCCGTACAGCCTGCGGTACGTTGCCATTTTGAGAATGACTTGTACATGTAATTCCTATAATCTGTGCAACATTATTTTTTCAATCAACGTATTTGCAGTCTTAAAAACCACAAAAATGGAATTCATATTCTTTTCTATATTTAATATTGAATATGTGCCTTAGATGACCCACGACTTTGAATATATTCGGTACAGATAGTTTGAACACCATGAGACTACAAGAAAGAAAGTGCACACGACTGAAACTAGCCAATTCTCGACCGGCTGTTTTTGGGCGGAAAGAATACGAAATTTAATCCACAAATTATGTTCTGGGTAGTTGGACTCTTATAGGTCATGTTCAAATAAAAACTTCGCCGAGCATAAACACACTGTCAGTGTCCCTCTAAAGGGACACTGACAGGGTATTTATGCTCGCCAAGATTTTTATATGTACATGACATATGAGAGCCCAACTACCCAGAATACAATTTGCGGCTTAAAATTAATTTTCTTTCTGCCCGAAAACTGCCAATCGAAAACTGTCCGGTTTGAGTCTCGCTCTATCTCTTCTCTGTGGTCACGTGCCATTTTGTATGGTTTAGGCATAGCCACCATAGATAATCAAATTCGTTTGTTATCACAGGCACACACTCAATACTAGAAATTAACAAAAGATGAGATAGCCATTTTTTGTAGCTTCTAAAAAACTGCAAATACGTTAATTAAAAAAAAAAATAGGTTGCACAATTACATGATTTTTGGTATCTTTCTCATCCTCTATATTTCTTCTTCCTCCCCAGTCCAGTTTTGGTTTCGAACAGTTGCGTTTTTTTACTTTATTAAAAATATACATGACACTGTAGCAAAATACTGATTGGCTAGTCTTCTGACACTATAATGGATTGGCTGTCAAAAAGTTAAGGAAAAGTTTTTGGGGGGTTGTCATTGTCCCTTTAAATACCTGTCCCTCTCTAAACACCTGGGTGGTACATGTATGCCACGAAATAAGTTGTCTCTGAAAGAAGGAATATAGTGCAGTATCTACACCGCGAGATCGATCTTGACTTAGGAACGATTCCAGAACCGATAGAAGCATGTTTAACAATCACTCCCAACTCAAGACGAGCCTCGCGATGTACATATCGCACTGAAAACAATTTTATTTGGTGAAAGTTCATTGTGTGATATACGCATTTTATCGGCGCCAAATCGGCGCTTTTCTAGTGTCGATTCAGCGCTTCGCCGTATGTGAGAACCAGCCTTCAATGTACGTCATGAGCGCAGGAGCCGTGTCCCTGACTAAGCGGCGGCACCACGTCACCGGGTTCGGGGAGTCGCCGTACAGCCTGGAGGATGCGCTGGAGGGCCTCTCGCAGCACCTGAACCACAAGCGCCTCTTCTGCATTAAGTCCGCGGAGAGGTCAGTCGCCTCGGCATTCCCCGCGGCTATTTTACGAATAAAGTTAATCGGAGCGCAGGGTTAATGGTCCTGAAAAAAGGCCAATTCAGTATTTTTTTATCTCGGACTATTGACCAGATGGAGTTTCCCGTTTATCTCTTCAAGGTTTGTTCAGTACAATGGGCCTATGTATTTCTGGACTGCAACAAGAGCCACTGTTTCAGTTTCAAGTTTGAACCATGCCATTTGTGCTTCTTAGAGGGAGGAAAGGTTGTGTTTTCCTAAAAGTGAAAGATGTGAACTTGTTGATATCATAGGATGGGGAGGGCAGCTGGAGGTTTTATGTGTCCAGGAGTTTGGCTATATCAAAGTACCGACGTTTATTGGAGTAACATTATTATCAAGATTTGTCATGGGACAATTAGTACTGCCAATCGCAAGGGCGCCAATGCCAAATGCAACATTGGTTTTGTCCAGACATTATTTATGGTAGACTCAACAATTCAAACTCCAGGGAGCCACAAATTTTGTTTGAATTATCATAAATTCATTTAAATATGATGCAAGATAAAATTATGATTTGCCATATGAATGGCTACACATACAAAGCAGATATTTGATGATTTCCTTTACATAGGCCTTATGTGCAGTAGGTATGCCACTCATAAAACTTTTGTGAAATGTATGACAAGTTTATTTAGCTGTCAGAGATGCAATTTATTGTTAACTGTTTAGGCAGCACATGACAACTCAAAACAAAACTAAGTTTTTTCATCAGGCCAAGGAGTTGTCTAATGTGGACTATCAAGCAGGGGACACATGAGAAATGAAAACAAGCACCATGCCGCAGTTTTCGTAGCAACTTGCACGGACGTTGTGACGTGAACCTAATCCATGCCGCCATGTCATAGCGTCCGTGCAAGTTGCTATGGAAATTTCTATGTGGTGCCCGTTTGCATAGCTCATGTGTCTCCTGCTTGAGCTCTGTTGAGTGCGTTTCTCACTGAGCATTTGTACACTGTAGAGAAGCAACACCCCCGGAAGCAAGCTTCGCGCAAAAAGTGCTGGCACCAAGTAACCCTGTGCACGCTATCGGAGACATACCTCTGCAACACAGATGGTGCAGCTCATCCTCAGCCTTGGTCCTAAGTTCGCTGTACAACCAGGAAAGTCGCCACCAGAGCTACTGTCGACGGTCAGACAAGTTTCCCACTCTGCTCCAGAAGCTGAATCTGATCGCGTCACCCCTGAAGGAGTTGACATACTTTTGCAACAAAAATCACAGGCCTCAACCCTACCAAGAAGGTGGTGAGCTACCTTAAGGAGCACCACTTGGCTCTAATGCCAGCGGATAAAGAGGGAGGCTTTGTGTTGATACACTACAACCTGTTTGGAACACAAGCCCTTTCAGCCATTGAGTCTGTTTTCTAATGCCATAACGACTAAGTAAGATCGAGAGTGAAGCTAAAAGACTGTCAGTCGCTGGAATTAAAAAAAGCTCTGCTCCTACATAGACCGCAGCAAACTTTTAAGCCTGGAATTATTTTTCAGTGCAAAAGCACATAAAACCTATTGCCCATCTCAGAGTTATTGTTTCCAAAAAGGGAACCTGGCAGAAGTCAGTTACATTTTTACTCCAAGAAAGACTAAACCTACTCACGATTGACGATCCTTATTTAATTAGGAGCTCAAACGAAGTAACAACGTTCTTAATCGAGTGTGGTGACAACAACTTGAACGTTTTTTCAATCGACATCAAAGACTTCTACTGCTCGCTACTTCATGACCGTCTTTTACACTGCATTGAAGAGAGCATAGACTCCTTTAGTACCGTCGCCTTCCAAAACGCTACGGGTATCGCCCAAGACAAATTCATTGATTTAATTACCTTGTATTTGCAATCCACCTTTGCCACCAGGGTCATGTATCACCCTGCCTTTGCCACTGGGTCGTTATCACCCCGGTGCTCAGCGACCTTTACCTTGCATACCACGATAGATTGTTGCAAAGAAGCTTAAACACCTCAGATATAATGAAAATATTTCGATACATCAATGATTATTTGATCTTCCTAGCAGTGTGCGAGTTGCAAGTTCCAAAGGCTGCATGAATCTGTTGGAGCTTATCCAAGAGCTTTCAGACAAGAAATCCATCAGATTCCTGAATCTACGACTATATTTATAGAGTGGTCACATATGCTGGTCATATGAGCCATGGGGAAAAAAGCCACTATTTCACTTCAACTTTGCACACTCCAAGCTGGTCAAGAGAGGCATCGTGAATCTATGCTTTAAAAACTCACTCACTCGGGCTGTTTTTTGAGCTTCCCAAACGAATTGAATTTTCTGGCTACCCGGACTTGAGTCTTCACAGCATGGTGTTTATTTTCTCGAAATTCAAAATAGCAATTGAGGAAACCGTAAATGGAAGGTAATGCCGAAACCAGCGTTTAAATTTGCATGCTCTCTCCAGCGGTGCGACGTCGCAGATGGTACAGACTTTCAGGTCACGCAGGTAGTTTTAAACAGGGTATGTCTTGTGTTTTTTGCGTGCTTCTCAGTGAATCAGCTACCAAGCATCCTTTTCCCACCATCAAACGTCTTGTAATCAGTTGGGAACATGGTTTACTACCCACTTTGCACCATTTCTGTCGTCACACTTCAATGTTGCCAGTAGGGGCTCTGGGTTTAAGAAACACAATGAAAGCTAAATTCGAAAATTCAAGAACTTTGCGAAATGTTTTTCTTTTTACACAATACTTGGGGAACTGGTACAGGCGTGTGTATCGGTGTGTTGAGCTAAATTTGAGGCAAATCAGCGACCTAAAAAAAATCGCTGGAGTACCCCTTTAACAAATCATGCGAACATTTGATCAAAACAAGCTTCGATGAGCAAATCTCTTGACAAACATCAACACGGTACCGCAGTGTCTTATCAACGTTGATTACAGAGGACCTCCTCAAAGATATGAAAAGACGGGAGGTCACTCAACCTCCACCAAGAGACAGGTCAACTAGGCCTATTGTTGTGCCTTATATTCACAACTTGTCCCATGGACTGAAAAAAGTCAACGTTGAGGGGATATTCTCAGCTACGAACAAACTCTCCAGCTTGTGCAAGAAAGTGAACACTCCTTCAAATTGATCAGAGAGCTGCACTAAGAAGCACAAAACCAGTCTTGTCCTTTGCACAGAAAAGGTTGTATACTCCATTCCTCCCTCCTGTGGAAAACGCTATATCGGCCAGACTGGACAGTACCTCAACGATAGACTTCGCGAACACCACAATAACATTACTAGAGCCAACTCAGGGCATCTAGATCTGCACTGCCAGGATTGCGGGTGTGCGGCCTAACTACGTAGTTGCTCCGTGCTAGACCGAAACAGCGATCAACTAACTAGGGAAATAATTGAAGCAAAGCATATTGCCAGGTTTGACAATGGATGCATGAGTAGCCTTTCTCTCAGCTTATCTGCAAACGATAAGCGAACTATTTTACGTATTTATTTTAGTAGGCGGAGAAGCTGCGAAAAGTATGAATTGCATAAAAACGCCGTTCGAATTAAGCGGCTTGTGAATACATTAAACGGATGGTGAACCGAAATTTGGATTTCAGAAAACAATGCAGGAGCTGTAGGCGGGACGCTGCAATCCCTACAACACTACTTGTAAGGCGATATCTCGAATGGACGGCCGTATTTTTGGAAAAAGAGGTTGAGATGGAACGAGGCTGACGAGGCGCTTGACGTCAACATATCTCATTTCCTCCTCTTTTAGCCTCGCCCCCTCAAGGTGGCGAGGCGGAGAAGAGGCAAGGCCGTTCCCTCTCTTTCTCGGAAAAACAAGACGTCAACTTATCTGTCAAATGCGCCTCCTTTTTTTGAAAAATATGGTCATCCGTTCGAGATATCATTGTACGAGTGATGTTTTGCTGTTTGTAGCATCCCGTGCATGCTTTTGCCGCTGTGTTTTGTGGAATCCAGATTTTGGTTCAGCACCCTTTAAAAGCATAATAAAACATCCAAAATTTAAAAATTTGTTTGAATTAGCCAGAAGTACAAAATATCCGAATTTGAATCATCGCTAGCCAACTGTATGTTCATTTAAAAAAAATGAAAACAGGGTAAAGTTAAACTCATAATTTCACAGAATTGGGAATCTAACAAAAGCAAACTCTGATAGACCCCGAATTTCTTGCAAAAAGAGATAAACTCATAGAAACACCCTCTGAATTTTGCAAGAAGTAGGCTCAGAGAACACGGAATCCTATGTATGAGACACCTGTTCAGCATTCCGTGCACACTGCTTCACCCAGGTATGCCAGTGGGCTGACGCTGCTGGCGGCAGATGAGGGGGCAGCCGAAAAAGCGAGGAGGGCCCTGCTCAGGGCCAAGCCGATGCTGCTGCCCTACATCACCGCATGGTGGGTCACACGTCGTACCGTCGTCCCCGCTCCACCCCCTTTGCCTATTTAGGCTGGACAAAAGAGGACCGTAGGACAGAGAATAGATTCAAATCCCACCGACGCCTTTCTTTCGAGAGCTGGCACACCTGTTGTATGCTTTTGAATGCAACAAATCCATCCTAACCACCATACTCATAATCACCTCAAGAACCATAGTAAAAAATGTTCAGCTTTTCACAGAGCACTACTGATTTACTGCTTTATGTGGTGAATTAAGATATATATAATCAGTGACAGGTTAAGAGTTCAAGGGAAGCTCCACCCAAGGGAAGCTCCACACTTTCCACTTTAACAGAGCGAATGCTTGAGAGTAGGTCGCCTCCTTTTAAGCGTTCGTTCTGCTAAAGTGGAAAGGGGTGGGAGGAGCTTCCCCTGAATACTTAACCTGTCACCGACTATTGGCGACGAGATGTTTCGGTGGCGCTCTCTTGTGGTTCCTATCACTGTCATCAGGACCGAGAATATTAGTAGCGAGCGACAAGTTCGATGGTGCGTAAAAAGTGCGGTGGAGGCCTGGTTATCACATTCCTAATTCAACGCCGTCAAAGTTCAGAGTCTGACTTTGCTCTTATTTCTGTCGCTGAGAGCAGAACTCTTCCTACGAAAGACGTCATAGTGAGTGTTTGACCAATTGTGGAAGGCCGATGACACTGACTTTGTTGGTCGCGCACACCGCCACCAGATGGGTGAATTTTAAAATAACTTGCCATTATTTTATCGAGACTTACAGAGTTAAAACGGCAGAAGCGTTGTTTCCTTCTCTGGCAACGATATCTCGTAAGAGCTACTTTGTGCAGCCTACGAATAATCTGCGGAATTTAGTTTTTTCTCGATGTGACATTGAGTAAAATAGTAGTTATCTAGAGTCTGGAAATTATTCGACAATCTCTCTACCATAACATTTCTCACCTTCTCTGCATGTATCTGTTGTAGCGGCCATTTATTCAAAGTAATTAGGCCGTGTTCTGCCACGGGGCTTCTCCATCTCTTCTATCTCGAGGAACTCCTGACCCTTTTGATCCACCGCCGAGGGGCTCCTCCTAGTCTCGCCACTAACGCAATAAAGTGGCGCAAAAGCCCACAGACGTTGTAAAGGTCACGCATTACTATGCGCCGAGAAACCGAGGAGGACCTTGAGACCTTGAGGCATTTAGCATCGAGGTCTACCCACTATCCTTTTAATCAAAGCTAATCGGAGTTCGGCGTCGTTCTGGCGTCACTGCAGCTCCTGCGCAAGAAGCGGACGACTTGCTCTCTGCATAGCTTGTTGCTCGTGCCCTCGCGGCGTTGGTGGTATTCGGTCCGAGACTGCGACTCTCCTCTCTTTCCTAGGGTCATCGTCAAGGGCTACCCCACCCAGGAGACCATTCGGGAGAGGGTGGGCATGAAGTTTGTTCCTGTCGACGAGGAGGAAAAACAGGTAATGCCCCTGAAGGCCGGTTCGCACACCTGCGAAAAACCCTTTAACGTCTCTCTCGACGAGCGAACGCGCTGGCGCCATCTGTCGGGTAGCCGTGGAACATTCATGGTTTCCGTAGATATCCTATTTTTTCTCGCGCATCGTTATTTCTTTCATGGCTCGAAACACTCTTACCAATGTTTAAAGTGGCTATTTCTCGTAGTTAGTAACATAAATCTAATCTCACGAATACCGCAAAACTTTTCGCTCCAGTGGAATGCAGTTTCAGGGTCACCTCAGAGAGGCGCCAGCGTGTCCTCTCGTCGTAAGAGATCACAAGTATTCGGTTTTAAGTGAAAGGGCGCTAATTCGCGGCTTCGTTGATCGATCTATTCCTAATTTTATTTTTCGCGCCTACCGACAACGAATGTCTCGTACACTGTGGACGACGCAGAAGTATTTTGACTTTTGAAAGCACAAATCAAATAGAAGAGGGCACTATTAGAAAAATAGTTATATTATATTTGCCGTAAATTAAAAAAAAAGTACAACTTACATGTGGGCAGAAAGTTGGGGTGAAAATTTTACAACAACATATGTGGCAAAAAGGTGGTGAGAGAGGGGTTGCATGGTTTATAATTTAGTTTTCTTGTAATTTTGAGTTAATTTCCCCCCCCCCCCCCCCTTCCCCCCCCACAGATTAGGCGTTTTCTGGTGTCGGTTTTCAGTGTCAAACAGAAAAGAAAGGGCATTTATCGAGGCCCACGTCAAGGAAAACGGAACGTGGGCATGAGACTCTAGGTGGTGCCATTATCATACTCAAAGTTCAGGAGTACAGGTTTCAGAAAAATAAATCTAAGCCTAAGAAATCTGTTTTTCTTACGCACAAAGAGGAAAGCGGCAAATACCATATAGTTGATACCACACAGATGGTGCAACATAAAGCAAGAGCATGAAAGCTTCTTTCAAATGCTCCCAAAAGGAGATCTGGCAGATCTGAGCGTGTGTAATGCCGTCTGTGAGCGGCGGCGCAAACCATACATTAATACGGAAGTTTGAAAGTAAACATTAGACAGACGTCTCTCTGGTTAGGGGAAATAAATATTAAAATAGGATGACCAACCAATCTAAATCAGAGGCCCGACGTTTCGAAGCCTGGTTGGCTTCTTCTTTAGGGGCGACTACCGAAGAAAGGAGCTGCAATCTTCTTTTTCTTTTATGGCGGTGGCAAATGTGCACGATTCCTTCTGCTTCCTCTGTGGCTGCTTTTTTATGACACATGGTCGAGCTCGTTCACATACACAGGTGGCAGTGCGCCAAGAGAGCTATTAATGTTTGTTTGCGGTGTCTGAATGTGCTAAGATTCAAGGAAGGTCCTCGGGCAGGGGTTAGTTTCGATGTCCAGGATGCGCGTATAAAGAAAGTCAATGCGGCGGTCATTTTACGGAAGCTTGGGTGAGTTGGTGATTCATGTTTAGATTACAGTGCAAAAGACAAGAACAAAATGAGAGACACACAAAGAGACAAAAACAAGCGCTGACTTAGAAGTGGTTTATTCTATTCCATTCTGGTGTGGTAGGAAATATATCGGACAGACTGGCTGGTGTTTAAATGATTGATTAAGAGAACACCATTATAATACCCACAAAGTCATTTCTGCACATCTCGGCATCCACTGCAGGGATTACGGGTGCTCAGCAGATTTCGAGAAAAGTACAGTCATAGCTAGGAGTAAGAACCCTCTCACCAGAGAAACAGTAAAGGCAGAGATGATTGCATGCCTAAAAGATAATTGTGTCTGTAGCCCATCCCTAACGCTATCTGAAAAAGAATTAGAATATTTAGCTCAATGATCGCAATGACTTGTGAGAAGACTTAAATTTTTTCCTTGTTTTTATTTATAATCATCTGGTATTTAAAATAGTTTTGTGAAGAGGAAGGAGAAGAAGAATACAAAGGAGTTGAAAGTCAGCACTTGTCTTCGTCTCTTTGTGTGTCTCTCGGTTTGTCCTTGTCTAATGTGCTGTAACCTCAAAGCAAACCATACAGTTTGTTTCTGTCTTTCCTCTCTGTGCGCAGGAAGAGACAAGATTTTACTGGCTCAAATGTTTTTTTTCTAAATTCCGCTCTAGTGAAATTCGAGTGTGACATAAATGTGCCACCTAAAGACACCTTTGTGAAAAGTTTTAAATGTGCTCCGCTCATAAGTTTATTTCCATGAATTATTTTACGCCTGAATAGCGCTTGTAAACACCCCATAGAAAAAGATTTCTTTTCACCAAGCTTGGCTTCTTCTTATTCGAGAACAGCTCTGATTTGGGGCTTTTCGGGTTTCGATAAAACTGTTTGGCAGGCCACTTCTTGGGGTTTTTCAGTGCATACCGAAAACACAAAACCCCAGTTGTACTCTGGAAACAAGTGGAAAATTATAGACGGTATAGGCCCCGGCGCAAGTCGTCTCCTCACTACTGCGCGAGTCAAAGGGATTATTGGTCCTTTTAAAAAAATACACTGACACCCCCCAAACAAATTTTTTTCAGGAGACTACCCATTAAATAATTTGCCACAGAGTCACATAGTTTTGATAAAGCCAAAAAGCTCTACTGCTCGAAACTGAAACACAAGCACGGGAGCTCATGGCTGGCAATCACGTAACTACACCCGACCGCCTTTTTTTTTTTTTTTTTCCTCCGTTCCTCTAGTTTTTGAAGCAGAGGACGACAACGACGAACTTGCATGAACCATTTGTTGTACGATTGTTTCACATCTATATCTCTTGTGCTGATGTTCTGCGCTTAAAGATAGATTGGCCGGTATTACAAAAAACAATTCTGAATTGGCGGCCCCCCGTTTGTCGCAGTGTTGGTCTGTTGTGCGCCGCCATGGCGTCGTCCAGCCCGCGGTACGCCGCCATATTGAGTATGACATGCACAATTATGTCCTGTGACTTGAACAACATTGTTTTGTATCGATCAACGTATTTGCAGCTTCTTGGAGACCGCGAAAATGGGGTTCATGTTCTTTTCCATCTTGAATATTGAATGTGTGCCTTAGATGGCCCTCAACTTTGAATATATATGGTACATATAGTTTGAATGCCCACGTGACCATGGAAATGAGAGTGAGCGCGACTGAAACCGGCTAATTCTCGACCGGCTTTTTTTGGGCGGAAAGAAAACAAATTTTGAGCCGCAAATTGTGTTCTGGGCAGTTGGACTTCTATAGGTCATGTTCAAATAAAAACCTCGGCGAGCATAAATACCCTGTCAGTGTCCCTTTAAAGAACTGCAGAAATCGGTTTCTTAGCGTCTCAAGCTATGATCTTGTGCGAAAGTGGGAGAAGATGGTGCATATTTCAAAGAATATTCTTAAGGGAGTAAAGAGTAAAAAAAGTTTTAGTGTGCATCCACTACCTACGGCGGCTGTCTGCTAACAAAAAGCATCCACTCGGTGCAGAAATCGATGGCAGCTGTTGACGCAGCCGAAATAGCCCGACCAAGCATTTTTCTTGTGGGCGTTATCTCCATTCGGTGCATTTCATTAGTAAAAATAAAATTATCCACTACACCGAAAAAGCCCAAGCAGCATTTGGCTCAAAACATTGCGTCCTATATTGGATGTCTGCACCCTCATGCTTATCCCGCCTTTATCCGCCGGCTGTTGCACCATTGGGAGGCCTTTTGTTAGCAGACGGCCATCGTAGGCAGCGAATTCTCTCTAATAAGCTCGGGTAAGCTCATTCTCTGAAAGTGCAGCACTTTTAGCCACCCCTGTACAATATTTTAGGTCAATAGGCTCAGAAACTGATTTATACAGTTTTTTTTCAAAGGGCCAACAATTCCTCCGACTCGTGTAGTATATTCCTGTCTGAATTGCTTGCCGGTCGCACTTGACATTTTTGCATGAAACCCAATCGATAAGTCTAGAAACAATGCCGAGAGCAATTCCTCTAGCTCGAAGGAACGGCAGCTTTCGAAGCGGCCTAGAAATCCGGGCAACATGTATGTCCGTGTTCAAACTGTGGTTCGTAATAGCGGCATTGCAAGCGATTGGAAATGTTCCAAGGCGCGTCACTCGTTGCACTGCAGGCGGTCATCGTGAGGGACTTTGGCAGTGCGTCGGTCAAGAAGGGTACTGTGAAGCCCGTCACGGTGGAGTGCCGGACGCTCGCCAAAAACCCCACCCTCTCCGTGAGCCTGCTCGAGATCGCCACCACCTCAGGTATGTTTACGTCCGGCATGCTCTTTTCCAGAACGTTAACTGACGCTTTGCTTCTGCCCACTAATCATTCCAACCAGGGCTCGGTGTTCCGACTACCCTGCGCGCTCTCGTCTCCTCCTCTCCCTCGGTTTCTACCCGCATACTTTGCACATTTGCATACGACCGCGCTCAAGTGCGTCGATTTCTTTGTAACGGCTCGACACACTCAGAGCTGTATATTGGGAGAGTCTGGCCAGTGGGTGTGGCAACGGAGGTGCTGGAGAGGAGAAAAGTGGAGGAGAGGGAATTGAGCACCGAAGGAGCGCGAAAGAGAAAGCAAGGAGCAAAGAGGAAACAATTGCCATTTTGACGCAGCACGCTTTCGGTGCAGGGCACTGTTGAGGCTACACGTCGTCTGCTACGGGCAGACTTTTTTTTTCGCCTTAATGAGAGTTTGCGGTCAAACATTGAGAAAGCTTAATTCGTTAGCTTTTTAACCCACTGGGGAATAACAGTATATAATTTTCTTGCCAGAGCCAGCGATATAAAAGGAAATAACCAAAATTTAGATCCCGATCCCATGCATTCTGCCGGGCGAATCATTAAAAATGGCAGCCCTCCCCGCTCATCTGAGAGCAGCCGGGAGTTCACGCACATGCGCTCGCACCTCTCGCTCTGCGCCGCGGGCTGATTGACTCACTCGAGAGGGTTGTGGATATGGCGCCCAGATCATAAACCGGCCAGACTTTCTCATTAGACGGCTCTGGACACACTGGCACGGTAGCACCATCTCTTAGGTGGCCCTGGAACTTTTTCAATTAGTGGGCATATTTTTGTAACCTCTTTACGCATCATTCTTTCATCGTGGCTCGACACGATTTCAACGGCGTTAGAAGTGACCATTTCTCGTAGATTGTCCGCAGACTTGACCTCGCAGGTGCTGCAAAACCACCAGTACAGTTATACTGTCGCAGATAAAAAAGGCTTCAGCAGCATAAAACTGAAAATAAAGGTTTGAAAGGTGAGCTTGTGCCAGAAACAACAGAAAGAACGAGCGTCGAGGTGTCGGCGTCACAGCTGGCTAGCGCGAGAGTCTGTCGTCGTCGGGAGAGTGAGTTGGCAAGGCCACACTGTCCTCCTTATCTACACTCGGTATCTCGAGCATTTTGTCTAGAATGTTCGAGCACCTGGGGCTATCTGGTTGGTAGCGCCTGTGTATCAGTGTGCTCTGTTGTTGGCGGTTACAAAAGGACAGAGCGCACAAGGGCACACTCAATCACATATGTGTGAACCAGCCTTTGGGCTTCATGAACCTGCCATGCGACCATGGGTCATTCCAACGGTGCGCTGCTTTCTCTGCCTATCGGGCTGTGGTACGCGTGCCAAGCACGTGCAGTAGCTCTCTTCTGCATGATATTGAACGCTGCGCGGCTCACCGACTCTGCATTTTTTACCCTGGTGATTAGCACTGGAAAGGTGTATACTGGAAGAGCAAAAAGCAAAGGTATGCAGGCGAGCTGGTTAGGGAACATCATAATCTAAGTCCCGAGACAAATTTTCTTTTTATTATTTTATTCTACCTGATTGGCTGTCCCCTCAAGGAAATGTTGTGGGCCTGGGATAATAAATACTGAGGCTGTACAATTATAAAAGAGGAACAAAAAGAATCTGAGTGCGTTTATGCTGCCACGTAATGTGCGCCATCTTGGCTCTCGCCTCCTCCCGAGCACGACTCTAAGGATTTTCACTCCATTTTTGCTTCTGCTCTCAATCGCACTCCCGTGTCCAATCTACACTTAGTCTATGATGAGCCTCCTCGGCGCGCCGTAACTGAAAGTCGCGTTCTTCGGACCCAACACAAACTTTCCGAGGTATAGTCATACGGTATGAGAGTTTGTCTGCTCAGAGGGGTTTGCACAGGCGCCGGTACAACAAGGTGTTGGCTACAGCCACCATCAAAGTGCGAACGGCATGGCATCTCTTTCGGACACCTGGCCTCTAGTGCGCGCTCGTTGCTTTTCGAAACATGCTCTTGCTACGCGACCACGGAATTTCCGGAGGAGGTTCCCACTATTGGTGCTAAAAGAACTGTTACGACACATGAGCGCTCATCTGTCGTACGTCTTGCTTTTTTCTGTGTGCTCCGTTTTATAGTGAATGAGTGCCAACTATTCCAGTTTTTGACGCCTCTCGAATCATGCGTCTTTTGTGCAGCCCAGTGGCACTTCTTCCGTGCCTACTCGGCCAGCAAGGCCTCGTGCGTGCTGGGCGACCTGAGCTATGCTTCACACGTGGCCAACGTGCTCGGGAAGCCCCTGCTGCTGTCCCCGGGGGCGGCGGCCGCCTCTACTCCACAGGTGACTTACGCTCCCATGTGGCCCCGCAATTTACGCCTTACGACGTCGCAGAGGTCTCCTGCTGTTGCCCGCTGCAACCGGGACGACTTAGTAGTGGAGGCGAATGCAAGGGGTGCCTGTTATACTGCAGCGTGTCCTGTCAAGTGACAAGCACATCCAGTCGCAGATAGAGCGATGTTGGATGCAGGAAGGTTCTAGAATGGCAAGGTTCTTCACTCTGGAGCGAGAACCAAATAAAAATTTGGAACGTGGCCAGAGTCGTGCTTGTGGGGGCATCTCCTGACAAGGGCGGGAAGCAACCTCTTGAAAGCAGACGACAGTTGCGAGTGTTTGCTGCATTTGTCGAGAGATGGCGCCACGGGCACCGCACTCGATCGTCTGCATCAGTGCCTGTCGTTGGAAGTCTCGATAATAATGTCGTCATCATTTCTCGGGGAAACGAAGCTAGGCCTCAAAATGTTGGGAGTGATAAACACTTCTGTGTTTATCACGCGACCAATCTTTATCACAGAAGAAAACCGAGTATGCCGTAGAGCTACAAGGCGGAAAGGCCGCGAGAAGGAAAAGGTGGTTCAGAAATTGAGCTAGCATTTGCAAGACCAAGTTGCCTTTAGTCGAGTCAGCGGAGTTTTTTGTTTCATGAACGGACAGAGCCAAACACGCCGACATCTGCCAAAGTAGCGTTGGGAGATTCCAGAGCACCGCCTGCATACCCACCATCTGCTTCTTTCGTTTATCGAGCAGCACGAAGTTCAGATTGTCACTGCGCATCGCTGCCTGCATTGAGCATAGCGAGGCGCTCAAAACTTCAGATATGCCTGCGGCAGTATGCCAACCATGCTTTTATGTGGCTTTTATTCACTTTTACCTCATTTCAATAAAAAGGTAAAATAAGTCATACTAATAAGAAAGCCACCAGGCACTGCTAGCAGCTTGGTTACCGTGGCCCAAAATGCAGATCACTATTGGCGCTTCCGACTTTGTGCATCTAGGCCTTTTTGCATTGTGTCGCTGTACTGTGGCTCTAGGCTCGGGGAATAATCAAACCTCAATACTCTATAATGTTTAACCCCCTTCTCCGAAAAAAAATCTTTTTCGTGCAAACACACCATTAAGTAGGCCTTTGGAGAAAGTCAGCTCGTTGCTTGTGGGCACCGATTTTTGCGGCAAGCCCCTCGATTCGCAATGCCCCATGCTCACAGCTGTGCGCGACAGTCCCTTCCAGAGGCGGTGTGCCGGCGGCTGGAGGTGGCAGAGGGTACCAGAGGCCACCGCATGGTGCCGGCCATGGTGCACTACCGGTCGCTGCTCCTGCCGCACTACCGGGGCAAGGGCGAGCACCTCCTGTTGGTCGACCCAGTGCTGCCCAGGCACTTTGCCTGGACACTGGACAGGCTGGGACTGGACTCTGGGGAAGCGTCCTCGCAAGCCATTGAATAAAGTTTGCCTCTCTTCCAGCGTGCATGGTCGGGTCTTGGTACTTTGCTCGTCAGTGGTCAGGTTAGCCCCATTTGGGTACACCGAGAGGATACTTGCACATATAAACCACAATAAAGTATGCATAGGGTTACCACCTGTCCCGGATTTTGCGGGACTGTCCTGACTTTTCATGAAGCGTCCCGAGTTTTGCATCGTCCCTGTTGGGACAGCTGTGTGCGCCGGATTTGGTCCTTAAAGGACACATGCAAAGGAAAAAAACATTTTTTTTAAACGGCTTAGATGGAAAAAGGACGCCATAAAACGATTTTACAACGAAGAAAAAAATTTTTTAGAGCTATATTTACGGCGCAAAACGAATTTGTAGTTGGCGCCCGCGGGCACCGCGGAAAAGTGGTCTGTATTTATCACGTGACTGGTCTTTATTTATCACGTGGTGCTTGCGCTCTTTCGGAAGCTTCCTATGGCCTCTAAAAGTAACTTATTCATCTTTGTTTGAAGTATAACAAAAAACCAAGACGAATAAGTAACTTTTAGAGTCCAAAGGAAACTCCTGAAAAAGCGCAAGCAGACGTGATAGACCTGTGCGCCGGTCAGACGACGGCGGCGGCGCCCCGAAGCAGACGAACTTGTGCGGCGGCGGCGACGGCGCCGTGGAGAAACGCGTTGAAGCGGCGTTCGCACAACGCTCAGCGTGCGGCGGCGACGCAGCGCGGCGGCGCGCGGGCCTACCACGTGACCAGCGGCGGCTCCCGCGAGCGCCAACTACAAATTCGTATAGCGCCGTAAATATAGCTCTAAAAATTTTGTTTCTTCGTTGTAAAATCGTTTTATGACATCCTTTTTCCATCTAAGCTGTCTAAAAAAATTTTTTTTTTCCTTTGCATGTGTCCTTTAAGGCTTGCTCTCATTTCCTTCTGCCAAATGCTTTTCCCACATTACCTTCTCATTTGAATCTTGCCTCGCGAATGGTACAACAAAAGATGTTGACTGGTTCGACTGCTTGCCATATGCCTGTATGCATGTAAGATCCGGTCTAGTGCCACGACTGGAACTCAAAAGGTGTCGGCCAGATTTGCTACAATCTCGCTACTGGGTGCCTTGCTACCACCAGTCCAGTTAGTAAAACTTCCATCTGCCAAATGCTCTTGCATCACTGTTTCACTTGAATTTTGTCAAGGCAGTGGTACACCAAGAGAAGACGCTCTGTCCGACTGCTTGTCATACGTCTGTTTGGATGCAAGGTTCCATCTCCAGCTCCATGACAGGAACTCGTTAAGGGTCGCACGGCCAAAAACGTGCGTTACATTGCAAAGCACAAAGTTGGCATGAATCGCACAAAGCAATGCTGTAGCGGCTATCGTTGGCTGTGAGAGGCTTTAGCCACTTTAGCATGAAAAGTTGTGGCAGGCCGGAAATCAGAGCGACACTGGTGCCACTATACCCGCAGCAAGCAAGCCAGCCAGACCCAGACCCCCCCCCCCCCCCCCAACCCGTCTTGTCCCGTCCCATCCCAACTTCCTTCCTTGAAGAGTTGGTCCTAAGTATGCGTTGCCAAACGCTTCCACCCAAAAGTGGCACTGGTGGTCCAGACCAAATGCCAGAGTTTCGGAGCTTCCTGCTGTTTGATTAAGAAGTTGAGCCATTTTCGGTAAGAAAACGGCAGCCGACAAAGCCCAGAAACAGAGGTTGATGGCTATGGGGAACTCAACCCTTTTTGCCATTGAAAATATCTGAAAATCGCTTAAAAATTGGGTTGGTAAGCTCTGCACCTTGGCAACCGGTTCGGACCACCGGCATTGCGTTTAGGTAGATACTAGTAATAGACCGAATCTGCCGAACTTCAGATTCAGCAAAATTTGACACATGCAAAACTTTTGAAGGAAAGTTCGGCGAAAATTCGACAAATGTATACGCACGCACGAGAACGCGTTGGGGCCATGGAATGCAAACGGTCACCGTGCAGTTGTGCGGTTACCTTCGTACAATGAAGTACAACCAGCGGTCACGGCGAGGTGTGGAGTAGACAACACGGTAACTGTATGTTTATGAGCCTTTGCGAGTGTGGTTCTCTTCAATATATTCTGCCTCAAGAACAGAAGTTCAACCAGTAATTTACGCAGACTACTGTGCAAGTGACAAATAATGTGGTACATCATTTGACCGTTCCAGGAATGCCATGAAGTAGTTGAAACATTGACTGGCAATTACTTTAAAGCACTCCTTGCAATTATAACAATCCTGTTTTCGGCTCGCAAGTAGTTTGTGCCGAAACAAAATATTGCATTTTAATTAGCATTATTTCGCAATTTTCATGTGTCTGCATAAGACTGAACACAGAACTATCATGTTCGACATTGCACATCCGGCATTCCTAACTCTCCCCATCTTCCTAAACATCCATGTGTGCCCCAACACCAGAAACCGAGACCCACGCTTTCGTGCAAATGCTGACGTCAAGTGACTCAAGTAAAAAAACATGCATATTTACAATAATACTGTTATCTTTTTGGTGAAGGCTCAGCAACCAGTAGCCATTCATTTTCGCGCACGAAACTGTGACTCTTAGAGAAAATGAGAATGCAGTGTTATTGCCTTCATTTTAACAATGCACACACATTTGCAGGCTTGTGCTGATGAGGCCTCACAACCGAAACTCGCGTAGTGCGATTCAGATTTGCGCATGCTACCACCCAACCTCATCACGCCATTTCTGCAAGAAGTTACTGCAAAAATGCCAGTAAACACACAAGAACACCGATAGAATATCACCCTATTTAGTAATAACTGCATCAACATATATTACATGTTGCATTCAAGTTAAGGAAAAAAAAAAGCATAAATCCTTTTTTTGCCAAAAATTTAAATATCAATGTTAAGTCTGGCAACAATGTATTTTTGCTGTATCTTTAGAAAAGTTTGGCTCAGCAAAATCCCAAGATTCGGCAAAAGTTCAGCCCATCACTAGTAGATACCAAATGTTTGCGGTTAAAAAAAAGCGCAAAGTATTTTTACTGCATTGGTTATGAAGCTAGCCTATTATGCAAGAGCCATAATGAGAAGATGAAATAAATATGACAGCACAGCAGCTGCTAGATTGAAGGCATTCGGAAGTGACGTGTCCTTTTCTCTTGTGCCTAGCTGGCACGATACATTTAGAGGACACTCCATAGAGATGACTATGAGGCGAGATTTGGCATATCCATCGAGAAAATAATTCCTAACAGATACGCCAAGCATTTTCCGGTATCTCCAGAAAAGTTGCATCGGTGCCAGATCATTGCAAATCTCGTTCCTTCCCACTGGTCATTGTTTTCAGGAAACTTGCCCAGCACCTTCGATGATGTCCCAGTTTCCTGCGATCACCGTCGAAATGCAAGTGTTTCCACAACGAAAATTAGTCTTTCACTCCCAAATCTACCGGTTTGCAGAAAATGGCTCCATCTTGGCTTATTTCGTAAAATTTGTTACGACATTACATGAAAGGCTCATTTCACTCCTTTTTATGTCTGTGCCTGTATCTCCATCATAAAGTTGGCATCCCTGGTACCAATTCTAATGCAATTAATAAACCTATACCACTCGCCTCCCAGCCTCTATTGTTTCTGATTGCCGATTGTGATCTTTTAACGCGGCAGTGCTGAACAGAGCCCTAGAGCGAGCTCGTGTCAAAAGAGAACAAAGCACTCGTAACTATCTTGGCCCGTTGCAGCAAAGGAGCCTTACGCTCTTTCTCCGGGGAAGCCCGGAGCGTGTTCTTTTCACAGAGCAGAGCGCTGCTGTATTTCTGAACACGGGAACTTTTACCCCAGCCAGAAGTAACGTGAACGCACTCAAGGAAGAAGTTTGGCAAACACTGGTTCCCAAACGACGATGAGACAAGCGTTGACTTTCATTGTCTGGTACCTAAATGGATATGTTTAAGTGCCAGCCATACAACACATTCTAAGTTAAAAAGGACAGTTTGGAATAAAATACTATGCTATAACCAAAAAAATAAAGAAATGTCCACCACAAACCCCAAAGAATGCCCTGGATTTACATTCCGTAGGATCGAGATAAAAAACATTTGGATGTATACTGGCTAATTATTGCTTTCCCACTTCCCCTCTTTAATGCTACATGCATTGAGGGTCGGTAAATTAAATTAGATAAAAAGCGCAGAAACGACACGGGGCTGAACAGCTCAACATCTCGAATAAACCTTTATGATTGTGTACGCGAATGACTCCTGTGGCGGGTGACACGAGGAAGGTCACTCCTGCACCATCTCCTCCTGGTCCGAATGCTCCTCGATGACCTCCACGATTTGGTGTTCCATCTTTTTGAGGGTTGCTGAGTCAAAAAAAAAAAAAAGGAGGCGTGCGTGTGAACATCGTGCCACAGCAAGTGCAATGCTGTGGCTCTCTGCACTTCAATTTACACATGCCGGACGTCGCCACAACCCCGGCAAAAGAAGCAGACGAACTTGCGCTCTGCATATGCAGTAGACGGGACAAGTGCTGAACTTCAACCAAACAACTATCGATAAATGTTTAGTTGAAGTTCAGCACTCATTTTTTTCTACTGCCTGTCTCTGTCCTTGTTTATTGTGCTTTCACCAATTATTAAGAATGAACCAACTCACCTACTTTGATTGGCTTGTGAATGCCAAACCTCACTGGATTTTTACAATTTCCAGACAAAAACAAAACTTTTCCAAAAACCAATTTGTTCACAAATTGCTTAGGTGTAGTTCGGTGATTTTTTCCCTTTGGGCGCAGCAAGGTGCACGCCAGCTAGAATTGATCAAAATGGCACAACTGGGCCACACCTGCACGCGTTATAGCATGCAACAAACTTTTTCTTTCTGTAGAAAATGTGATTTCTACTGTGTATTTTTTTTTCTTATTCTTTGTCATACTTTCCTCTGAAATGCTGATCGCCCTGAGGGTACTTAACCTTTTCACGGTCGGGTTTTTTTTTTCCTCAGAAATTGTGCTGTAAATGTGCTTGAAAGGGTGTGCAATGCTTGCAAGCCGTCCTGATTAAGAAACATTAAATCGAAATATTGAGGCCGAAAAATTGTCGCTTTTTTCATCGAGTTTCATTTAGGCATGTTTTCTTCCGCGGCATTCCAGCGGTCCCAGACTCCGAACCGGAGGTACCATATATTCCGGTGTCCTAGTCGAAAATATTTTTCTAAACTTTTTGGCAGTGCACTCTATACAACAGTGAGACTTCTCAAAATTTTTTTTAGAAGTATGAACAGTTTTTGTGGAGTTTTTTGTGGGGGTTATATTTCTCGTTTGATTTGTTAGTGAGAATATTGAAACTGGCTCCCACCCGCGCATATACTGTGTGGAGTTTTTTGTGGGGGTTATATTTCTCGTTTGATTTGTTAGTGAGAATATTGAAACTGGCTCCCACCTGCGCATATACCGTGATTCAAATACACAAACATGGGCTTATCGACCAATGCAGTTTTGCCATGCTGACTCTTCAAAAAAATAAGACTCCTGCAAAGGTGGGACTCATACACCCCATTTATCGTGAAAACGCCGAGCAACTTGTACAACAGTGAAGCTTGTAGACCAGGAAATAAGTTACTTTACAGAGCTTTTCCATCGGATGATGAGCTCTAATCCTGATTTTAATTCTGAGAAGCGTTAAAAGCCTGAATTGTAAGAGCCAGCACTCCAATTGTCACCACTGCCACAGTGAGTAATCATCTTGCTTGTATTGTGTGCACGGAGCATCTAACTTCTGGACTATAAACAGTTCCAGCAAGGTAAAGGAGGGTGTACATCCAACATTTATACCTCCCCAGAGACGGAACAAATAGCAACATTTCCCCGGGTGCAGGCAGTTTCGCAATTGCCGTGAAATCCCGGGAGATAGCCCACCTAACATCAAGAGCAAATCGGCTGAAAATATGGAGTGGGCTAACTTTCGGTGTACAATCGAGAAAAGTTTTTAAAACATTGCTATTTTTAGGTCATGCCCCTTCCAAGCTTGTTATGGTGGCGAGGGGCAACGATGCAAAGATGACTGTATTTCTCAGTCAGCAATGTTCGCTTATATCCCGCCATAGCGAACCAGCCACATTTTCGCCGAGGCCATCATTGATCCCAACACTAATATTACTAGGAGTGGGCTATCTTTCGGTGTTTTGAAGAAATATAGCAAATCAAGCCAAAACTACGCATGGATTATCTTTCGAGGGTGGGGCATCTCTCGGGATTTTACGGTAGGTCCAAATTTTCAAATGCGCAACTGCCACCGGACATATGGGGTGTGTCTCCCCCCACAAGTTTATACAGGGTTATTTTCACTGTAAAAATAAACCACGCATCGCCGAATGCTCATTCTCCACCCGGTCAGAACCAGATGGTAAAGTTTCAGAGCTAACCATTATCTCATTCAAAAGTTATACGTGGTGTTCTGAAATTTTCAATGGGAAAATGGCGGCCGACAGAGCCTCTCAAGTACGCAGAGCTCCGTACTCGAGAGCCCCGTACGAAAACAGGCCCTACTCCTTGCCCTTCACCATTAAAAACTACTTATAACCTTTAAAAAAAAAAAAAAAATTGGGGTGTGTGTATGTCTATACAGCCTAGAACTTAGTCTGCCTCAACGGGCGACTTGACTCCCAGCTGTAGATAGGAAATTTGGTCAGTGCAGTACAACCGCTAGCCTCGGGTCTTTAACATGCATCATGCAGTAGTGATAGATGACCGCACACCGGTACGATGCTCATCCAGATCGAAACAAGCAGGGGTAGGAATTGAACCCAGGATCCCTGGGTTCTGCAGTGCAAGCTTTCGCTCCTCCGAGCTGGTGTGCGCTAGCCCACTCGGCTACCCTCTGAATGAAATAATGGCTAGTTTTTAAACTAGCCATTATGAAATCTGAATGAGATAATGGCTAGTTTTTAAACTTTGGCATCTGGTCCAGACCGCTAGCGCTACATTTGGGCTGAGAATGATGGTTCGGCAACGTGTAGTTTATTTTTGCGGCAAGAAAGACACTATACCTGTTTTCACCTCAAGAACCATAGTAAAAAAAGTCCGGCTTCTCGCGGAGCATTACTGATTTCCCCCTTTATGTAAAAAAATTGAGATGTAGGTGATTTGTAGATTAGTTTTATGTTGTCTTATCAAGACGCACATGTTCCAAATGCCAAAAGCATCGCTTTTTCATCCGACAACCAAATCTCGTAAGAACTACTTCGTGCCGCGTATGAACAATGCGCAAAACTTGCTTTTTTCTTGAGGTGAAAACGGGTATAGTACGTTTTTTTGGGGAGATACGCTGTACAGGGTTGTCGAGATAAATACGGACTTTTTACAGATACTGTCTGTCAACCATACAGTGAGGCTAAACGGCCGTATTGCACTTGAATTGCTTCGCGCCGGAAAGTCACCTAAGCAAATTATTGTGCGGTATGGCTAAAAGAAAAGAGTTTGCAGCATTGCCGAGACGCTCAGATAATCTTCCAGCCAGGCAGACGTTACGGCAGACCGAGCAAAGCGCACAGAAAGGTCGGTACTCATTTCATCTTTGCCTCTGCGTGTTTTCCTAAATATGGTGAATTTTTCGGATTTATCTCGACAACCCTGCATATGGCTACAACTATCGAAAAGTTAAATACAAAAATAAACCGTGCCAGAGCCCCTACCTGCGGGAGACTTGATGAGGCAGAGGTCTCTCTGGACTTCCTTGATGTCCTTCTGCTTGTCCAGCTCCTTGCCCTTCATCAGCCTTTAACACACACACAAACAGAGCCAAACATTAAATCTATGCTGGCACACCACACCCGAGCCAAGGTGACGAGGCTGCGGCGGCTTACCTGTTCATGATGAAATGCCCCTGCCGTTTTGCCTTGATCTCCTCCACACGCTGTATGGCCTTCACTGCAATGCCAAACACTCGCTTTAATTCACCTATTACACCTTAGAGGTGCACAAAAGTGTTTTAAAAAATTGCTTTCGGTATTATATTGTTTAATAGGTGTCAGTTAACAAATATATCTAATTTCAGATTACAATCCCACCTACTGATCTCCAACAATGAAAAATCATGCAAACTCTTTTCCCATGCATTATATTTTTTTTCCTGGACTAATGAAGATTACAAACATTATCATAATACCTAGTACGAGGCATGTTGTGCATTGTATTTTTGCACAATCGCAAAATGTTCATGGTGCAAAAGCCATAATACTGAAATTTCGCGTCAAAACCAGCAAACTATATTTTTCCTCGCCTTCTTTTGCCAGAACCAGGGTGATATGTTTGCCCCATTGCGTCAGATGGATAGATCGATATCAATCATATTCTTTGTAACGGGCGGTAGCTTGTGCAAGCTAGCCTTGAAATAAGGCTAGGTGGTGGATGGAGCACGTGCTTAGTCATATCGGCCCGTCGCACGGCCGCAGCGGGCCGACACTGTTAAATATTGAATGCATTGTTTCAATCGAAGTATCTTGGCAGATTCATCGGAGTCACTTGGCATGTCTCTGGTGAACCTGCCAAGCGGCGGTACCTGTGTTCTGCCAAAGCTCCCTGTTGTACTTGACGGGGACATTGCGGCGCTTCTCGAACTCGAAGGCGGGGTCCACGGTGAGCTCTTTGCCGGCCGCCTTACGGAAGGCCTTGGTCCAGCGCGTCTTGCGTGGGTTCCTCTTCTTTTTGAACAGCTTGTGGCACTTGGACCGGCAGAACTTGAAGATCTGCAACCGGGGCGATGAGAGGGTTTGGGACGACGCAAATGCCATAAAATTTTGTACGAATGTCCTACCCCAGGAGATTGCCCAACCCGTTTTCCTGGCAAAACATTCCCAACACAAAACTTCCAAAACATCGCCTCCCCCGATCGGTCGCACAATGTCCGGCAGGAATAGCGTCAACTGCGCAATCTGCGGTACCGGCATGTGCCGCAAATAAATGCTCGGGTTCCCGAGCTTTTATCACGCCGTGACAAGTGAATTGGCTGCATCCACGATCTGCGGTATCTGTTCCCGTGATGTGCGAGTTCGTGGCATTTTGCTGCTGTTCTCATCCGAAATCTGCCTGCGTGATGTCGCTTCCCGTTGTAATACCTTTAATTGTAAAAAGAAGAATGGGAGAATGGGCAGAGAGAAAGCAGATTCTGGGGGCGCTTCAAAACGGTTTAAAAGAGGGGTAGACGACTAGATGAAAACTTATTCGTAATCACTCAGTGCATAGAGATAGCAATGGCAAGTCAAAGGCCATTATGGGTAGCATTTTTGGACATCAAAGGGGCATATGACAATGTGAATGAGGAAAGACCCTGGGACCAACTAAAGGGATATGGGCTAGGGAGAACCATGGTTAAGTTTCTAGAATGGGTTTATACGGAGAATAGTGTGGTTCTAACATGGGAAGACCGAAACTACAAGACCAGCAGCAATAAAAAGAGGACTTAGGGTTGCCAATTGTCTCCTCTGCTCTTTATGATATACCTCAGTGAGATGAAAAAAAAATATTAGAGCAGTGCCACCTAGGTTTTGACCTGACTTACATGGAGGAAGGACTTATAGGAGATCAAGTATTGCCAGGGTTAATGTATGCAGACGACGTTGTACTCATATCAGGAAGTTGTAAGACAATACAGGAACTGATCAGGATTTGCAGCAAAGAAGGGGACAATTTAGGCCTAAAATTCAACGGGAGTTTTGAACAACGAGAAGGGGGAACCCCTGAAGATACAGAACACAGTGATAGAACACGTAGAAAAGTACAAATATCTGGGAGTATGGTTAAGTTAGGGAAGCAAGTATCTAAAAGAACATGAAGATATTGTAATAAAGAAAGGGAAACGAGATTCAGCTATCATGAAACACAGGGCACTCTGAAACTATAACAGATATGAAGTCGTTTGGGGTGTATAGACCGTTCCATTAGGGTCATAGCAGAGAGGGTAAAAGAGAAAAAAATGCACTCCCCCTCTCACCCCGTATGTCGTCAGCTCCGCCGAGTGGGCTGTAGCTAGCGTCCGCCTGGCGTGCAAACTCTGTTTAAAATCGCGTCATTTTGGAACTTTCAAGCGCACATGCGCGGATTTTGGTATGCCAGTTGTCGCGTAATGCTAGATAAAAAGACTCACAGGGTCCAATTTCACAGTTACCTGCGTGCAAATAAAAAAAAAATAGGGAAAACTGTTTCAGATTGGCCGGTCTCTTTGGCGAAAAGTAAATTCGGTTGCTGTACCTTTTTTACTATACAAAGTTCGTACTGGTGTAGGCCTTTAGGGACCATGAGTGGAAGTCTGAAATAATAAATAAAACGTGCTCTCCTGCCGCAATACACGCAGTAGTTGAGGGTAGTACTGCCGGCTGACTCAACTGCTATTTAAGTAACGAAAAAAAGGTATGCTAGTTGGTCATTCAGCAAAATAGAACAACAGAGAGCTATTGGGCTGATTTTGGAGTAGCCATAACTATTCTAAGACCGCAAACCACTTCACAATGGCAGCCACGAGCGAGAGTTCGATTTTTGGTAGAGCCCGCCGATACAGCCCAAAGATGGAGAACGGCAACCTCCCGATTTGTCGTCTGCTAGCGGAGTCGGGCGCGTGCCCTCTCTCTCTTTTTACCCCGCCGAACCCGCTGAACTTCCCGGATGTGTGGAGAGGGCGCTGCGGTCGAACAAAATGGTGCCGCCCAGAGAGCGCTAAATAGAATGGTCTATAGAAGGGAGTCATGGTGTCAGCACTGTCATTTGGGAATGCGGTATTGTGAAGGTCAGAAATTCAGGCAGGGTTAGAGATACAGCAAAGGAGTGTGGGTAGGTTGGCATTGGGGGCACATGGGAATACACCAAATGAGGAAGTACAGGGGGATATGGGTTGGGCATCTTTCGAGAGTAGAGAAGCGATCAGTAAAGTAAAATTTTAACAAACACTAGCTGAAAATGAGGATACACGGTGGGCAACGAAAGTGTATAGGAAAAGTCTAAACACTAAGTGGACAAACCGAACCCGCAAGCTGAGATTTAAATACATTCAACGAGATGGAGCCGATCAGAGCATATCAGTAGAAAAGGGAGTAAAGGAAACAGAGAGGAAATTGTGGGAAGAGAGAATGCAGGGGAAATCAGCTTTAACAATATACAGGGCACAAAAACAAGAAATAAAGAAGGAACAGCTGTGTGATAATTCAGTGGGGAGCTCTTCGTTGTTTGAAGCTAGAACAGGGGTGCTACGAACGAAAACGTATAGGGCTAAATTCCAGGAAGTAGACACTCTGTGTGACGTATGCAACCGCAAAGGGGAAACTATAGAACATGTAATTTTAAGGTCCACGGGGCTTTGTCCCACCCTCTTGGGGGGGATGACTACGGGTTTGGAGGGGCCACTGGGTTTTCCGGACATGGATGGACGAATGGATAGGGAAAGAATTGCGGTAACCAAGAGGAGATTGGAAGATTGGTGGAAGAGATCTAGGGAAGGATAAAAAAAAAAAAAAATGCAGATAAAAATAAGCAATAAATTTAATTTAAAAGAGAGGGTAGGGGGTCTGTTATAAAAAAATTCATACAAATTAAAAAAAAAGGGATGACGAAATGTTAGGCTAGGTGGCGCAAGCTGCCGCCCATTACAAAGGGTATAGCCATTACCATCCATCCATCCATCGGTGTGTTTAGCGTCGTATTCCGTCTATACATCCCAAGTGGTCCCCGAGTGGCAACAATTGACCTCACAAAAGCCGGAGTGTCATGCTGTCGTGATCCTGCTGGTTGGCCGTAGGAGTTCAGGCCGAAAGCATGAGTCAACACGAATGTCGCTGACGTCGCAGCGTTCCAACTTCTGGCTTCCGAAGCTTTGTACAAGAGCAGACTTGTACAAAAAAAAAAAAAGTATTTAAGTTAAGCTACTGAAAAACAGGCTAAAAAGTAACCGAGTACGGTACCAAATACCCAAATCTAAAAAGTACCAGAGTAGCGCACTAAATTCTGATAAAAGTAAATTATTGCGCTCTACGGAGGCACTGGATGTGGGGGGCGAACCCGCATGGCTCGGGGTTCATGGAGACGCCACTCTCAAAACACCTGCTTTCACAGATGCCCCCTGTGTGTGGGCGCGGGGGAAGAACAAGGGGAACAAGGGACAAACACAAATCTCCAAACACAGTAAAACTGGTGGGTGACATCCAAAATCCCCCCTGGTCCTGGTATTGAACGAGGGACCTCTCCATTTCCAGTGGAGCACTCTACCAACTGAGCTAACCAGGAGCTATACGTCAGTAGAGCAAACGGGTTTTAACAGCTGTTACCAGTCGAACACCAACAAGGGTGAACGGCCTGCATTTTAAGGTTATGATGATAAGGCAATTAGTGCAAAGGTGCAAGCGAGCTGGACAAGAATGACGATAATTATCCCTGGAGAAGGGGAATAAGGGGGACAAAGGACAAACAAACACACCTTTGCATTGATTGCATTGTCATCATAACTTTAAAATGCAGGCCGTCCACCCTTGTGAATCCCGGAGAAAAGCTCACCCTCACCGTAGAAAAGCCCACCGCGAAAATTGGCACATGCGGAGAGAAGCTCACCGGCCAGTAAGTGTATCGGAGAAAAGCCCAATTTTTTTTCCTTCGAAGAAATTTCTTTTTTCAAAGAAAATGTCTTTTTCTATGATGGAACTTAACCCGAGACTGGGGTAGAAACAGAAACTTAAAAGTAGAAGGGACAGAGACAAGTGAAGAAGAGAACGTCTCAAACGCAGCTAAAAGATTTATTTAGTCCCACATCCTTATATACTCACAACCACAAGGTCACCCAGACACTCAACACGCCCCATTCAAAGGCACAAAAAAAAAAAAAAAAAAGATCCAAAGACAACAATGCAAAGGGACGCCCCCTCAAGCAATACTACGAACCGGGGCAAACCATCCACTTGTCCGGAAAGAAACTTTTAAGTTTCTGTTTCTACCCCAGTCTCGGGTTAAGTTCCATCATGGTAAATATCCACCAGCTCGCCTGCACTTTAACCGTTTTTTCATTAATGTCTTCTTCTGTTATATTTGTTAAACATATTTGGTTAAGCTTATTCTCCCAAATTAATAATTGTGGGCAAGTGTTTTTTGTGGTTTACTCCAGTGGTTCTCGAATGGGGGTCCACTGACCTTTTGGGGTCCGCAAAGGCATTTAGGGGTCGGCGAAGCCCTGCCTCATCAGTCAAGCCCGATAATAAAAGTTGTATTTTTTTCAGGTTGAAAGAATGTTTCAGAAGAAACATTCCAATTTTCGGGTGAGTTTTCTGGTGTGTATGTCAACGAGAGAAGTCCACTTCACACTAGCCCTTTGTTACATCCCCTTATTAAATCATTATTATAATTAACATATACCTTTCCCTTCCCTTTAACACGAACGGGGTCCTCCATCATCTTCGCCGATCCACAAGTGGTCCGCGAGACATCAATGGTTCAGAACCACTGCTCTAGGAAATGAAAGCCAAACTGAAAACTTTATGAACTCGAAAAACAGGAAAAGGTTTGAAAACTTAATAATGACTGCCTTAAAAGCGTAAAAAAGCAAGACCGTAAATGCCGAAAACCCGAAAGCGCATGTGCAACAACGCAATGCCTGAAATTCTCTTTGAAGCATTTGTTAACCTTTGAAAACAGGATAGAACGGTCGGTAGGATATCGAGGTTTCTTACTTCCATGGGCATGCACGTTTCCTACATGTTTGTGCTGATTTTTACACACGTCTTTCTGTGATTGTGCCCTTCTATGGCAAGCCACCCATGGCCTTCTAAGCTGCACAGTGTCACTGTCGTTACTCGTGGCCTATGTAAGAACTAGTCTTCTGTAAAGTAGTGAGCGAATCGGGCGAGTTGGTAAACGTCGTACATCATTAAAACCGCTCAAACGATGAAGACGGAGTGAAGACAATAAACACGACAGGAAGAAGCTATTCTCGCAATAAAAGTTCTATTAGTGAAATGAACAGAAAGAAAACAGTGTAGCCGACACTGATTACATCGACAAACTTGCGTATCTATCAAGCACCACACAATATTTGGAGCTGAAATGGTTCACAGACCGTTATTCATATTAGATTGCAAAAAACAAACCTCTTTATCTGATGGAGTTGCCGACGGCACACAGTAAAGCTGCCAATAAATTGTTGTCTCTTTTTTTTGGGGTGTCCTATGTTCTGATTTTATATCTGTGGCGTCATTAATATACAAAATGGGTGATTACTAATTTCTGACAAACAAGTAAATATGCTAGGGTAGTGCGAATAGTGGATTTTGATTTTGAATCGAATTCAAAGCGAATAGTGATTTTGGCCAAATATTTTCTAATCAACTATTGAATACTTGTTGTTCAAAAATCTTGGCCGCAAAGTGGCATGCAAGATAATTATTGCAGATGTGCAATTATTAAGTGGGCTGATTTGTGAGAATGAGACCTTAATTAATTCATGTATGACTTATTTATTGGAATACAAGGCACCAAGATTGGCAAAGATGGCGCAGGTGTTGCTGGAGCTCATTGATCGTTTTTTTTTCCTCGTTTTTAAACAAAGTTGATGAAATGACTACAATGAATATATTTGAGAGTTCCCACCATAATATTTTTACCGTTCTGCCAAACGTATGAGTATATTTTTGATCTTAGAAATTGTTTCTTACATATTTTAGACAGTGGACAAACATGCGACTCGAGGTTGCCAACACTTCGAAAAGCACGAATATTACAAATGCTCTCGAATCGAATAGCGTAATATTCGAAACTACTATTAGAATATTCACACAACACTAAAATATGCCCAATAAACTTCAAGAATATTACAAAAAAAAAAAGGACAATTATTTTTAAGGAAGTGAATTCTAATTGTGGTATATTGCCACGTGGGATGCACAATCCGCCAAGCTAAGAACAAATTTTAAAAAAAACTGACCAAAGTAAGACCGCTCACCACGAAGTAGGACACAATGTGCAGCGGCAAGCCATTCCGGCAGACGAGAGACTTGTCATCATGTTCTGTAATAATCAGGATGCCGTACTGTCCCCAAAAAAATGCCTACCCTCAATCATTCGGATATCAACATCCTCAAAATCGGCATGAAATTCCATGGCTCTCAACTAAAATGCTTTGAACACCCAAAAAAAGAACTATTCGGGAATTCTAGTTCGAAAAAGTTTGGTGTCGATTGTCACGACTGTTTGCGGAAAGTCGGCAACAGCAAATGAAGAGAAGCTGAAGCTTTGATCAAGAAATAAAGAAATCGTCTCCACCTTCACCGTGTTTGTCGGCGCGTTTTACGCCCAAAGAGCAAAACACGAAAACCGCATCGCTATAATCTGTCTGTGTTTTTTTTAAGTGTTTGTTGACAACTCCAGTCCCACTAGAAAACAAGTTTCCTTGTCCCCAAGCTCTGCGTCGTGTTTGCCAGGTGGGACGGCGGACTCCGACAAACAGGCTGTCTGTCGCAGGAAGGTAAAGGTGGGTGAGGAGGAGTGGCAAATCTTATGCGCCGAAATCTGGAATTCCGAGTGAAAGATTGCAAAAGAGAGCGACAAAACACAAGAGAAAGAAACCAATGTTGCCAGCTGAAGGACGACAGTTGCAATGGTAATGCGAAGACTAAAAACTCTCAGCAAAATAAACAGTGGTTATTTAGCGTTGTAAACTAAATTCTGAGCTATTCTAACGCTTATAAAAAGCAATATACTCATTATGCTGCATTAACTTCCCTTCTGTCGAAATCTCGGAAATCTGGTGGTTGCGTGGTTTCGTATTCCTGGGGTGCAACCACTCGCGCACCACCCAGCCCACCCGCGAAGCCGGTTATCTGGTTAAGTTTTGCGTTGACACGAGGCTGTACAATTGCGCGCTATGCAAAAAGAAAGCTTCAAAACGAACGCGAATGTCTTTCCAATGGTAAGTATGTGGATTGTTGAGGTTCATGAAACTGCTCTGATGATATAATTATATTCGTGAAATCGAAGGTTGTTGGGAACCATGTGTGGGACACCAAAGGTCTGCCTCCATGCTCTGCCGCTTGCGGCAGCTAGAATGCATGGGAAACAGAGCCGTATATGGGGAGAGTTTGGCCAGTCTACGATCTCGCCGCCGTAACATCCCCCTTCCCAGTGAGCCAATCAGCCCGCGACGCAAAGCAAGAGGCTTGAGCGCATGCGCGTGAACTCTTGGCCGATCCCAACTGAGCGGAGAGGGCCGCCATTTTCATTCTTTCGCCCGGCGGAATGCATGGGATTGACATCCAAATTTCGGTTCTTTACGTTTATTTGGCAGGCTCTGGCAAGAAATGACATGGTGTTATTCCTCGGTGGCTTAAAAGGCTAACAAATTAAGTTTCTCCACGTTTGAACGCAAATTTCGATTCAGGCGAAAAAGAAATAAGCTTGTAGCATACGACGCGTAGCCTCAACAGTGCTCCGCGTCAACAGCGTTGCGTCAAAATGGCGGTCATCTCCTCTTTGCTCCCTTCTTCCTCTCTCGCTCCTTCGGCACTCTCCTCCCTTTCCTTCACTTTTCTCCTCTCCGGAACCTTCGTCACCACACCCACTAGCCAAACTCTCCCAATATTCGTGACTCCAGCAAAACGGACGCCACCAAGCGGGAAAACCGGGAACCAGACGGAACAGGTCGCTTTACAACTCTCGGCGTCTCTGGCGGCTTTGACAGACACGAGTTGTCGGCGTGGTGGCGAACAATGTAATTTGACAAAGGTTTGAATATTTATTAAGTTTGCCTGAGTGCTCATTAGTGAGGTGAAGCCTCAGTAAATTGTTTCCTTCCATCATGTGTTTGGAAGCCCGTTTACTCCATAACACACGGTCGCGTGCTTTCGATTTCTTGGATAAAGAGGAATCATGGAAAAATGTTTTAATTTTTTGTCTGTCTCGAATCACATTCAAAGTGACTACTACTTGGTAACTGATAAGTGGTTTCCTTATAAGGATGTAGAACAGTGGACTGAGGACGACAGACGAGGTGTTTCACTGGAGGGAACACCAATGTTGCAGTCAAGTGAATGGGAAAGCTGATAGCTGCTTTTCTTGAATTTGGTTGTGTTTGATTAGCTTCAGGATTGAGCCACCCACGCCGGTTGGTGCGTTGGCTATTCATATTGGCTGCTTTTCAGCGAAAAAGCCTCTGGACCACACCGAAGAAGTTAAACAGATTTCGCCATTCCTTAATTCCAGAAAACCTGCTCGCTGCATACGATTAATAACATTATGATCTATCGCGCCTCCAATATTTATATTATACCCCGTCGAAGTCAGCAGCAATATACGTCTACATTGCTCAGGTTGCCTGGACAAAAGATACTCAATTTCTCCGTTCAGGATTCGAAGTCAAGTTCAATGCAGAGAGGTTGTGTATGAAGCTCCGATGAAGACTCTCGTCAGTTTGTCCCCATTTGTCTCCGTGCTGCCGGCTAGAACCATTTGGCTGAGTTTAAGTGGTATATATCTGTCTGTCAAAAATACTTTTTTTCAGCAGTTCACCTTATAGCTAGTCAACTAAGCTCATATTTCAACCTGAAGAAAATACTAATATCGCTTTAGTGGGACGTAGTACGTAATATAATACATAACCCACACATTCGTCAAAATGACTTCTTGATTGCTACTAAAACCTGAATTGAAGTATGAGTATCAGCTGCTTAGTGGGGCGCCAGCGAGTTAACATGCTCCTTGCCTCAAGAAGCGCTTGCTTAATTTTCGTAATTTTTCTGCAGCCTGTGTTGTTGACCGAGCAGACGACCTGGAGCTGTTTCGTAAACACGGATACACACAAAAGCTCGATATCGCGGACAGATAAGTCGCATGGTCAAGGCATGTGAGTTGGTTGAAAATTACACTCGGTGGAACAATTCTGTAGTTATTGCAGCTTTCCTTAGCTGATCAAAACTGATTAGAGACTATTACCGTCTCTCTGGAGCCCATAGTTTCAGTTGTTAACGAAATCTCTGAAACAAAAGTTTGACATGAAAAGAACAAAAAGCACCGGGAAAACAAAACTATGCTTTGCTAGTTTATGTGTACCGGCTATACTTAACCGTCGCGGTACAAATACCTATAAAATAGGGCATTAAACAAAGGAAAATTTGTCAAATTGAATGTGCCACCTGTTCAGGCGGCGTGGCCAAGCCGACGCGACCTGTTCCCAGCCGAAATGTTTGTTTGGTGGTGGCGCCCCCTATAGGTCGCTGGAGTAGCGAATACGGCTCTGATGCGAAAATGGCGGACTTTTTCCTATAAAGTTAGTATATACACCAACTCATGTTTACAAACAAACTGGAGCACCCCTAGTGGATGCCACAGGCGTCGCACATGCGCGGTGGAGTGTGGGCAAGAAGCTCGCCATCGCCCATAAACAAACCATTGAAATGCGATGTTGTCGGCATAAGTGTGACCCCCTGCCCATTTTCGCATTGGAATTGTTGATTTTATGTCTTCCTGGCAATGTCTGACTACTTGAGCGGCCTCAGCAAAATTACCGAGGCTAGTTTGTGAGGATTCCTCTGGTTTCCCTTCCCCGATGGCATTGATAACGGCCGCGGGTCGGAACGCTCGGTCGCCTTCGCCGTGAGCTCCGACCTGTTCGTGAGGCGGAGGGCCGCCTGGCTTGGGGGGCTCTCCTCTCACTCTCGGGGGGACCGATTTCCGTTCCCCTGCTCGGATGCGGATCACTGCTGACAGGCGAGGAGGCTTTCGCCTAGACTTTTCCCGCTTTCGGGAGGGGACTCGTCCGGGTGACCGCGAAAGAGATAGGACGTGTGTCGGCGACTTCTCCGATGCTTCCCCGGCCTTGGCTCTCCGGTACCCCGCGTCTGGCCAGGTAAGGACCTTTTCTTACCTTGCCGGCGTGGGGGGGCATTTTGGATGGGGACATTGTAGTTAATTTAGAAGAGTATGTTAATAAATGCTCTTGGACTCTGTCCTTACTCTGGTACGTGTGTCTTCTCTTCCGCTATATTCGAGAGAGTGAAACAAGGTAGAAGATCATTGGCACCGACGGAGGTAATTAATCGAACCGACCCGTGGTAATGTAGCCCTAAACGTCGTCTATATTACCGCAGAGATGTGGGGACCGCGGGCTACTAGGTTTGACGTCTCCCTTGAGATCGCCGCCGCTGTTGAGATAACCTTTTGGTTACTCTATCGGTACCTGTGTTAGTTGGTAGCTAGCAAGATCCCACATAAAATGGCGCCCAACGTGGGGCCACGGCTTCCTTTATGGTGGTCCTGGCCTCCGTCCCTTTGTGCGGCCTATAGACATTTTCATTTTAGTAGTTGCCTCACCGGTGGATAGAGGGCGCTGATGCACTCGGCGCCATTAGGTTGCTTCAATTTGGTTGGTTTCGGTTTCTACGTGAACGGCGGCTAAGTTGCTGTTTTACATTGTTTTTGCTTAATTTTGTGTTACGATGATTTTTTTTGTAGCACACAACAAATGAAACCGTGGTATTGAGCCAGTTTGAGGACTACAAGGTGTATTTTAGCCTAAATTGCGGGCTTTTTTTACCGACTCCTTTGATGCATCTGATTATGGTCAGTTGCGAAACGGCTGACTCATGTATAGGGAAGATTACCATCATCTACGGCCATACCCGATGAAAGAAGCTTCCAGAATAACAAACTGATGAAGAGACTAACACGTAATGTAAAGAGGCATAATGAAAGCTTGATTAGCAATGTGCTGAATCTGCCAGAACAGATGAACTCGCAAGTTTACTATTCACCGTTTGGTTTTCGTGGGCACCCAACCTTTAGTGAACTTCGCAGATTAAAAACGTATTGTGTAATGAGGCAGATAATAGAAAAAGAAGTCTCAGCCTCTTTTTCTTTTTTAATTCAATACTCGAACATGTTTTGACAGGCCGAGTAGGACATTTCTTAAATTATCAACCCTGCTAAAGTACTCATAAGCAGCATTTCGCGATATTGGCCCTAGGAAATAAATTATTTATATATGAACATTTGGTACTCAAAATATGATTAAGTGACTGGCCCGTCAAATTAAATCTGGCATTTGTCTTCCGCAATATTGGCCAAATAAAATTAAAGGGCGCAGGAGGAGAAATAGCTCGGAAAGTTTGGCTGAATTCTAGCACTAGGCACCAGTTCACGGACCTGTGTGGGCAAATATTTATTTGTTTGAACAGATTCACTTTGTAAATTTTGGCGTCGCCAGCCACCAAAAGGAGACATCTATTCGCCATCGACAATCTTGGACTGACGTAATTATTAAGCAAACGGCTTTTTTTTTTTTTTCTTTTTTTTTTTGAAGTCAAATTTTGGGGAACCCAGATACAAACAACAATTAAAACAGCGTACGCAAAAAAAAAAAAAGCGTCGTTATTATTGCGCATGCGTCGAACACAAACCGCGTTTTGGATTTGCGAATAGAAACAACGTTATATCTTTGTGTATGCTATTCTAAATCTCGCTACTGTTAAGTGTCTGTGGTAGTTTCTTATGCGGGAAGTCCGTACATTTGTATTAAAATAAATTTTATTTAAGTGGATGGCACTGGTTATCTAAATATAATCAATAAATCACTTAAATGACTGTCGAAATGGGAGCGAGCATGGTATACAATTTCTTAAACTTTATAAGTAAACCAACCAACCGAATGTTTACACCGCAAAAAAAAAAAAAGGATTGAGTACCCCATACACATGTACCTGTGATATTATGAACAAACAAATCGCCTGATGTTGAAGTACCATTACTTCTAGCCTCAGATGAAATACAAGTTAAACGGTCGTTGTCTATCTCCTCTGCGAGTTTCCTCACATAATCAAAATAAACTGTTTTCGATATATTATGAATACAAAGAACGATACTTTCAGGACATACAGATAGTCTCCTTGCGCTGACTATTCTTGACGTCTTCCAATCCTAAATGCGCGATATAAATATACGCGCTTCTTACTGAGAATGTTCCGCCACTATTAGTAAACAAACCTCAGTTGTCATGAGGACCTTTGAACCCTCGTGATGTTTTAGTCGCCGAGTAGATGCATCGAACTAGTTTCCGAAGTAAGGCAATGAAGCGTGGTGAAACGCGACGAAAAACACCAATACAGCGCATCCGCTGTATTCGTGTATTCGGGGAGAGCGGAGCAGCAAGTTGAAGCAACCTAATGGCTGCCGCGTCACGTGATTCCAAGATGGCAGCGCCCATGCGTTGGAGGATGAAAAGGTCTATTTGCCGACCATCCTTGCCTTTGATCGCCCCATACCACGCGCGTCCTCATCTCGCCACATATGGCTGAGCGATTAATGCCGAGTCGGCAACCCGCAGTGCCACTCTTTTGAGCAAGCGCAGTGTGATTCGTACGCGCGTTCCTGTTTTGAATTTGCGTTCGTCAAGCAACATTCGTTGTTGAGGGAGACCCTTTGTTCTCCATGCTTGAGGCGAACCCTTCACCTGTGTGTATTTGGGTTCCTTTGCGCGCCACCAACAACTTGTCCTGAAGGGAAAATGTAAATAGAAGTTTTGATGATGTTTTTGAGTACCGGGTGGACTTTTATGTCCAGCGGGTAGCGAGGCTTGGCAGAAAAAAGTAGCGAAGGATCAGCAGTGCAATCTGGGAATGTAAATATCCGCGTTTTCTTTGACTCGGAGTAGTCGCGGACACTCATTTAGAGTCGGACGGTACGCCTGCCAGTAACGTCGATAAGTAGCTGGTACTGCTACTGACGGGCTCCGGGAGCCAGGCCGCGTAACCGTCGGCGTCGAGAAGCAGTTTGCAGACTGTTGACGCGCGCGCTGTGTTCACTGCTGGTATTGCAGTGGGCGCGGAGGGTTTTCTTCGGGAAAGATTTGCTTCTGCATTATGCCAACGTACTCCTGCAGCCTGTTGTTATTTTCCAAGAACGACACTAGTTTTGCGTTCATTGTAGTGGCGCTACGCGGTCTGAGGCGCACTGTGACAGTATCTGGGTGGACGAGTGACTCTAAGACTTTCGGACGTTATGTTGCTCTGAAACCCAGGCGCCACGTAGCCAGAGCGCCCTTTGGCGATATCTGTCAGACTTGCGTGATCCAGGTAGAAAAGCAACTCTAAGACACTTAGCAGTTACGTTGCTCTGAAACCTGGCCTTGCCTCAAAAGAAGGGTCCACATTGTTGTGAGCCCTTGATCAAGCCATATCGAGTGCAAGACATGTTTTTCTAGGCTCGGTAAGCTAGCTAGCTCACATATTTGGCGAAGCTAGCAAGTTTGAGCGTGTGAGCTGCGGCCCCTTTTGTCTTCCTCCATGGGGAGCAAGATGGCGGCTATTTTGCGCGGGAACTTGCGTCTTCCCCGCTCGCAGACGCACATGCATGGCGGTTTCTTTCGATCCGCTCCTTCGAAGTCCCCGTATCCCTTTACCTCGACTTCAGATGACGGGCCAGCTGCAGACTGTTATCTGTTTTTGGCCACTTATAGTCAACGGACTCTTCCGGTAACTATAAAACCGGGTATTGTAGGCAGCCTCTGCGATAGCTGCCTGCGCAAAAGATTGAGAACTCGGCATTTTTCCTAGAAGCTCTCTCCCCGGTGTCTACATTAAGTGAACTCCATTAGTTTGCTTGGTTTGTGGACGCGTTTCGAACGGAGGGGCCCCCTTTTATGGCTTCTTCTTCCGGTCTCAAAGCGGGTAACTCTGGCATATGTCCTCTGGCCGCTCGCCAGGTCCGTTTCCCTACTGAGCGCCTTCCTGTCACCGTTGACAAACTGGCCACCTTTTTTGAGGGTTTTGTTTGTCGTTTGCTCCTGCCCGTTTCTGCCGCCTTTGCGGCCCGAAGCAGGCGAGCGTCGGTTGCGCGCGCCCCCTCGTTTGGACGTTGCGGCGCCCTTTCTTCCCTTTAGGGAGGTCTGCAGCTGGCTCTGGGCGTGTTGGCTGCTGGCGCATTTCGACTTCGCAGGTCTGCTCCGAGGTCATCCACCCCCCCTTCACCAGCCCACTGCGGCCGAGATGGCACCGAAACCTCCGGGCGGCGTGTCTGGGACTTCCCCAGCTGGTCTCCGCTGGTGGGCAGCGGTCGTTGGTATTTTTGGTGTAGGAAATTGGAAACAGCGCGCAAAAAGACAATGACCATGAGAGAAGAGCACAGGACAAGCGACTTCACGACTGCCTGACTGCACCCGCTGCTGGCCAGCTCGTACCGCGACACCTGCGTCCAGCTGCATCGGCACGGTGTTTGTGATGCTCTGCGGGGCTGTGGCGGCGACTGTCAAGTGCTTGGGGACTTGAACTTTCCGGGTCTTCAGTCCTGCGGGCCAGCTGTTGACGGCAGACACTGTGAAGACGCGCGCTGGGTGCCGCGTGTATTTGTTGGGGGTTCGATATTATTTTATGAGAGCAGGTGGGCCTCCTTTATTCTTTATTGAGACCCACCTACCATTTTAAGGAGGGGGCGATGTGGGGATTCCTCTGGTCTCCCTTCCGCGATGGCTGTGATAACGGCCGCGGGTCGGAACGCTCGGTCACCTTCACCGTGAGCTCTGACCTGTTCTTGAGGCGGAGGGCCGCCTGGCTTGGGGAACTATCCTCTCACTCTCTCTCGGGGGGACCGATTTCCGTTCCCCCGCTCGGATGCGGATCACTGCTGACAGGCGAGGAGGCTTTCGCCTCGACTTTTCCCGCTTTCGGGAGGGAACTCGTTCGGGTGACCGCGAAAGAGATAGGACGTGTGTCGGCGACTTCTCCGACGCTTCCCCAATCTTGGCTTTCCGGAACCCCGCGTCTGGCCAGGTAAGGACCTTTTCTTACCTTGTCGGCGCGGGGGGCATTTTGGATGGGGACATTGTAGTTAATTTAGAAGAGTATGTTAATAAATGCTCTTGGACTCTGTCCATACTCTGGTACGTGTGTCTTCTCTTCCGCCATATTCGAGAGAGTGAGACAAGATAGAAGATCATTGGCACCGACGGAGGTAATTAATCGAACCGACCCGCAGTAATGTAGCCCTAAACGTCGTCTATATTACCGCGGAGATGTGGGGACCGCGGGCTACTAGGTTTGATGTCTCCTTTGAGATCGCCGCCGCTGTTGAGATAGCCTTTTGGTTACTCCATCGGTACCTGTGTTAGTTGGTAGCTAGCAAGATCCCACAAGTTACTCCGCAAAACTTCGTGTGAATAATGTGACATGCGGCGATTAAATCCGCGTGGACGCCGCAGAATGTACGCTAAAGCCTGATTCGCATGATGAGATTTCGCTCGCAATTTTCAGTTGCAACGTCACTCGGGTTGCAAAAGCACAAACCGTAGCTAAGATGGTCGACGTCGATATTGAAAATCGCAAGCAGAATCGAACCAAGTGAATCAGGCATAACAAGTCAGTGATGGCCACTGGTCACAATGATCAACATCTCCTCGTATCTATTGTTTACATTGAGCCTGCTGACCAACCTTCAAACTTAAATCTTTTGAGGCCTGCACTTACTTCTTATCGCAAATACCAGGCCAACATTTGGTCTACAGGCCGGTGTCGTCTAAAAGAGCAGACAACAAGCAGAAACGTCTGAAGGAGCAGACGAAAGTTTGAACGATCAGGCGGCCGTTTGAACTTGAAGATGCACTGAACATAGTCCGCAGGTGGTTCGTACAACTTGACAGTTTTCCGGCGTCCATGTTAAAACAAATAATGGCCACATGTATCCGTGAACTCAGCTCAAGCAATCGTGGTCAACGGCGTCTGGTTTTCCCTTTTGACGGCACATATCCACGTTCTCGGACGAACCTAACACATGAAAACTGGTCTTTAAACCTTCCTCGACTCTTTGGGCACAGCCCCAGTCGCGGCGTTTTGACGAGAAGGCAGGTTTTTGTCTGGTTCCTTTCAAAACAACGCAGGAATACAGGTCTCACATGGGGACTTCCGCCCACAGCCCCAGACCGGAAGTGCGCCCGACGAGCCACCACCGCGCCGTGACGTAACAGAGTTGATGGTCTGTCGGCGTCTGTCGCTCGTTGTCGTGTGTCGCTGTAGTGGGACGCGGCTATTAGAGCGCTCCACTGGAAATGGAGAGGTCCCTGGTTCGATGGCAGGACCACGCGGACTGTTTCGGTCGCGCACCAGTTACCTGGCTGTGTTTAGAGATTTGTGTTTGTCCTTTCCCCCCTTGTTCCCCTTCTCCAGAAATAATTATCGTCATTATCGTCGTCAGCAAAGGGATTGGGAATGTGTGATCGTCGCAACGCGGTGAACATGGATCTCCCGTGTCGCCGAAGGCGTCGTAAGGTTGAGAGGCACGTACCTTGCAGTCATTTCGCACGAACTGAATTCCGTGACCCGGATAGATGTTTGACGAACAAAAGTAGCACTTTTCGATACGCATTTTCACTGCTACGCGTCTTCCGCAGGCGGCAAGCTTGCACGCGTGCTTTCCTGACAGAGAGAATGTAGAGGGAGAGACCTGTAGAGACCGGAAGCGGAAAGTGAAAGGGGCAACTCAAGCAAAAGCCAGGGGCGCGGAGAAAAGTGCGAATCTGACGTTTTGTGAATATATCAGTTCTTAATTTAGTTTTAATATTTCTTACCTCTACGCTTTTGACGTTTAATTGGTTTAATCAGTGCTTGCAATTCATGTAGCAAAAGAAGCTGGAAGGAAGCTAGCGCCACCTAGATTGTGTGGCTAACAAGATACGTTTTAACGAATGGGAACATGTAAACAATAACTTTCACAAAAATACACGAAAACATGTACTGTTACACACACTGAAATCGCGATGTTGAGATTGGTTCTGAATTCACTTTCCTTTCTTTCATCTGTGGCGTTCGGCCGTTTGCACGAGCCAAGAGCAGGCACTGCCCTTTCTCTCTTCGGATTTTTAAAATCAGTCAGTTTTCTATGGAACTCTGACTCGGCTGCTTGCTGCCTACACAGCCTTCACAGCCACCACAACTAGGTCCTCCATCCAGCTTCTCCAGCGAAGCCGTCCACTCTTTCCACTTGAGCTGAACTCTAAGCTGAACGAACGCTGTAGAGGAGGCGAGTCCATCCTCGCCTCCTCTCCAGCATTTGCTCTGCTAAGGTGAAAAGAGTGAAGGTTTTTGCTGGAGGAGCCTGGTCCCGGTTTTTTTAACCTACAACAGACTGTAGCGAACCAAACTTAGGGTTTTTCATTTTTAATTATCAATACCAAAACATTTTCCTGGTTTTTGGGTCACACACACATATTGCTTGGAAGTTGGGGAATCCCATGTGCATGTCCTGTTTTCATAATCAGAGGCCACAATGCAGACTTTTTTTGGTACACAAAAAAGCTACATATAAAAAAAAAAAATTTGTTGGAAAAATTAATAAACCACAAAAAAAAACAAAAAAACAACCTCAAATAAAACAAACCCCCAAGACATGCACCCCTTTTCCAGAACAGGTTATTTATTTTTATTTTAAAGGAAGTAAGTTCATTCCTTGATTCTTTCACTGTAAACTTACACCACCTGCTCACACCTCTGTAGTAACTTGGAGCACGATATGTTGAGAAACCAATTTTCGTAGGTCTTCTAAAGTGCCCTAAAAGTGTTACATCATAGAAAAAATCGTAAGGGTGCAGGCAAGCTGGTGAATATTAACCATGTTGAATTAACCTGAGACTGGGGTAGAGAAGAAACATCAAAACGTAGAAGAAACAAAAAATAGACAGGGCGACGTCTCAATTTGTTGTACATTGAATTCTTTGTGGTTTTGGGAACCTATAAAACAAGAGACTGGTGACAATACAGTCAGTGCACAGGCGAGCTGGTGGAAGTTCGCCATGGTCACGGTGTAAGATACACTCTTTAGGTGTGGACACGGCGGGGCTGAACGCCCGGCGCGAGGAATCAGATAGTGTTCGTTCGAAGGGCATCCGAAAGGCTGCATCATTCCGCTGCCACCGTGCCCGCGGCTGACAGTGTCGCTGGCGGCAAAACAACAAAACTGTGCGAGAGCGAAAAAAATTATCATGTTGCCATGACACCCCGGTACACCATGGTCTTTCTGCACGTGCGACCTCGCTGGAGCTCTGCGCGTGTGGTAAATGAGGCGGCACGAGCCTTCTGGAACGTGCCCACGGGTCGACGAGTCACCTGCCGGCGCTGCTTGAAACTATAGTGAGAGAGAGTGAAGAGCGAACTTTATCGGGCACGTCGCGAGGAGCGCGCTGTCCTCCCCTAAAGAGTATTATCTTACACCGTGACCATGGTAGACAGAACCCCATCAAACTTTGAGCTAGATGCCCTATAATATTAGTAAAGTTGACGAAACAAAGGATAAATGTGATACGCTGTGCACCGAATCCTGAATCTTGAGGTGATAAAGCGGAGGAACGAAGAAATATCTTTCAACACATAAAAAAAGGTTGCCAAAGCAATTGAATTACTTTCTAAAAGGTAACACACTAATAACGAATTGATATTTGTGCATTAGTAACAATTGTAATTATTAGCTTCTGGAGAAAACCAGTTTTGCTAGGATCCCGAAAAAATCAAAGGAAGCCAAGGCCCGGCGGAAAGCAACGAGTACTTGCTCGAGGCAGAGCACCTACTCTTTTCTTAACCTGCCGCGCCTGCCGCCGACAGATATAGTTGTAATTTTAATTAAATTACACTTTAAAGTCTTTCCGAGCTGAAGGAGAACTGCAGTTCAAACACAAGTAAGCTACAAAGGCCAAGGAACAGACCTTTCTTCAAAAGTGCACTATCTAGTAGCTGCTGTATCAATTATCCGAGTCCACTGTACTCTCGGAATGTACATGTACTTGACACGAGGGTGACGTCTGCGTTCGGCGTGAACTTGGCTCAGCTCATATCAAAATCGAGTGTGCGTGAGCGTTCGGCGAGGACTCGGATCCAATCATATCATGCCTACGATGAATGGATGGATGAATGTTACTGGCTATACCCTTTGTAGAGGGAAGTAGCTTGTGCCACCTAGCCCAAGCCTAAAAGATGGTGAACCACAATGTTTTGCAAAGGGCATATTAGTTTTATGTGGAACAAGCCAAGGCATCTCGAAAGACCGTGGATGTATTACTGCGCCTACTGCTTCCTTTTGAGTTTGTTCCGCTTCTCCTTGAGTCTACCACGGGAGAAGACCTGTTTGACATTCGCCTCGACGAAATGAGACAACGTCTGTCCGTCGCCCCTGCCAGGAGTCCTTTTCGCCGCCTTCCTCTCCACCCCAACTTCGCCTTTCTCGAACACCGCGGGCCCGTCGTCTCGCGCACCGTAGTCTGGGAACCCCAAGGCATTCTCATCCACAAGTTCGATGTGCGACGAAAACAACTGCGGAATCTGCGGATCCGCCACAACGTAGAGTTCGGCGAAGTCTGGCATCGGAGGCTTGGGTACCTTGCTGTACGTCCGTTCCTTAACGGGAGCAACGCGATCATCCGGAGTCGGGTTCGGCTGAACAGCCGCCTCTGGGACGGAAGGACTGTTCTGGGAGACCAGTTGCACGAAAGCGCTCAGTTGGGCCGACGGTTTCGGAGTGGATCGCACTCCGACGGCCAGTAGGGAGGACACCCCTGGATGCCCGACGAAGTCCACGAGGCCTCGCACGCACAGCACGGGAACGGATCGGACCCTAGCAAGTCTGAGAACGCCGTGGAGCAGTCGGGGAGGGTCGGCTGACACGTTGAGCAAGATCGCCGACAGCCGGCTCTTTTCCAGGGCGCGCGTGACGGCGTTGAGGCCGAGGACCACGTGCTTCCTCCATTCGTTCGACGGGCCCCTGGCGGCCTCGAAGAATCGGAGCAGTTTCGCGCGGCAGTCTTCGTTCACCGTCGGCCACTTCTGGGCCGGGAAGGGGGACGCTAGGAGCGATTTCTTGATGATACGCGGCTGGCGCGGTTTCGGACTCGATTTTGCAACGGCCGCCATGATGGCGTCAATGGCGTCATGAATTGGATTGGATTGGATGTGTAGCCAAATTTGGTGTAGCTAGTGGCGTAGCCAACAATATAAACAGTTGGCAGCGACCTTTTTGAAGTAAAGAACCAAAAACCGCTTTTGCTTGCACGTTCTAGTTTTATTTTAAAAATTGACAAAGATTGAAGTTTTCGGCATCATCTGTCAGTCGCCACTGATTTCCATGACAATTGCTGGATCGTGCATCCCCGCTCTGTCCCCGCTTTGCGAGTGCGGCCATCGGACGGTTATCTTGCATCCCGTGAAATTGTGTTTCTGGAGCGTTGCAGAGTCTGGCGGCAGCGTGTTGAAGACACGTTTTCTACTTGTTTGTCATCGTTTGCCAAAAAAATTGTTTCTTAACTGTGTGTAAGCCGTGAGACTTGTCGTTGTGCACACGTGAAAATTTTTACGGAAGCGCAGTGTCGTAGGACATCCGGACCCTGCCCCCCCTCCCCCATCTGAATCTGCCACTGACAGCAGTCTAGTATTCCGCCATTGGTTTAGTAAACTGATAAGGTTTGTTCTTTTTGCATTATTTTGTAAATGCATGTATTATGTCATCAGCGTCCCAAAGGGATGATCACATACCTTGTACAAAGTTTTATGTCTTGGTACACAGTCGTTCCCGTTGTTAAAAAAAAAAAAAAACACTACTGAAAAAAAAAAAAAAACAAGTTATTTGGCAGTTTTTGCTTTCCTACTCGTCTTTTAATAAGACGAGATTCCCGAGCTCGTACCTTTATCTTCGGCAGTTCCTCCTGCTGATCGTGAGTTCGCGCAGCCGAAATGCATCCTTCAACGAAGAGCTCGCGCTTACAAAAGGCTTGGAAGCATAAGATAAAGCGAAAGAAAGGACACATGAACACAGATGACTACTAAAAACTATGTGAATACGTTGAAAGAGCGGAGCGACTTTTCGAGCGAAAATGAATCGGCGAGATGGGATAATCGGGACGCGTAGCCGGTTGCCTGCGGGCTGCGTGTTTGAGACCCCTGCCCCCCTGCCCTGCAGTGAGATCGGGATTCGTTGGTGTGACGCAACGGACACAGTACCACCAGATTGGTGGTACTGTGCGTTGCGTCACTCCAACGAGGTAGCGTCATACTGTCACACACACAGATCATAAGATCATAATTTAAGTCAAAATAGTGCTAGGTGGCGCAAGCCACCGGCCAAATAAGTGGATTCAATTTGCATCTCCAGCATCCATGCGGTGTTGAGCTCAAGTTACTCCATCAGTAGTTTTGAAACCACCGTCTGTGTTGGTCCGTGTTGATGTGTGCTTCCGCATTTTTCGTCTATTCTGCTCGGTTTTGAAGTTTTGTCCCATTCGCGACGACCAGCTCTCGCTGCTTAGTATGGCCCACGTAGAAAACAGCCAGTTGAGCACGGGTGGCGGCAAGCCCGACCCCGAAGGAACGGAGAAAGACGAACAGGTGAGCGGCGAAACTTTGGCCGTGTTTAGGCTTCATACCAAAGCCCGCAAATCTCCCAAAAACTCGTTGCCAAAGTCGTATGGCGCCATGAAATACACGAGCGACTCCAGGCAATGCTCGCTCGAGCGAGCCTCGGTGGTTTTAACCGATTACAACATCACATTTCATGCGAATTTTACGTAACAGACGGGCGCGAAAGGTGCGCTGTCGCCGCTTGCCGTTGGAGCTATGTAACGGTCATTTTCAAGCAAATGGTTGCGCCACGGAACTTTGCTGGGTCTGAACTTGCGCCGTCGCTTCTTGGTGCAAGTAAAAATAGAGTCGGCGCGCCCGTTCTTTTTTTTTGCGGTGCATGGTGTTTTTACTAACGATGAAAACGCCGCAAATTGTTGTTGCACACACCACGGCTGCTCGATTACTGCAGCTTCGTTACGGCCCAGTAGATGCATAGAAGCAGTGGTCCAGTCGAGTTTCCCGAGTTTGTCGCTAAAAGCGACACTTCCAACCCCTCCCCCTCGTTTTTTGGGTTTTACACTAGGTAAACAATTGAATCTCTGCTAGTTCAGTTAGATGAGACGAAGTATTTCAGCGGTGGTCGTTTTACTACCGGCGCAATACTGATCGAAATGTTACTATTTCACGTGATACGAGGCATATGTAGCTGCCAGATGGGACCATCTGAGACCTCTTCAGATCCTACAGGGGTCCTGCATTGTGTGCTGCCAGGGCCACACCTTTTGATGTGGTACCTTTGCGGTAGAGCCTTTTTGAAGTTCAGCCCTCCTCTGGCAGAGTTAGAGATTTTGCACGGCGGTACGTGCGACAGACCGTCGAGGTGACACGCCCATCACTTGTGAAAACATTCACCTCCAATCCAAGCAGCTGCATGTTCTGGAAGTGCCTATTGGCAGTGTTGGCCCTTCCACCATGTTGCAGTGTTTTCAGAGCTTCGAAGAGAAGCAGTGATTCAGGACAGGGGTTTACTACTCTACAATGTATGCAATACGACACTTCACCGTCGTGCTGCTATCCTCGTGTTGAAGACCTTTCCGTGGAATTAAAAGCCATCGTCTCCTCGTCTCCCTCACTTTCTCGGCACATCACTTTTTTCAGATCAGATATTTAGGAATGATATGTGGGCATTGCGAGAAGATTTATATGAATTGCTCTATAGGTGTATTTCTTATGAAATTGTCTTATTTAGTTATTTTTAATAGGTTCCATCTGTTTGATGACAAAGTCAATAAAGTAAATTAAAACTAAATTAGCTAGAGCAATGTATAGAAGCTTGGCAGTAACTATAGTCCGTTGCAACCTAAGAACGAAGGGCGAGGGTAAGACGGGCCGGGGAGGAGGAAGCAGACGGAACGCTGGAGATGAGATAAGAAAACCTCCTTCTCTCTTTAGCGTTCCGTCTGCTTCCTCCTCCCCGGCCCGTCTTACCCTTGCCCTTCGTTCTTAGGTTGCAACGGACTATAAACACATTCAGCTGGATTGTTTTTAACAAGGCATATTTGTCAATCACCTGCCAATTTTCGTTATCGTGAAGTTCTATATGAAGAAAAATTTAATTAAAGTTTATATCACACTTTTATTATTTGAGGGAATTGCAGTTTTATTACAGCTTTTAGAGCTTGAACGAAACATAAATTTGGGTGCTCAAAATGACTCTATTTTAACATTATTTTATGGAATCTATTGTTCCGTTTACCTTTGATTTCATCCCTAAAAGCATCATTCCCATCAGTTCATTCTGCTCTTCATTAATCAGCAATTTGTTACCGGGCCTGGCGTTTCTACATGTTACTAAACAGCTACTTCTGTGTTTGAGATAATCAGACCTGTTGTTCAGTTGATGCTAATGGTTGCACAGAAGTGGGAAGACAATGTAGACATTTTTTTTGGTTGGATAAGATAACATATGAATCTTAACATAATGTTCACAGTGGTGTGAGTAAAAACTATGTCCGTGCTTTTAGCTGCTCCAAAGTAAACTTTTGACTGCGCTCCGAGAGGTGCTCCAAAATGGCTGACCAATCACATCATTGCAAGTATTGCTGAAAGCATTGACATTTTGCTCCAAAATATCAAAGTTTTAGTTTATTTTCTGGGTAAAAAATAGAGATGTTGGTGCAGTGAACTTCTAAATATCGCTGATGCTCATCAGTTTATACATTTCATGACACATTTGACTGGAAGCACACTCACAGCACTTGGCTGAAAAAGAAAACTGAACTCTTTCTGTACCACCATCTACTTGAACGGTCGCAAAAGCGGTCAACATTCATGCTCAGCGTTGAATCATACCAGGCGCGTAACTGGCTTCCCCGGACAGCTTCCACAGAAAGTGACGACTTTCTTTGTTACCACTCGATCAATGCATAGTGGCCCGTGCACCGTCCTCAAATCTTTCGTGTAGGTCAATTGGCTCTCTCGAGCGTGTGGGTGCGCTTTTTCCCGCACATCGTCACGGACTTGTTGTGGGGTGTGCAGAAAAGAGTGTGCCACCTCTCGGAATTAAACAATCGTGCCTATTTAGCAAGCGAATTGCTAATAATGCTCTTCGATTGAAGAGAGCAGCACTGTCCGGGGTTCTTTGATAGAACATTTAAGTAAATCGCGTGGGCCGTCTCTGACCCGTGCTGCACTGGATGTCATTTGTTTTTGTGTGGTGTGTTGTGGGTTGCCGGCAGGTCGCGGCATGTCGGCCCAGCGCGGGTGTTGGTCATGGCTAATGGAATCAAAAGCAAAAGATGGTTTTCACCGGTGTTAATTTTTTGCAGAGATATCGGCCCCGCACTACACTAAAGGACAATATTCGAGGCGCCACAGCTGGCTATGGAGTGTGACCACGACAGAGCGAACATGTTAACGGGCATTAGCAACATTAATCGTTTCTTTGGAGAGGAGCACTGAAGTTGAACTCTATTTTTCTCTCCCAACAGACCAGCGACTTTATAGGAGCCAAACTAGCAACGGCAATATTGGATAGGTTCTTAGTTTTTAAGTTGCATATTTGTAACTTTTTGCCATCGGTAAAACTTGTACCGTAAACACAGAACCGACAGTGTGACAGAATTTTCATTGTCTCGTAGAAGCAACTGCCTGAAGTAGGAGGTGGTGCAGTTTGCCCTCGAAGGCATGTGCGGGTCGTGCAACTTTGGCAGAAGGATGGCAGGTTCAGCCTGCTGCCTTCGATGCAACTGTCCCTCGGCTTTATTTTTCGGTGCACGGGTGGGAAAGGACGCTAAACACGCCAGTCAAAGACTCATTCCAGGCACCGTACCATGGCATTTGCTGTTGACGACAGCCAGGTGCCCCATGAAAGGTCTTTCTGATCGCTTGTGTGCAGAACCTGCGGAGTGCAGAGCTGGAGGAGGAAGCCAAGTTTAAGTCCAAGTACCCACAGAATGTCCGGCCCGGAGGATCCCTCTTCCTCCAGAAGAGGCTCAACAAAGGGGTGAGAACTGGCGCCATACTCTACAGCCGCCGACGTGGTGAGAACGGCAGAGAAGTGCTACCATTGTCCTATTTGTAGTACGAGCTTCTTACCTTCAGTAGCGCTTCGACAGCTCGTAAGCCTCGAGCGCGGTTGTGCAACCAAAGCACATGCTGGAGATTGGGGGTCCGGAAAAGACGCTCTGCCTTTCTCACCCTGCTGGCGACTGTAGAGGGGTTTCACATGACATACTTCAGATTCGAAATCTTGCCGGACGCCATGTTGAGAGACTTTCACCGTACGTCTCTTTATGCGCAAGGGCAGTGTGTTCCAGATCGAGGTTTTTTGCGTTACGATTGCGTCTGCTGGAGTAGTCGGCGACGCGAAGGAGCATCGTCTGATACACGATTGTTATGTGTTGCATACTTTATTCAAACTTAAGGCGAGCTGGTGATAAAGAAGTTGACCCGTCCGCGTTTGTGAAGGCCCTAGTAGGGGTTGCACGGGCAACTTTGAAAGAAAGCAAACAGGAATGCGCTCAGTTTTATGCTACCCAAATGCGTCCTTGGTCGTGCTTACCGGGTTCTTTCGTTGACGGAGGCACTCGCAGTGCTTCGGCATTTTGCCTACACTAAAACCGACCCCATAACTATACCCCGTGTCACCAGTTATGTGTGGTACATGCGAAGGCAACGCCAGGCGAAGAGCAACAAGGCGTGCACTAGGAAGGCGAGATGGGAGAAGAGGGCAGTGGAAGGCGATTGGAGAAAGGGAGGGCACTAGGAACGTTAGAGAGGAGAAGTGGTTTCTTTTCTGCTCGCCAGCCTTTCTAGTGGTCGCCCTTTCTCCCCTCACCTGGTGTTGCCTCCGCCTGTACTGTACGCAACTAGTGACACTGAGTATAAGCGTCTGCGTGTGAACAGACGTCAAAATTGGCGGACGCTGTTCATTAATGGGGCAACACTCAGCATACCGGAGGAGAAAAGGCTTTCGTGGAAGAGCCCTATACCACTTCTGAGAATGTGTGGAACGGAGATGGGCCAGGGCTTGCAGTGCAGTGCAGCCCAGCTCGATGCACGTTGGGATCCTCGAATTGCCTGGAAGCTTGGCGAACCCGTATTTCCTAGACTGTTTGCGTCACTAAGGGCTTATTTACGGTTTCAGCACTATTCCAGTTAATGTGAACCAGCTGTCGATGCATAAGTATGAGTCAAACACTTCCTTGCACGTGCATTGCTGCCTACGGGGTGTGCAGGCTCGTGTGCCACACGATTGAATCAATGCCGAGATTAAGAGGTGTTCCTCGTGATAAGAGAACCCCCTTCAGAAGTGATTACCATCAGGGACGTTGCAAACCTGCTGGGGTTAAAGCCTGATCGATTTAGACTGTTTCCAACTTCAGACACCGAGTTCGACAATGAGCCGACACCATCTGGCATAGGGAATATGCAATATTTATTGGGTATATTGTCTCATTGTTAAACTAACAAAAGCAATGGAAGTACTTGCGTCTGATTTTAGATTGTATAAATATTGGCACTAACTTTCTAAAATGTAAAATTAACTACATGTTATGAACTGTTTGTTTTTTCCAAGTTGAAATTTTCGTGTAGGGGTCGGGCAATGCTGTTTGTAAGCCGAATGTCGTTGACCTTCATCGAAAGTTTGAAGGTTCGCCGTGCCAGTCAAACTTTGAGGTTTTGCTGAACTTCGGGTTCAACTGAAGTTTGCCATATCCTTATAATCACTTGCAGAATGTTGAAACCTCGCACTGGAAGCAAGGCAATTGATTTCGGTTCCTATCTGCGATATCACGACCGGTGCTATCGATTGCCAGCGATAATTACGACGGCGTGTGTAATGAAACATGGCAGAAGTTCGGAGTCGTTGCGTCCCTAAATCAACCCCATCAGAGTTCAATTTTCCCTTATCGCCATTAATAAAAGTAGAATTTGTCACATTTAAGATGTGGTAGCGAGTGTTTGGCCAATCGTGGAGGGTCGACTGCAGCGACTCTTTTGGTCACGCACGTTGCAGTGTCACCATTCACTTGTGTGTATGTGTCGGTGTTGCGGCCGTTGCCGAAAATATGTAAAGGAATAATGTTAGTTTGTCAGAAATTAATGCATTGCTGAAAATCGTTACTGCCTCGTGAATGTAACGAAATACTGTTACCATTACTTCCAAAAACTAACAAACATTACTTTTGCATTACCTTAGATTTCGGTATTTGGCAGCGGTGAGCCGCAGTTACAAACTTCGACGCCAATTAAGCTTTTACAGAGTGATTGACAATATTTTTATCCTTTTTCTAACAAATTTCTTGAATGCAGCTCGGTCCTAATGGTTCATTGACTCTTTAGTCGTTTGGTAGAATGTTGCCTGTGGGCTACAAACCAGATAATAACTTTTCACAAGGAACTACATAATGTTTTTTGTTCATTAGTGTTTGTTTTATATACTGTAAACGACTTAATTTTCGCGGGCTCAAATTTTCGCGAATCGGGCCAAAGCTGAAAATTTGAAATTATTTGGGGGTTCTAATTTCCGCAAATCGAGTGTAGCTTCCAGTGATGGAAGTGCTGCGCCAGTTGCGCCAAATTGCGCGAAGGACGCAATCCTGCTACATGTAGCGCCAAATTGTCATTTTACCGAAGAATTGCGCCACGCCTGCGCCAAGATGAGATGTAGCAATAAAAAAATAAAAATTGAAGTCTTATCAGAGCGCGTGGCGGTACCGCGGTATTTTCTGCACTGCAACTGTTACGCATACCGAAACTGCGAGGGCGCATTATCATCATCATCGCTGAAAGGAACAACGTTAGCAACATCGGAGATCAAAGCCGCAGAGGCTAAGCGAAGAATCATCCCACTGAGCAGCCTATTTAAAAAAAAAAAAAAAAAGCCGAGCTTGTGGACGTTTTTAGTGTTGGCCCTCCCTGTTCCCGTGCGCTAGCTACCAGCAAAGTCAAAGCTAGCGCGAGCCCAATGCTCTGTGCATTCCTGACTCGCGCGTGGGCTCGTGCAATGTGGGCACCGTTACGGGCTCCATGCGCGCGCTTGTAGCTTCGGCTGCGCTCGCACCGAAGCTGAAACGAAGTATAGTTGAGTTGCACCAAACTCTGGATGTAGTGCTGGTAAAGCCTCACCATCCTTTTCAGAGCACAAAGCACTGCACGACTCGCGCAACTGCGATGTCAGCTCCGCGGGTGTCGCTTCTCTGCAGCGCGTTGGTGCATGCCAAGGAGCGCACTCAACGGGTTAACTCACCCTGATCCGATCGTGACTTCGTTAGCACATCGAAAATGAATCGGAATTTTTGAAGCTAATATCAGATACCGCAATATTTGAAGCTTCTGCCCGAAAGACAACGCAAATCTGAACTAAAACATTCCACAACAGTGAGGGTCGTTAGATGCTGCTGCAGATACCTTAAAAGAGGTGCAGGCTGATAAAACTAAATATCCTGTACCATCAGGACTCAGTGTGACATATTTAATTGTATTTTTTTATCTAACGAGCAGATAAACTTTATTTTAAAAAAAATTTTGTGTTTACTTTGTTCAATATTATATATCCTCTCTTAAAAAGGCGACAGGCGCTGTGTTCCAATAATAGAGATGGGCTTTATATAGCAATGCAGCATTATTTCATTTTCAAGTAACATGCCAACATATGTCGGACCCTGCTCCAAAAGGGCCACTACCTGCTCCAAAACAACATTTTGCCTGCTACAAGGCCTGCTCCAAAAGGTCGAATGGCACTTCCATCACTGAGCTTCCGTAGTGTTCACACATAGCCCGAATTGTTCGCGGGACATATTTTTCGCAAATTGTAGGCAATTCGCGAAATTCGAAAAATTAGGTCCTCGCGAAAATTTAGTCGTCTACAGTATATCTTTATTTAATGTACTATAGTCTGGCAACAGTCTTGAAGATTGAAACTACTGAAGACAAACCAAACCCGCAAGCTGAGATTTAAATACATTCAACGAGATGGAGCCGATCAGAGCATATCAGTAGAAAAGGGAGTAAAGGAAACTGAGGGGAAACTGTGGGAAGAGAGAATCCGGGGGAAATTAGCTTTAACAATATACAGGGCACAAAAGCAAGAAATAAAGAAGGAACAGCTGTATGATAATTCAGTGGGGAGCTCATTGCTGTTTGAAGCTAGAACGGGGGGTGCTAAGAACGAAAACTTATAGGGCTAAATTCCAGGAAATAGACACTCTATGCGACGTATGCAACGCAAAAGGGCAACTATAGAACATGTAATTTTAAGGTGCACGGAGCTTCGTCCCACGCTCTTGAGGGGGTGGGGGGGACTACGAATTTGGAGGGGGCACTGGGTTTTCTGTATACGGATGGACGAATGGATAAAGAAAGAATTACGGTAACTTAGAGGAGCTTGGAAGATTGGTTGAAAATTTTAGGGGGGGGGGGGGGGGTGAAATACAGATAAAAATAAGCAAGGGTAACACTTTAAAAGAGGGGGGGGTTGTGTTAAAACAAAATTTATACAAATTAAAAAAAGAAAAAGTTGATGAAATGTTAGGCTAGGTGGCGCAAGCTGCCGCCCGTTACAAAGGGTATAGCCATTACCATCCATTCATCGTTCTGCGCCGTCTTGTAAAAAGGTACGCAAATAATTGACGAGAAAAAAGAAGTTCGGTGCGCAAATATGCTGCGACCGAGAACGGTGGAACGGCGAAAAATATAGTTAAATGTTTCTATCGTCACTAATATTTTTAGATAGGTGACTGTTTTACTTTAGGCTATTGCATGCGCATATATTATTGACATTTTGTAGTGATCCTTAGAGGTTATGCAAGGGAGCCACCTTCAAACTTTTGCCTGGTGTTGCCCAGAGGCAACAAATATATAACTTGCAAGTTTACCTGACAATATTTTTTGATTTCCTTAATATCTTAAAAAATAAATGTATTAAGCATTTCTTGTGTCTTGTCAATAATGGGATAAGGAACTGCAAACATGACTCATTTTAGTGAAAAGTAATGAGCGACGGGTAACTTAATTCGACAGACAATCCCATGAAATAGTAACAAAGTCACTTCACTTGTAAGTTTTTTCGGATTCCAACCAGTATGCTAGTGCGTCACTGAAGAAGGTAACATGTTACCAATAACATTGTTACTTGCAATGCGTTAAGGTTGGTTCATACACTTGAGACTGCTTACGACCGCGCGCCCTAAAACCTTTTAAAATCTCAGACAACGAGAAAATGCACTGGCGCCGTCTACCGGGTGATTGGAACACTTGGCATTCCCGTATATTCCCCATTTTTTAGAGCGGCGCTCTTAGGCGCTTGTTTCTGGCTTGAGCGGCGTCACCGTAACCGTGCACATTGCATTATCAGAATAATGCAAGGGGGCGTAACCGTGCGTTGCATTATGGGAAAAATTTGCCTGCAAAATTTAGTGGGGAAATTTTTTGCTAAATTTAGCGGGACATTTAGCGAAAATTTCCTGCTAAATAGAACCCTTCCCTCCTCCTCCTCAAGAGCTGTGCTCTAATTCGGCATTACAGAGAATTGTAAAGTCTAATTTTTTTTTGTACATATTTTTTTCTTTTTTTGGCTTAAAAGAAGGCTTTTGACAACGTTATAAACAACCATTTTTCATAGAGGTTACTCACATTTGATCTCCCAAATGCGGCAAAAACTTAAATAAACAAATGAAAATGTGTTTATTGGTGAAAAAAGAACAAGCTGTTGCACATGGCATAGCCTGACAAGGAGAGAAAATTAAAACGTTTTACTGAGGCACAACGGAGTCGTCTTTTTATCGATGCTTGTAGGTCTTTCGGCGTGTCTTGGGGCACTATTGTTCCAAGTGCTTTCTTTTCGAAAGTGTTTGCAGTCCCATAGAAGGCGCTCAATTTTGGGTGGCGTCTTGTCTCTGCCAAAGGTGCGTTCGGGTGGCTTTGGCATAAATTGTGGATTTTGCCAATTTTGGTTTGTGTTTTCCGTTTCTTGAAAAAGGTTCGGAATTATGGCGCTGCCAGTCCTTACCCTTCTCAGGAGAACAGTTTGATATCTCTGAGTCCAAGGGGGATGGAATCTTGTTTTCTGGGATGTCTGTCTTAAAGTTGCTTCTTTAGTTGCCTCTTTGTCTTTATGATAGCTCTTGGATCATGTTCATGATTCCAATTGTTTGCCTTAGTAGACTATGTGTGATCTTTTTGAGATTGGTTCGCATTGTCGGAAAGGATGGAACGACTATACCTTTTTGCGACTTTGTTAGCAATCTCATTTCCCTTGATTCCCATGTGTCACGGGATCCAACACAGGAGTATTGTTGTATTTTCGTTTTTCTGTATCGTTATTGCCACCTTCAGTATTCTTTCTATTGTCGGGCTTACCACTTGGTATTATTGCAGCCAAAATGGCTTGCACTTCTGCTTCTTTTGGAATAACTGCTGATGTAGGGTATGCCCATGTGCCTTTGTTTAGCAGGTGGAATGCTATCATAGCATTGTTGTTGCCCATTGCAACGTCCGTGCAGTATATCGCTACCTCACGGTCATTACGCATGAGCTCGATTTCCTCACGCTTTTTGGCGCAGTGTCGTCTTCTTTCCTGATGTCCAGGGCCAATGTTCTTGGGAATGGGTGTAGCTGGAACTACCATTGTTCCTAATGTGGTACTTGTTCTGGAAAGTCTTCCATTACACGCGTGTCTTGATCTAACAGATTCAAAATTTGCTGCCCCGGTTTAACCCTTTCGCTTCCGTGGCATCGACGCCCGTTCTTGTGAGCTGTACCGCGCAACTTTCCCCCACGCGGACTGCCGTGTGTGGCGTCGTAAAGAAAGCTCTAACTTCTGCTCTATAACTTGCAGGTGAACACTTTTTACTTTATCTTATTTAGGAATGTCTTCCGGAAGCATTGCACTCGTAGTATCTTGCGGGTGTGGAAGGTCTTGAAGCAGATGGGCATGTGAAATGCCACACACATCACTTTTTAGAATTTTTTTTTTTCAGAAAAAAAAATGAAATTTTAAAAATATTCGAATACATCAAGGTATCTCTATAGTACCTATTAAATGAGGGAAAAGTGTTAAAATGGTGGAGGAAAACAGTAGCGGTAGCAGAGGGTGTCAAACACGCGACCTGCGGCACAGGCAAATATACTAGTTTCTGCAACTGCGGCTTCTACGCTCCGCAACTCGAGAACAAAAAATCTGGGGAACATGCGGTTTGCGCCCTCCTTCATTTGAGAAATGCCCCCAAAACATATATTTTTTTCGTTAAAATAAACAATTCAATTCTTTTAGCCTGCCCGATTTGAGATGAAACCACCCATATGTGCTGCGCACATTTTTTCAGATGTTTCAAATTTTGGGGGTGGGCGCTTAGTGCAAAATGGGCAGATGCATGGCATTTTACGATATATATATATATATATATATACATGTACCTATCAGTGAGTTTATACAAAATGCCAAAACAAAGTGTCTGACTTTTTTTTTTGTTTTCTGTGTTGTATTAAAATTGTTATTCGTGACACGCTTCAGATGAAATGATTGCCAGGTTTTGTTTTCCTGCCAGCTCGGCATGATGGTCAATTTACCTCGTTTCTTCATACTGGCTGCTGCAGGTCAGGAACATCGGTGGTTTTGATAGAACCGAGTTGGATGGACATCTTAGAATTCTAACTTGTTAGTTGATACCCTGAAGACGACACACGCTGGATGGGAGCGGTTATAGGAGTGTGGCAGATTTAGAAATAGACCTTTTATTATAAACATGACCAGTGATTCCAACGAAGTGTTCTTAATTCTAAAGTTACATTGGACGGAAATGTATTGCCAGATGCACCACTTGCTGACGGTAACTCTGTCCAATGGCCACAACATTTCAAGATCCCTCCTCGAGGTCATTCTTAAGAAAAACTAACATTCTTATTTTTCAGTTAATATTGGTTACCGGTAAATAATTTACGGTTACGGTTTTTTATAAATTTAAAGTAATGCTTTCATCCCAGTTCCAGTTACTGAAAAAATTTTGTTCCTAAGTCGCTTTCGGTTTCAGTTACAGTTCGAGTCTCTGCTTTCAGAATCAGTAAATATGTTCCCTTGTTGCCGAGCGGTCTCGCTCGAATTATTTCGTGGTAGTTTGCATCTATGTTCTCAAAGAAGTCTTCGATGGCTTCCGTGGGGTCAATGCCTCGCACTACGCCGCATGGGAACTTCTGCCACGCCATCTGCGGTTTCAATTTTTCTTTTGTGGAGGATGTTCTCCATTACTGTATTTGTATTGGTCTGCGTTTGTCTTGAAAGTCAGCCGATCTTCGAATACTCCACTTCCTATGGCTCTCAATAATTGCTGGTGAATCACTTTCGGGCGAGTCATTGTGATGTCGATCGATCCCCTCGGTTCGATGCATACAATGAATTTCTCAAGGTCGAAGCGTCCAAGGTGTGTCCCCTTAGGAGGCTTGAGGCTCTTTCTTCGTTGGACTTCGGTCTAGGGTACTATGCTTTTTTCCCACATCCTCGTCCGTTTGGCTTACTTGGCTTTCTGCACCTTCGTCCATGTTTTTGTGGTTGTCCCTAGAATAGACTTGTCGGCAGTTCTTGCAGGGTTGAATGATTATTTTTGCCTGAGGGTTGTTGTATTGTTTCCTTTTGGTGGCTTTGTGGTTCTCCGGGCATGGCCCCGGTCTCCATGGGAGAGAACATCGGGTTGCGTTTGGGTGCAAGGTTTGGATGGGTGACTGTCAATCCTAACTGTCCTTCTGGTCTTCGGACCGAAAAGTTGTTGCTAGTGGCCTTCGCCGACATTCTTTTGTCCAACATTGACCAGGTTGTCTTCATCTCGCGAAAATTCAATACAAATTGTCTAGGTGAGGGTTCGACTGCAAAAAAAAACTAGTTGGTCGGCAGAGCGCCGAAAGAATGTGTCTTACCCTGACGAGCACTTCTTCGTTCAACCATTTCTCGTACGGTGCATACATTCAATCTCGCAAATACCGCACAACCTTCGCTCTAACGAAATGCAGTTCCAGGGTCACCTCATAGATGGCACCAGCATGGTCTTTTGTCACAAGAGGTTGCAAGAACTCGGTCGTAAGCAAAAGAAAGTGCGAAAACAGGCTTTTATTATTTCCAATGCCAGTATGCATGTAGCAAGAGTGCTTTCCTCCCTGAGTGTGCGTTCCCCACTGTCTTGTGGAGCGCAGCAGAAGTACTTCGACTCCGGGGACTACAACATGGCCAAGGCCAAGGGCCAGAAGGCGGCACTGCCGCGGGTGCCCCCGGCAATCCCCCAGAACCCCACGGGAGAGACCATCCCCACCGTGGAGTCCCTGCCCCCCCGCAAGACCTCCCTGGTGCAGAGCAAGCTGGCCACGGGGCTCTCCTAAGGACACCGGCGCCGTCTGTCTCTGGCCGGGCACGCCGCTCCTTTAAGAGGGAGCCGGACCTTGACCTCGTCCGCAACGAGACGAGTGGTGGCCAATGCGCTCTAAAACGACACACTACGCTCCGTTTCGCTCCGAGTCCGATTGCAGCCGACGCCATGTTCAGACGGAATCTATCGAGCGGTGCCAAAAGTGCAATGTCACGGCGGTCGTTTTGCCATCACTGGCCAAACCAATCACACACAGTAAATGCCCCGCAACCCTGCGCTTTTTCTATGCGCAATTGGTTCTGTGTGTGCACTTTTTTCTGCAGGCGCACTTTTGGTGCCACCTGATACCTTCTGTCAGAATGTGGCATCGGCTGTAGTCGGACTCGTGAAACGCAGTGTGCCCTTCGGTCCGTTTCGTCCAATGCCACATGGAGCTGCGGCGAACACCGTAATTTAATACTGCGGTCTGTCGCAGGTTAAAAATGGAGGGTCAAGCTTCTTCCACAAAGCTCTCTGCTCTTTCCGCTACAGCAGGGCAAACGCTGGAAAGGAGGAAATCACCAATCGAGGTGGGTGGAGAGCTTTGTGGGCGAGGCCTGTTCCGTTATCCTGAACCTGCAACAGACTATCAATGTTTTTTTTTGGGGCACGTGCGCGTCTCCGCAGCCCCTTTTAGATGATCCAACCTAAGATGCAGTCCGAGCCTAATTAGGATACAAACTAATTAAAAATGATCGATTGACGGGAGAGTGACGGTAAAATGGGGCACAAAATTGGGGCTTTCATCGTAGTTCCTGTTGGGTTAAGGACGGTGACGCAAGTTTCCGAGTGAGACGTAAGAAAGCTGGCCGGCACGTCCCAATTTTGTACGAGGAACGGGGTTTGAAGTGGACCCCATTTCTCATACGAATCGGGGTTGAGGGAAAACCGTGTTCTCTTCCCACCCTGATGCTGTCGGGAGAAAATTTCCCTCTCCGCATTAATGTCAGACTTGAGGACGAGGCCATCCTTTTTTTGTGCGTCTTTCTTGGATTAAAACGGGACGGTGGACGAGACGTTTTCGGTGTCTGTTTTAGAGAGCCTAGGTGCAGCTGCCACTCCTTTCGGAGGGGGTCAAGGTCAGTTGTCCGTGTCGGTCAACCGGAGGTGTAACGACACGCGTGATCGTAGGCGACCTTTTCGCTGCGACTTGCGCGGCGAGGTTCGGTCTGGGTGGCGCAAGCCTGGGGAGGCACATTTTTCTAGGGGGATGGCGTCGTTTCCCGCCTGGGGCTCTGGACGGCAGTATCGGGAGCCGGGGTCGTGACTATCGGCAGTTCGGTTCAAAAGGAGCTCTCCTAAGCCCACTACAGGTAGATGGGTACAAGCTCTCATGCCCGGCAAGTTTCAATGCAATTCTGCAAATCAAGCACGCTAGATTTAGCTGTTTTTTTTTTTTATTTGTAAGGTACTCGTTGCACAAAGAGAGGGATTCGAGACCCATGCTTGAAGTATTAAGGTGGGTTCAACTTATTGAAATTATAAAGTGCCAGGGACGGACACTGACATAAAGTAAACAGAACAGCGCTATACTCACAACTGGGGTTTTAATAGAAAACTAAGGAAGAGAAAGAAGCGATAGCAGTTGTATGGAAGACTAAAATAAAAGAAACAAATTAAAGGAGGAGAATCACAGCAATTGTAGGTATAAATTTATATGTCGAAATAAAAAAAGTTATTATTAAAGACATAAAAAATAATAACTTTTAACATCATTTTAACACGACTTTGAAGGATGAAGTTTGAGATGATCATCCACCTAACTAGAAACATTTGAACACCTCATGCGTTCAAATGTTTCTTTTTTCATTATACCTCCACCCCCCCACATGAAATGTCGGAAGGTTTCTAGCTAGGTGGATGATCATCTCAAACTTCATCCTTCCAAGTCGTGTTGAAATAATGTTAAATGTTATATTTTTTTATTTTAATGTCTTTAATAATAATTTTTTTAAAAATTACATTTGCTACGATTCTCCTACTTAAATTTATTTCTTTGATTTTCTTCCTTTTTGTCTTCTGTATAACTTCTATCGCTTCTCTCTTCTCTTTCTTAGTTTTCTATTAAAACCCCAGTCGTGAGCGTAGCGCTGTCCTGTCTAGCCCTTGCGCTTTATAATTTCAAGACCTGTGCTTATGGGTGCACTTCCGACACTTGAAGGATGTCCTCTCCAGTGGGAATGTACCTCCTGCCGAAAAGATTTCACAAGCCGAGTGTAATTGTGAATATTGCGGCAGGTTCAATTGGCAGTCATGGCTGTTTGTACTGCCAGGCAGTCTATATTCCTTTGGAATGGGTGATGAGGCGTGGGCGGTGGGGTCGCATAAACAGCCTCTTAGCCTAGAACGATTGTTTACTATTGTCGCGATGGCCCTGAAAATGAACTTCTTTTTACGTGTTGGCAGACGTGTTTCTCTTCACGGTTCAACCGGCCTTCGAGAAAGTACTGACGACATATTTGTACATAGGCATGCATGGATTGTAGATTCTTTCGTGCTTACTTTTCTTTGAACCGAGTTAGTCGCGCAAGTCGGCGAGCAGGGCGGCGGACGCTAAACGCCGTTCTGCGCCACATTCGCCGCTTGCATTTCTAGCATGTTGTCGAGCCTTTTGGCCGCGATTGTACACGCCTTGCACTCTTAAAAACGGCCAAAGCCAATCTTTGTGTTTTCGTCGTAGCGTGCTTTCTGAACGGGCTTGGGAATGGCCGTTGCCGGGCGTCTGTTGTGTGCACTTTTATTAAGGTATCCATCGCTTAGTTGCGGAAGTTTGCATTTGGGTAGATCTTTCCAGTTTGGAACGTTTTACGCGAGTGAAGTCTTTCGCTATTAGCTTTTTATTAGCTCAGTTGGCTATATCTTGTCTTCGCCATGCTCAGAAGATACTTGTGTGTGTGTGTGTTAAGAGTATTGCCTGTAAATAAAGGTGTGCAGATTACAAGTTCTGGTGTCTTTGAATCTGGACTTAAGAGAAGCCGCAAGCAAAGTGAAAGTAAGTTGGATAATTTTGAGGCGCGTACGTCAGTTTCAAGTGCAGCTCGGATGTTTGGTAAAAGCTACCGTTGACTGCTTTGTGCAGTGAAGTTTCAGGGGCAGTTTTTTTAGACGCTCATTTTATTCAAACGCCAACAAAATATGGCAGCGCGCCATTGGCCCGACATGCAGGTTTCTCGACCCCATCTTGCCACCGCCAGAGTCCCAGTGAGAACTGGACAAAAACGGGCGTTAATCCTGCAGCGTACGCCAAATTGTAAGCAAAAATTCTCTCTACAAAAGTGCCCGACAATCCAGCGTGTTTACTCTTTCGGTAAAATATACAGCTCCACCGACGTGCCCTCCTAAACTCATCCAGTGAACGTACAAATTTTGTTCCCTTGGCGGCAAAATACGTCCCAGGTTTGGTTCCAGGGGCTGTGAGCGGCCACCGTTGCAGTTTAATGGCCCGGTTGCGACGGGAAACTGAACGACACTTCCACGACGTCTGGTAGAAATCGAGAAACCGCTGTTTAGGACATGGTAAACACGCAAGTTGGAGACACGCTCCAGGCACAGTGTGGGCGCTCGGAGAACTGCAGCTGCTGAGAACCTCAGAAACTCTCGGCGCGGAGCCTCCTGGACATAATCTCGTCACCTCGCAGCCAATGGGAATGCTGCGGAGCAAATTGTGAAGCGAGGAGCGTGACCCCTCCACCCAACTATGCAAACAATTAAATCTTCCCCTAAAAAAAGGGGGGGGGGGGGGGGGGGGCACAAATTGTGGGACTTAAGTTATCATGCGAATCGGGGAAGAACTTCGATATTCCCGGAGAAAATTATTTAATCGCTACTAGTAAACGATTAACGAGGTGTAATCGCGGTAAACTTTTAGGAAGAGTTCCCGTCTCCCCCGAGCCATTAACGAATGGAGTTTTGTCGTAGAATTGTTTTTGATTAACTTGGAAGCGCAGCTGTCGATGTTGACTAACGTGCAATTTTCATAGAGTGTGCATAGCAAATCCTTGGTCATTTTGTGTTGTGTTCAGTTTGTACCACCCTATAACAATCCCGAATGCGATTACTAGTAGCGTTCGAATCCTGACCGACATGCCTGCCTTCTAACTGAGGTGGTCCAAACTAATCTTCGGTCCTCCACTAAGGCGGGCCAGATGCCCTTCGTTGGTTTGGCACAAAAAATACTCAAATTGGGATTAGTAGTATTGTAAATCAATAAATAAAGGTAATGACACTGCGTTTCTTTGCCTGTCACTGACCATATCTGCAAGTTTACTTCCCAATACAGATGTGCGTCCCTCTGGGCAGCAACTCCCGTTTTGTTACTACAGCAACGTGCACCAGAAGCGGTGGGCATCAACAGCCCTCGTACGAGACGCAGCCGTCGACCATCTTGCGGATGTTCTTGTTCTCCATGGCGGCAGCCACCCGCTCCTTGTCGTTGATCTGCTTGCTCACTGGTTGGGGTGAGAAGCGTGGGGGATCGGTGTCAGACCGGTACTCAGTGTTACACATGGAGTCTAACCCAATCGCAGAAACTGGTTCAGGTCCGGTTCAGTTTGGGAATGTCGTGATCAGTGAATATTGTAGATCAGTAAATATTAGAAAGACTGAATGCTTGGGGAAGTGTGGTGGTGCGTGGTGGTGCTACAAGCACGGGGCTGGCAGTGCAAAAACGTGAATGAAGAGAAACCAAGTATGCACACCAAATGTTTCTGCAATTTAATAATTTAGTTATTTTCAACGACGCTTGGCAAGTTTCCAATTGGAACCATGTTTATTTTCACTAGTTAAGAAGTTGAATAACAAATTGTAGGTTACTGTCCATCTTATCGTGACGATTAGCCTCCTATATTTTGTTCCACTGGTTGTAAAACTCGCACAAACGGCATTAATGTAGCTTCCAAAACTTACTTCTAAAAAAATCTAAAAGCAAAAAAAAAGCTTTGTACACTGCAAATGATTGTAACAACTTGGCGACTTACGTTCAGCCGCTGTGGTGTGGCTGCCTTCTTTAATGAAGATGTCCAACTGAGAAAAACAAAATTGCACATGCGACTTCATTTTTTGCGGTTCATTGTGCACTGGGCATACGGAAGTTGGCGGGTGTCATGCGGACGGGCTCTGAATTCTTTTTGTGAACATATGAAGCAGTTTCATCTGCTTTTTGAGTAGGGTTCCGAGTTTTTTGGGTTTGCTTTTCGTAGGTTTTTTCTGTTCCTTTTCACAGATTAATTATTTTTCGATGTCAAAGAAACAAACCGGTGTCTATTTGGGCTTATGGCAACGAAAACATGACAGGGTCATAGGTTTCTTTAACCTCCAGAGAACATGCATGCTATATGCATACTTGGAAAACATCCTGTCTTTTGTCCTGTAGCAGTTGCTAGGTCGTATAGAGTTAGCAAAGCCAAAGACGTGCTAAGCGCACAACTGCTCTTGTTCCATAAGCTGGTGACGTCCGCGTGTGAAAATTAAATATTGCTCCATTAGGTGTGCTTGCCACTGCAGACGTCTCAACTTCCTGGCTGAACACATGCAAAAGATGTTGGCCAAGTGCACACCCTCACCGGCCTTGAGTGGGAAAGATTGCTTGGAGGCTCACCTTAAAGGTATACGGCAGATCCCTCTCTAGTCTTGCTCGAACACAGAGCCCTGGAGGCAAAGACAAGAGACCATCAGACCCAGAAATGAAAGGCATTTGGCCTTTCGCTTTGACAGTGGCTCTGACTGGTTGTTGCTGTGGTTTGGTCATCGTACAGAAGTATTGTAAGCTGCCCAAAATAAATGGAGCCCAGGTACCATGCTACACACGCAGCCTCCTTGCTTTCAAATGGAATGGCAGCACAAATAGAGGCAGGTGTTACACTGGCTTGCTGCACTGCAGTGCCATCGACAAATAAAGCCCCTCGTGGTAAGCATTTTTTTTTTTAAATTTAAGTTGGTGCCATATGCACAGTTGCTAAAACTGGTTCCCAGACATTTCATCGAACGCCATACCATTAAACTGCTGATGGTTGTTTCATCTAATGTTTTCTTTGAATATTTTTCTTTTTCAAGCCACCTCTAAAGTGCATCATGGGAATGTCTAGGGCATCTTCTTACATACAAGTCCTTTAGAGGGTGATGACAGCCCTCACATTTTATTGTTTATTCTTTTCCTGTGTTTTCGAAAGTACAGGGAGTTCCCGAGAAAAGAGAATCGTGTTTTTCGGCCCGAGTAAATCGACTATGCAACGCAGAAAGTTCAAAATCCGTGAGAATGTGGCGCTGGCAGTTGGGATAGAACACAAAAGCTGGGGAACACAACGTTACCTGGATCAAAAGATATTTGAGAAAAACTAAATTTCTCTTTCACTTCACATCCACCAGGCCTAATATCGTCAAAACAAGAAATGACACTGGGTGCTGTAGCATCTATTTCAGTAAAAAAAAAAAAAAAAAAAAAACTTGTCAGCAAGGCAGAAAACCATATCTTATTTTTTGCTGACAGGACTTTCTCAAATAAATAGATGCTACAGGCAGCCAGAGGGTCATTTACTGTCTTGACGATATTAGGCTTAAGTGGATATCAGCTCGTAGAGAAATTTTGTTTTTCTCAATTATATTTTGATCTAGGTAACGTCATGTTCTCAAACTTCCGTGTTCTTCCCAACCGCTAGCGTCACATTCTTACAAAGATTGAGTTTTCTGCAATGAATAGTTTATTTACCTGGGCCGAAACACACTGTTCTCTTTTCTTGGGAACTTCCCGTACATGCGCATTGGTGCCCTCCGGTGCAAGCACATAGTCTTGACTTCTTCACTCATACCATTTTAGCACCCTAAGTTTTATGTTTGCTGTGTCATGCATTTAAGCAACTCAGCACAACGAGGAATGCCTCCAACCTAAGAGACCATAATGGACCATATGCAAAGTTGTTTGAATGTCTGGCGACACTCTGTGCACTGCCATCTTTGCTGAGTCGAGATTCCTCTGCCGTTTGTCAATTTTGTGGCATTCTTGGTGACAATCGAGGCTTACTGCCCACCGTCATTGATCTTCACCCAGACCTTCGAGGTAAACGTTAGTATAGTTTTACGCTCTTCTTGCGCACGTACGTGCTCGTCACTTCGCCGGTCGCTGGTTTCTCGCCACATTTAACATGGTGGACATACACTTCAGCTCGTAATTTGGCTTTTTTGAGTACCGGCAAAGGAACGGGCACGGGTGCCTGGCTCTTGAAAGCGCTTTCTCTGCACGAATGCTTGTGCAAGCGAGGGATTCTTCAGAACTACACTTTCATGGCCTGGCCTTTGCCAGCGCCGGAGCCAGCTGGTGAGACGGAGAATCTTCTTCGGGGCCCCACTAGATGGCGCTGGTCATTTCGCATATTTTGGTGCTAATTTTGAATCTGGAGGATCGTTTCTTTTCGGGGTCTCCCTTTAGACGTTGCGACGTGCTTGACGCCGTGGTTTTTTTCACGCGAAACAATCGCACACCGTTGCCAAGATGTCCAAGGGGAGGAGCCGCAAGGTTGCGAAGCCAGAGGACCCCCTCATCGGCTGCGACAAATGCGGGAGATGAGCATACGTTTCCGAGAGCGATTTCAAGAACACTCAAGAGGCTGAAAATGCTGACTTCGTCTGCAGAATATGCAAGATGGTTGACGAGGTGGACACGACACACAGAAACAAGAATGAGGAACTGGAAACGACCATGACGGACATGATTAAAAGGTGGGAAGACACCAACAAAGCAGGTGCCGTGGATCAGACCGACATGCTACATGCACTCCTTGACCGGGTGGATAAATTGGAGCATTGTGTCGAAGAGCTTGTGAAGCGAATGTCGTCCAGTCGAACTGACAAGGTAACTCTGGACACAACAATGGAGGATTCTCCAGAGTACAGTGCGCGACGTGAGCAAGAAAATGAAAAAACGCCTAACCAGATTGACTATCAGCGACATGGGCCTGTGATGTTCGAAAGTGGTACCCCACTTCCTGAGACCTACGACAGCGGAGCAGGACCTCACCCTCAACATGAAAATGGCATGATGCAGGTACAAACAGAGCAGCAAGTGGCAACCACATCAGTCAAGGACTTGCCCAACCAGGTGGGAGACAATAGCAACACTACCACCATGAATGGGACTCACATAAACCAAAGGCACATCGATGAACATATCCGACCTCCTCAAGGAGTGACACGAGAAGTGATTGTTGCAGGTGATAATAATGTTGCACGGTTTGCACGCACTCGTAGATGAGTAGGGGACCATCGCCGAATGGAAATCCTATATAACAGAGGTGGAACAATCGCAGATGTGCACCACTTAATATACAAATATGAAGAGAAAGCAAGGAAAGTACCCCGAATGTATATATTGCATGTGGGTGTAAATTACATCTTGCACGGCGAACAGCCTGCGGCGATTGTAGAGCAACTGAGGCTGAAATGGACAGATCACAAAGACGCATTGGCCATATGCTCAATACCAGAGATTGAGGGCAGAGGCAAAGGAATTCAAGCAGCAACCATGCTGCTGAATGCCCAACTAAAGAAGCTCTGTAAGGACCTCAAGGCGCGATTTATAGACCTGAGCCGAGATCTCAAAGCTGAGGATGCAATGGAGAGAGGCAGGCTACACTAGAAGGAAGATGGGGTGCGAAATGTGGTCAACAGGCTAGGAGCCGTGGCCAGCCTTTTTTTAGGCATACAATGGCGAAGAGATTCACCAACCTCGAAGATCGGTCAGCAGAGGAGTCCACTGGTAGAGCACAGAAACGAACCAGTGCAGGGACGGAATACAACAACAATGTATGGCAAACCTCAAGATTATCGCCCAGCCGAAGAGCACCGCATGATGCATCAAGCAATGGGGTGCCTGTATGCACAACACACGGACGACCCCGCGAACAGATGGCATGCCGGCAAGACCGAAGTGCTGGCTGGAAAGCCTTGCGATCACTATCCGGTCGCAGAGCAACGCTCGGACCAGAGAAGTTTTCCGCCATTGGGCCCAGTTTGCGAATCGGAGAGAGGGACACCGCGACCCCAAGACATAGTACATTGCTTAGACTTGAACAGGCAACTTCCACCATCGCAAAACAGTCATGTAGCACTTGGGCCGGCTCCACAAATGGACCCTATACAGCCTCAGAGGCAAACACTGTCAAACGGGGGACTCCCACGGTACTACCCCCAATCCTGAACACCCCCAACGTCAACACGTCTCTCCCAAATGTATACACCGGCGCTGCCTCAACCCCAAGGCCTGCGTGCAATCGTGGCCGAGATGGTGAGCCAACAACTCGGTTACCACTACCAGCGGCACAGGATATAGGGCCGCTTTCGGGGAGGGGGGTCGGAGATAAGAGGGTGAGAAACAAAAGTAGGTGTGGCAAAAAAAGACGGAGACGACGTAGACGCAGCAGACGACTGACAAATGTGGTAGGATTTCTCAACCTCCAAGGAGCGAGACGTGAACACAAATGGGAAGAGCTATATAGGGAGTTGGAGGCGGAAGGAATGACGCTTTTTGGAGTGGCAGAGACGTACCTATATGATATTGAAGAAGCTCCAACCGATGCAAATTGGTGTTGGGCTGGACGCAATCGTGTGGAGGGACAGCGTCGAGGTGGGGGAGTTGGCGTGGTGTGGCGCAGTACATCAGTATGGTGCAAGGAGCCACGAGACTGTTGGGACCATATTTGGGTAACGGGAGAGATCATCGGGATTCCTGTTGCCGTCTGTATAGTATACGTGTCGGTGGGAGCTGCGCGCAGAGAGGAGAATCAAAGTTTAATGAGCTGTGTGGAAACCGAAGTCAAGGACTTGGCTGCTACTAAAGACATTCTCATCATGGGGGATTTTAATGGACACCTGCATGAACTGGACGGATGGGAAGACGAAAATGGGCGAGTGATGCTGCGGATGGCCGAAGTTAACGCCTTGGAGATACTAAATCTCAGGGCCTCATGTGAGGGTCAATATACATGAAATGCCCGGGAGAGCAAAACGTGCATTGATTACGCCTTAGTCTCACAGAATTTGGCCCGCTATCTGGTTCACACACACATTTATGAAGCTGGTGAACACAGTATTGGGAGTGATCACAACCGGATACGGTTAGAATTCTCCAAAGCTACACCAAAAATAATAAGAGAAAAGCACTCTCCGACAGGTCGTTCCCGGCTATCTCCATCGGCAAGGGAGAAGCTGGTGGAGGAGTTTGAAAACAGCACCAAGAGAAAGAGCGCGGCTGGATACGCAGAATATCTGACAGAATTAAAGCGCCTCATCCGACAACATTCTACAAAGGAACGAGGTGGGCGACGACTAAGAAAGCGATGGTGGGACGCGGAAGTTCAAGCCGCCATCAGATTAAGACAGGAGCTAAACAGGGAGCATCGCATGGTTCTCCATGGCGGCCCGGCAGACGCTGTTGCAATAAGGTGGCAAAAGTACTGGTTGCAGAAGCAGGCCGTAAAACAGCTTGTGCAGGACAAAATGGCCCAGGCTGATGTAGCTACAATGAGAGACATCAGTTCAAGTGGTCGAGACGCACCCAGAAAGTTCTGGCGATATATGGGAACTCTCAATGGAAGAGACCAGTGCCCAGCAATCCTGGACGAAGACACAGGGCTGCCCACAGAGAGACTTGGGCAATGCCTTACAGACCATCTCGTTGAAATTTTCTCGCCTCCAGGAGAGACACCACTACAAAATCTCTGCCCCAAGCAAGGCGCCGCAGACTGTGCACCGGATTGCAATAATGTAACAATTGGTAGGGTGTCAGTTATACGCGCACTAGCGCATATTAAGAACAACACCGCCCAGGGATTAGATAACATTCCGGCAAGGGTGCTCAAAGCACTGGGCAAGGATTCCAGGGACCAACTCGCAGCACTTTTTAATGATATTGCAGCTGAGAAAGAAGAGATTCCTCGAGACTGGAGATGCGGCAGGGTTGTCCTGATTCCTAAAAAAGGATGTGACCGTCAGTACCTTCGACAGTACAGACCCCTGACCGTGACAAGTGCGGTGTATAGGGTATTCGCCCACATCATGAAAAAGCGCATGACCGCATGGGCAGAGGAGGAGGGTATACTGAGAGAAATCCAAGGAGGCTTCTGACGGGGATGCCGATTAGAGGACCATCTTTTTACCTTAACACAATGTATTGAGGTTGCGCGGAAAGAGGAGAGGAGCCTAATATGTTGTTTTCTTGACATCGCAAAGGCCTATGATAGTGTTTCCCATGCCCAGCTTATTGTTAGCCTACAACAGCTTGACATGCCGCCGGAGTGGACAACACTCATCTCCCGCTTATACCATGGCAACACGGTTATGACCCACCTTGATGATGCTCACTCTGATGAGGTGCTGGTGACGAGGGGCTTACGCCAAGGGTGCCCACTTTCTCCCCTATTGTATATGTTATATGTATCCACCCTAGAGAAGCAACTTATACAATCAGGACTGGGCTTTTCACTAGCACATTTGGAGCATGGTGATCGAGTTGACTGGGTTCTACCGGGATTGACGTACGCGGACGATGTGGTACTGACCGCAGGATCAGTGTTGGAAATGCAAAAACTTCTTGACATATGCTCCAAGGATGCTATGGGACTTCGTTTAAATTTTAATACCAGCAAGTCAGCGGCGGTAGTGTTTTCGGGCTCCCTCGAGACAACTCTCGATAGCCTTCGTCTCGGAGGGTCCGATGTACCAATTCTTAATTCTTACAAGTACTTGGGCATCACAATGTCGAACGACACGGACTACCTTCAAGGCCATCACACCCATCTCCACCAAGCAACCCTACGAGGAGCCAGCATTCTCCGTAAGCGAAGCCTCTGGAGTTGCAACAGGTTCATCGTTTCGCGGGAATTGTGGAAAGCAGTAATGGTACCCGGACTAACATTTGCAAATGCAGTGGTGTGTGTCCCAGGAGATGTCCGCGCCAATATGGAGCGTAGGCAGAGAGACGTGGGACGCCAGGCACTGGGCTGCCATGGAGCGGTCGCCAACGAGGCAGTGCAGGGTGACCTGGCCTGGTCCTCCTTTGAGGCTCGGGAGGCTTCAAGCAAGATTGCGTATGACGGACGCCTTCGACTTATGGATAGATGCCGTTGGGCGAAGAGACTGTTTATATACACCAACTTGACTGGGCTGCGGACCCGCTGGCAGAAACGCCTCTATCAGCTTCAACACAAGTACGGCTTCTTCTCGGAGCCTGTTGATGCGTCGACAGAGACTGAGTGGACGTCGGAAGTTAGGAAGAGAGTCCGAGACTGCGAGACCCAACAATGGCTTCAAGAAGCCCAAACGAAATCGACGCTGGAGGAGTACCTCACCAACAAAATAACCATCGCCTCGGAAGTCCGGCTGTATGACAACAGCCTGGGTAGCCGCTTTTTGTTCGAGGCACGTGCCAGGGCACTGCGGACGCTGTGTTATAGGCGTCGTTTCGACACCACTGTCATGTCAACAATGTGTAGGGTGTGTGGGGTATATGACGAAACGGTGGAGCATATTGTGCTAGACTGCGCGAGACTCAAGCCGTCCTGGTCACAGGACAATGGCCCAAGGCGTCCGGGACCTTTAGCGCTCTCTGAAGCGTTGGGCTTCACTGACAGTGAAATCGGACAATCCACAGAAGTCTGCCCAGCTACGGGGCTGAAGATAGCCTCCAACGACACAAAAAGGCTTGTTGCAGACACAAAAAGGAGAGTGGAGGACTGGTGGCAGAAGATCCACCTCAGGGAGCATTAAGACACCTACGCTCCCAGGCTTGGGCACAAACCTTGTTTGAGTCCTCCCGATTCAAAGGGAAATAGCCGCATCATCATCATCATCATCATGATGATGATGGTCTAGATCAAAACCGAATGCCTTATGAAGCAGTGTTGGACAGCTTTCGGGAACTAAAACAGAGTATCATACCGCAATAAACCCTTTCCAAAAGTCTGCGCCATGCCTTTTCGCCATTGCTTGCTCACATACTCCGAGCATATATTGGACACGAAGGCTGCGTCTGCGTTCGGCGTGAACTCCACTCGGCTCTTATTGAAAACGAGCGCTGCGTCAGCGTTCAGCGAGGACTTGGATCCAATTGCGTGTATCCATTCCAATCCAGTCCAGATACGATAATCGGTTATAACGATTGCATTTTCGGGTTTTCTCGTTATCGTTATAAGTGGATTGTATCGTAGTAGAATTTACCATACAATATAGTAAAATTGTATGGTATAGTATAATCTATTGAGGTAAGATACTCTGTTTTGAGTTCCTGAGAGCTCTCCAATACTGCTTCATAAGGCATTCAGTTTGATGGTTTTGATAAAATAGTGTGATGGAACAGTGTTTGATATAATGTTTGTTTCTAGTTCAAACCAATCAACAAGGGGCCGGTGTTGATGACGTGTCGTGGTTCGTTCCGACCAACATTGCTAGATTACGTCAGTTGTGGAACTCCCGCGGAGGGGGGTACCCCCCTCACTCACTTCAGTTTGCCTCCCGCAGAGCTTTATATTGGGAGAGTGGCCAGTGGGTGTGGTGAAGAAGGCACTGGAGAGGAGAAAAGTGAAGGAAAGGGAGGAGAGCGAAAGAAGGAGCAAAGAGGAGACGATCGCCATTTTGACGCAACGCTGTCAGCGTGGAGCACTGTTGAGGCTATGTGTCGTCTGCTACGGGCTTACGGTATTTCTTTTTCACAAAATTTGCATTCAAACGTAGAGCAACTTCATTCGTTAGCTTTTTAAGCCACAGGCAAATGACACTATATCATTTTCTTGCCAGAGCCTGCCAGATAAAAGAAAAGAACCAAAATTTAGATGTTGATCCCATTCTGTTGCGCGAATGAATGAAAATGGCGGCCCTCCCCGTTGAGCTGGAAGCAGCCGAGAATTCGTGCGCTCACGCCTCTCGCTCTACAACGCGGGCCGATTGGCTCACTTGGGAGGGGGGCGTTATGCCGGCGAGATCATAGACTGGCCAACCTCTCCCCATATACGGCTCCGGCCTCCCATAAAGCCCCTCTTTCCTGGGAAAAGTGGCGTCATTCATTGTCGTTTGAATGCTCGAGGCACGTGCCGCGCGCCGATTCTGGGAAATTCATGGCGTCTGAAATCCAGCTTAGTGCTGCGCTAGAGTGTACTAGAAGATACGAGTGGGACGAGCTATAGGCTCCGGTCATAGTTTCAGTTGTACCTCAAAATGTGGAAAGCGATCAGGTGGAACCAAGCCACTTTGATCGCAGCGCCACCTTCGCTGCGATCAAGCAACGACACAGGTCAAGGTCATGTGGGCAATATAGCCCCTAAGGGGCTATATTGTATTTTTTATGATTTTGACGTCGGAGGTAACGTCAAAGCAAACGACACGACGACGTTGCGCAACACAAAGATACCGTCATAAGGCCGTCGTGACATCGTGTTGCATCGAGGACGACGCTGTTTGGCGACATCAAGTCACCGTTGTAACGCGGTCATGATGTTGCGTTGAGGACGACGCCGTCACGCAACATCAAGTTGCCGTTGTGACGCGGTCGTGACATCGCGTTGCGTTAAGGACGACGCCGTTACCCGACATCAAGTCGCCGTTGTAACGCCGTCATAACGTCGCACGCCACATCGAGGACGACGTTGACGTGGTTGTCGATGTTGACGCCCCCCGCAACGTCAAACATTGCTCTGACGTCACGTTAACGTCTGCCTGACGTCATCGTGAACGTCAACATCACGACAAAGCCTTGACGGCATGTAACGTCGTCGCCTTCGCCGGCATCAACGTCGACGCACAGTCACGACGAAGTCTTGACGTCGTGAAGCTGTCGGAACGTCTTCGTGACGTCGAGTTGCGTCATGTTGACAACGACCGGACACAAAGCGTCCTTATGACGTTGCATTGAAAAGGACGCCGTCATCTTGACATTCCGTGACGTTGTCATCGCCGTCATCAAAGTCAACGTTGACATCGTCGTCGTGGTCAATGCGATATGACGTCGGAACGCAGTTTTGATGTTGTGTAACGCTCGTTGTCAACGTCGATGACGACATTGAAGTCAAGGCGTCGTCCTGATGTCGCATGGCGTTGTGACGACAAGTCAGGTCGCGGTGACTTTATGTACGTGACGCCTGACGTCCAGATTGTATAAAAAAATATAGTCCGGCGTTCTATCGTTTCTATGACCTTGACCAGTGTGCCGCTCAAGCTTTTCGTTGGAACGAAATGCGTCTTTTTATATAAAGCGGCTAATCCGAACCACTTCGCTCGCACCGCCCGAGAGGGCGCTAAGAGCGAAGTGGCTTGGATTAGCCGTTTTTTTCCACATGCGAAGGTACCAAAATAGCACTCCGGTGGCCCCACTCATCCTTTCTAGTACACTCTAGCTGCTCTGTGCTGCCATGATCTTCCCAAGAGCTGCACGTCGCACGTGCCTCGACGCACCTTGCGCTACTTTTGAAACATAAAGGGGCTGTAGCCTCCCGCAGAGCCGTGTATTGGGAGAGTTTGGCCAATAGGCGGAGCAAAGGCCGCCGCCAGCGCCGAATATTCCCCCTACGCTTAGAGCGTAAACTAAATTTGTGACAATGCGTCGACCAATCAGGAGACCTCTACTCCATCTCACAAATGTCTGCAGTGAAGACAAAGGCACAGGCGCGTGAGCCTAGCTCAGCGAAACGCTTTTGTTTGTACGAGACCTCGTGCATATGAAGCACTTTCCAAAGCCACGCGCTCGTGCCCATGCCTTTGTCTGCACTGCTAGAGCAGCGTCCTGAGACTGGCTGAAAGAAAACAGTGCAAAGGGTGGGGTGCGCGAGCGTCTTGAGACGCGGAGTTCCGCTCGGCACGGCTCAAATTATACTTCGTTTCACTTTATCTGCGAGCGAAGCCAAAGCTAGAAGCGCGAGACCAGCGCTTTTTGCATTTCTCCCCAGCTCGCGCGCTCGAGCAAAGCCTGAAAGCACGGAGCTTCCGTGCTCGCGCTTCCAGTTTTGCCTTCGCTCGCACATAAGGTGAAACGAAGTATAGTCGTGTCACATATTTAGATCACACAACCACCGCTAGGGGCTGTTTCGCGGCCTGTGGTTGGCCCCGAGATGCTCGCCTATTCAAACCAATGTATGGCCAAACTCTCTCAATAAACGGCTCTGGCCTCCCGTCGTTCGAAGCGCCATCTAGATTTTCGTTTCATAGCTGCGTTCCATAGAGCAGAGATGAAACACCATTTAGATACATAATCCATAAAACACACTGCAGTTACCATAGCAGTCGTCCAGCGCGTCGAACGACGGGAGGCGAAACGTGGTGAGAGGGGAGTACTGCTCGTGCACGCATCGTCTATGAACAGTTCCGTAACTAACTGAGCTAATCTAATAACGCTGGTTCTGACGAGAGAGAGAGAAGACTTTCGAAAGAGGAAATACGACCAAACGTCCGACGGGTCATACACACGACCCACTGTCGTGGTTGTACTGTCGTGAGCAAAAGTCTGGACAACACGGGAGCGCCAACCGAATTGCATCGCCGCGCTCCCTGACGGCGCGCGCCTAGTGCCGAGACCTGCGCAATGCGCACGCGCGTCTTTCCTTATCTGCTGGCCCACTCGTTTGCTCGCTTCAACACGATGCGCTCCTGAGCGATTAAATAGGCGCTAGGTGCCGCCCCGGGAATATCTTTCCTGCGACTCGGCGATGCGTTAAAAACTGTCGCTTATGTTGATGCAGCCGCAATGAATTGTAGAACTTGTTTTCGCGTACTCGAGGCAGCCTTGGGCTTTCTTCCGAGTGATCATGCACGCGCAGTAAAGTCATCACAGCTGATGTCAAACTGAACATTTTAAGGTCACTTCGCGAACAACCATGCTGAGAATTTACGGCCAGTACCATTATTTTTCCTCGTTGTTTTCATCGACTTCGTGACCCTTTACAACGCGTGCATAATAAATTGAGCAGCAGCTGTTTGCATTGTAGCCGGGGCAAATTTAGGGTGGGAAGCTTAAAAATAAATAATGGAGGGAAGCGACAGTTTTTAACGCGTCGCCGAGTCGCGGGAAAGATATGCCTGAACGGCGCGTGCCGCGGAGCACGCGAGCTCGTCCCGAGCGGTGAGCGAGGCTCTCGGAATCTTGGTTCCCGGGGCGGCACCTAGCGCCCATTTAATTGCCCAGGAGCGCATCGCGTTGAAGCGAGCGAACGAGTGGGCCAGCAGATATGAAAGGTCGCGCGTGCGCATTGCGCGGGTCTCGGCACCAGGCGCCGCGCCGTTAGGGAGGGCGGCGATGCGATTCGGTCGGCGCTCCCGTGTTGTCCAGACTTTTGCTCACGACATCGCGTCGGGAAAATGGCTGAGTCTGACTAGGTGTTGACCAATCGCAACGTTACCTGCTTCCACGCGGGGACTGATTGGCCGGCGCCTGTTCGGATTCGGCCATTCTTCCGACGCATCGTACGCTGATCGAGGTGATCCCGTCTGACGTTTGGTCGTGCACGCGGCCTGCCCCAATACGGGGCGATGGAAAGGTCTGCAAGTGCGTACCAGTGCCAACTAAAGAAAGACACTCGCCTATGATTGCGGCCAGGTGACAGTGTGGGACCGTCGGCACCAGAGTGACGCTGACTCGGCTATAGTGCTCCTGCACGTCCACTCGAATGTCGTCTTCGGTCACGACACCGAGTTCCTCCAGCGTTTGCGGCTTTTCCGGGTCCCGGATGTCCTTTATCAAGTCTGCATGGATGCATTCAATGACATCTATTGGAACGGCCAAGACTCGGTTATTTACCGTATATTTCTTCCACCCGCCTGCGGACCTCCCCTTCGCTGTTCTGCATCTTGGCGTACGGGGGGAGGTGTCACCTCGCCTTCTAGTGTGTTAAAACGCTCAAAACATTAATAGGTAACTCAAACTTTGTGAAGCACTAATAAAGGTGACATGACACTGAACAAACGTAAGAATCGAACGGCACAAACGTACACAGCAGATTGCAGAAGAAACGCTAGCAGACGCCACACGGCACCATGTTAACCTGTCAAAGTTGCCATCTTGGAGCCGCTGTTCCCTCCACTATCGCACGACTCTTCCGAATATTCCAGCATTATTTTGACGAGTTCTATTATTCCTTAAAAAATATGACTCAGTCACGTAATTTTATAAATTATTTTAGACTGTCCGAAGTGACTGCGCGCGACGGCCAGGCAGAGCTGTCGCCAGGTGATGCGTAGTAGGATGCGTAGCCCAGCCCGCCCAGCGGCGTCCATAGCCAAGCCAAGCTAAGCTTTATCCGTTATACGATACGATTGCGTCATTTGAGAACGCTCATTTTTCCCGTTAAACGGCTGTCTTATATTTGTTTTGCTTCCTCTACACGTCAAAATTCGGGTCAGCTGCGTTAACAACAAGCGTATGTAATCGTAGCGTGGGCCAGCAAAACGAAACGATGAACCTCCACGAACTGTTCCGATCGTTCATGGGATTTCCAAACCGCAGGGACCCGGGGTAAGTCACTGGAGGTGATCCCATATGTGAGAATTCAATCATCTCTTCACCTATTTTCTACGTATACGTGTGCACGAGGGCGAAGCTGATCGATTTGTTGTGAGTAGTCGACATCCTCTTGCACGATGCACAGTGCGAAAAAGACGTTATAAGGTCGCACTTTAGATCGACAGTTCCAATGTCCGCCGAGCATGAATCGGCAGGACGTTGAGTTTCTTGGCATAAGTTATCTGGACACTCACTGCTCACGTCGACAGAGATATAGATTATTCGCGACGTGCGCGAAAAAAAAGGCTCGCTGTGGAGTTGCCGAACGATCCATACGACATCTTTGATTAATTTTGCTTTCATTGACAAAAATGGGAACAGCGTCAGACTGTCCGCTTTTGCGTGTTGGTTTAGGAATGCAATGACTCCAAACTTCCGTCTTGCTTTTTACGCGCACCACCAAGCTTGTAGTTTGCAACTGATCATCACTATAGTCGATGACAGGTCAAGAACGAAGTGGAAGCACCTCCCACCTTTTTCCACTTAAGCAGAGTGGACGCTGGAGAGGAGGTCGCCTCCACTCCAGCGTTCCCTCTGCTACTAAAGTGGAAAGAGGTGGGAAATGCTTCCACTTCGTTCTTGACCTGTCACCGGCTGTATTCAGGATTACAGCTCCTGACGTCACGGCGAGGGAAATCCTGCTTGTGACGTCAAGAACGAAACCCCCTTCCAATAGGGCGCCACGTCTCGACGCTAATAGTCGCTGACAGCCTTATCGTTCCGTAGCCAATCAGAGACCCTGAAGAGCAAATTACAATGCGAGATGCGTGAACATAATAACCCACATCCTGCGTTTCTTGGGCCTTCGGCGAGTCTAGTCGGTTTAACATGGCGTAGGTGTAACAGCACATAACAACAAAGACTGAGAGAAGGAACACAACACAGAACGAGCGCTGTACACCTACGCCATGTAACTGCGCTCGTGTGTTCCTTCTCCAAGTCTTTGTTGTTACGCGCTGTTACACCTACAGTATGTTAAGCTTCCACCAACTAGCCCAGCTCTGCACTTTGTGGTAGTAGGTTTACATGGACCGTTGGAGGCTTATGCAAGAATGCGACCAGTGGATTGCTGTCGCCTTGCTACGTGCTTGCAGATTGGCTGCCGACTCTGATGCCTTCGTTTTGTGACTCGTTTACTCTTGGGTGCTCCCCGTCCAGACTGGGAGAACCGGCGTACCGCGACGACTCTGGCAGCGGATTTGGAGGCGATGGCAGCCCCTATGACGGTTCATTCTTCGCCGAGCCCTGGGAGATGCTGAGGCACTTCGAAGACGTCTTTAGGAACTTCGGACTAGCCGAGTTCCCACACGGTGAGTCCGGGGAAAGAAAGCCCCTTTGACGGAATTGACGGTAGAGACTGTTTGTAAGGCGGTTCGGGGCTATCCACACAACTCTAGCGAAGTCGCTCTCGCTGTATTGGCATTCTATCGTTCCCATAGACCATTTTACTAAAAAAATGAAGAATGAGAGAAAAGTGGGAAAGGGCTGCCACATGCTTTTCTTCTTTCTGGGTTGGGACAAATGAGAGAAAGACCCGAATGGCGGTCATAAAACTGTATTTCATCGGACATTGTCACTTTTGCCAGTCAGTGGTAGACGAAAAAGGTCATTTTCTACCTTAGCCCGGCGCAGCTGCAGAATTCAATGCACTCCAGGAGGCACTGCAATATTCAAAATGGCGCTGCCCACGAAAAAACAGGCTATACTTTGTTTCATGTCACAATGGACCGCAGTGAACGCAACGAGTCATCCGTATCACGTTACTATGCACCCTGCACGTTGCTGCACCCCTCCTGAAGGTCATGTGACACACGGCATTAGATTGGTTGCTCCGATGGCTCGTAGCATCTGCTGCGGTCCATCATAAGGTGAAATGGAGCACGGCAATTTTATTACATTGTCCATTGCCTTCCTTGTTTTCTCAGGTAATTCTCTCTTGTCACATTAGTTTATCGTTCCAATGTAAGTATGGTTCTTCCTCATTTCCTTTCATAAAGCTTTGGCTGGAACTTTCCACCTACTCGCGTCTTTCAATAAATTGAATTTTCTCTGTTTGTTGGCTTCATGCCTAGTAAAGTAGCCCAAATAGCCGGCGCTGTTAGTCACGGCTTGGCACTTGCTTGAATTAACCTAAGCAAACGTCAATTGGACAGGAAGCATTGCCCAATAATGTTAAGAAAATGGCTAAGCTACATGTTTCTACCCATCAATAAGCCGCTCCGGTGGCTGCGAGTCACGTCGGCCAGCGGGTCCCCAGGTGGCAAGTTCAAATCCTGGCCGAGGTGCCCACAGTCTGACGGAGGCTTATTGCCAAGAAGCCCGAGATTTCGGTAGCGCATCGAAAAAAATCCCCGATAGGTCGAAATTATTCCTCAGTCCTCTGCTGAGACGTGCCAGATGCCCTTTGCTGGTTTGGTACCTAGTAAAACCCTGATTTTTGATTTTTTTTCTTGATTTCTGCAGATCAAAATCTTAGACATTTCCAAGATGAAGCTCAGACATTTTCAAAAACCTCCCCATACTGTCGTCAGAGCTGACAATATCAGGCTATCCCCAGGACGCATTAAGCCCGGACAAAATGGCCTCTCGAGGATCGTTTCAGGTTGTCATTCGGGACTTCCTTGGGACAACTCGTCCTGAATTTGACGTCTTGAGTATGTCATCAAGACGTCGGTGCATTGCCTGTGCAGGGGCCGAGGTGGATGAGGGAAGCCGACAAGAGGACCTCAGGGACCGCATGCTCAAGGTACCGGACTACACGGAGCCCTTCTGGGGCAGCCAGATGGTGGGTGTTTCGCTGCTCACACGCACGCCCCAACTGCCGTAGCGCTTTGGGATTTTATTTTACAATGCCCGTCGTTTTGAGGCACCATTTACTGTATTTTTAAAAGTATAGTCTACACTTGGAGAATTGTTCACATCCGTTTCATAGTCCACTCTTGGTGCCTAGTCTGCCACCAGTGCGTATTCTGCATCATCCGGTGCATAGTCCAAACTCGGTGCATAGTCTGTATCTTGTGTGTAATCTGCACTTAAAAAGATTTTCATAAACAGCACACCTTGAAGAGGCCTGCTTTGTTAGTGCACAAAGAAACTTGTATCACACAGAAATCGTCACGTAGTCTGTCACTTACAAAATCCGTCACATCTCGTCAAAATGAAGGACTGAAGAATTACAAATCTTTGAATGGTCCGCATCTGTAGCTAGTCCACACCACATAAAATCTGAACTTTTAAACGTGTATTGTCTGTGGACTATAGTTTGAAAATATAGTATTTATCAAGTTGCACCTGCATTGGTCTCTTGATTGCTTGCATCAGAATTTCCTGGCAAGTTGCAGTTGTGTGGTGTACAATTGTTTGCATAGTTTGAGCCTGTGTGATTACCTAAGTGAAAGCAAAAATAAATATTTTAGGAAACATAGAAACGAGGGTTGTGTAACATTTCCTGCACTGCTTCTTTCTTTTGTTTTTTTACAAGATAGGTTACGAGATGATGTTGCAAAAATAGCGGTTCTCATCATTGGTCACCACCCTGAACGACCGCTGCACCGAGTGTGCAAATGGTTGTTAATCTTCTACATCACACTTAACCGACTCAACTATCATGCACTAAATTTCAAGTGTTGTTCTAGCACATGGGCGGCCATACAAACATGCAAACAGCCATAAAAAATAATTTTGAGTGAAGAGCCACACTACAAAGGTGATGTGGCAGGTTTTTTTGTTTTTTTTTTAAATTTCTTTCATTTGAGAGTGGTTCTAATGTTTTGGCTCTAGTGTTGTTGTCGTTGCAGTTCTGAGCAGCTCTGTTAGGTGTTTGCCCGTCAAGGTCGCACACAACTTTTGTTTTTACCACATGCATTGTTAAGAAGTGTGCTCACAGCATTACATTGAACCGAATATTGACAAAAGTTTCTGGCCTGCAAGCTATGTTTAGGTGGCACGAGGTTGCCAAACTCTAGCAGTATTTTTAATTGTATATCTCTTCCTTTTTACTGTTCTTCTGGGGGGGGGGGGGGGGGTCGGAGTCGGAGGGGGGGGAAGCTGTTACTTACCAGAGAATCGCGAGCCACGCTTTGACCAGTGAATGGCCGCATGTGGTTCATGAGCTGCATTTTGGTCACCCCTGCTCTCGCATGAGATCGCCGAGTCTTCCTCTAATGTTGAAAGTGAGTTATTGTCTGTGCTTGTGTCATTCCAGCCACATCTTCCGGTGGGGCCACATTTTCCATCCGGTCCTGGCCAGTTGGAAGACAACCGTTTCCGAGACATGGGTAACCCGGCATCGTTACTTCCTCGCGCTTGAGCGAAAGGGCCGTCGCGATATCCATTGACCGATGCAAAGTGCACTCCAGTCGTGCTCCTGTGCTCCTCTTTGAGTGTACAGAGATATATTTATTATTTTGCTTTTATTTAATATATAGGGTGCCTTCGAAAATGCAGCTCAGATCGCTCCTGCAAAAACTATGCATTGTGCAGAAAAGAGGTTGATGCCGTCATGGTCTGTGCCAAAGGGCCCATTAAGAAAAATGATTAGTGCTCAATACAATTGGGTAATTAATTTTTTTTATTGTAATTTTTTGTTGGTAATTTGGGGTTTATCGCAGTTTATTTTTGTCAGGTTCCCAATGGCTTCAAATTCAGAGTTTCATTTTATTGTGTTTTCAGTTTTTCGAGATTCTAAATAGAGATAAACAATTCCGGACATAAATACACACTAAGTCGACAAAAGTTTGTACTCCCAATCGCCCGTGCGATTGGTAGTACTAACTGTCCCATGGCAAATCTTGCAAACGAGCTCGGCTTCAATAAACATCAGTGCTTTGAAATAGCCATACTCCTGAATGTAGTCGTTGGGAAGAATCAAACCTCCAGATGGCATTCTATAAAATCTACAGCTTTTTTGACTGTTATGAAGACACAACCCCTCCTCTATCTAAGAAGCCCAAATAGTCTGGTCCAAACTGGAACAGTGGCCTTCGTGACCCATACATTGACCTGATGTGCTTATGCACTTTGACAAGATAGAAGGGAAACTCAATTTTGCCATAGACGCGATATAAAAAATAATGAAGTGGCCTTTTTTTAGAATCGCTAGCCTCGTGCTCGACAAGCTTGGTTTGTAAAATACAGTCTTTTTTGCTGTTTATTTTGCCACCGTGACTTCAAAATTCAAAGTTTTCCCCAATTGCGGAATATTTTACCGGCAAGTGTTTTTGAGATTTATCCGAAAACTCGGAACCCTCTCTAACTATAATATGGGCCATTGCAAAATTATAGTGCAAAAGATTAGGACAGGAAGGAACAATGGGACACGACAGAGCGCTCTGTCCTGCGCCATTGTTCCTTCCTGTCCTAGTCTTTTGCACTATACTCTAAAACCCTTAATGTGTGCGAGCCCCTAATTTTTGTGAATTGAAATATTCGCGAAATTTAAGGGCACATAAAGATTTCGATCCTTGCGGAGTTTCATTGCAGGCGTCTGGAATTCGCGAAAATTAGTGGCCGCGACTATGTCCTTTGTGACCGATTCCCGAAAAATAGGGGCAGCGAATAGAAAGGGTTTTACAGTGATTTTGTAATGAACAACCAACTGACCCAACAGTTAATTCTAATTTTTTAACACATGCTTATGCGCTATACAAATGCAGTCTGTACAGGCAAGTTACACGGTTGGTGAGACATAACATGGGGGGGGGGGGGGGGGGGGAATGGTCAAGATAAGTAAAATAAGTATGTAAAGTTTGTTTATTAACTTTTTATTAGGGAAGGGGTGAGCATGTGGTTCCATTTAGAAACTTGCTCAGCATCATCGAAAACAAATACATAACTTGAGAAAAGTTTGGATTGTGTGGGAAGCGCGGCACTGCAGAAACGCAGATTGAAAGAGACAGAAACTGCGAGGGCACATTAGGGTTTGGGCAGCCTCGTTCCCATTTTACTAGTGGTTACTTTAGAGTCCCCATGTGCACCGAATCTGTCTAAAAATTTACTTATTAGGAGGTTTTCGACAACGCCCAGCGAGTTTCTAATTGAAACCATATGTTTACCTTCACGAATTATAAAGTTGATGAACGATGAACAAAATTACGTTAATTGACTTATCGCGACAAAAAGCCCTCTATTTTATGTCCTCTTGGCCGTACAGCTTGCCTGCACAGACCTCGAATGTGTAGCTTTCGTGGCTTTTTTTAAAAAGTCTACAGAGCCTAAAGAAAAACAGCCTGTGTACGGGCCTGCCAGTGGACTATTCGTGGTCTGCCAGTAATACATACATTCAGTGACCAACGATTGAAAAAGTTGCGAGTTCTCTTTTTGCGAGACCAGATCTTCCGATAACTCATTCCAGTGCCATGAAAAGCATGGGAAAAGTGAGTTATTGAAGATGTCGGTGTAGACACAAAATTTGCTTTAGCGAACGCCGGGGGTAAATGTTTTCCTCAAACGTTCCTTGTACCAATGCAGACTTGGATGACCACGTGGCCGCGAGGGGCATCGACAGTCTGCTGGCACAGCCGCCGGACCCGGGCGTGGTGGTCGGAGTGCAGCCGCAGCCGGACGCTCAGGGAAGCACCTCGATGCACACCTTCACCTCCATCAACGGGGTGCGTGTCGTGCATCGCCATTTCTACGGCAGGAAGCGCTTAAGAGTGGCGAGAAGGCGTTGCACACGTGTCATGGCAACAGAAAACACGTTCCCGAATAACGAAGCGTAGCTGCTCACGTGATCTCGGGAAGCCGTGGGAGGAAATAAAACGCGGCAAAGAATAGTGCAGCGGGCGTATCGTGCCACGACTTTGCGCAGCAGCCAGTGGTAGTGTACATGATATACCTCCTCCCTTCGTGATCACTTCAGTTGCCGCAGGGGGCTGCTCGCAATCCGAGGGCGCAAAAAACACGAGGCGTCAAACGCACCCTCAAAAGACAGTACCCGTGGAAACTTCCGATTAAAGCATACCCTTCATAGACCCCTTCTGAATACTGTAAACAATTTATCTCTCGCAAAGACCGATATATTGAAATTTTTGCTAACTCAAAAATATGGTGAAAAATAAATCCCGGGAGTACACTTACCCTATGGTAACTAATACATAGTGTACCACTCCCAGTCGCAATATTTTGTACCCGCGAGATATTCTCGAAATTCACACTCCACCAAATTTTTGTACAGATTTGTACAAAACAAATTGAGCCCGTGAAAATAAAATAATTTACGGTAAACTTTACCTTGTCTTAATCGTTCTAATAAACCCGCGGAGCCCATAAACGTATTGCGTGCGCAATGCTTGCGAAACCACGCAAAACTTAGTTTCTTGTCCCCAAGAAGCCAGTGGCGCGAGCTTGAGGTCTCTCTTGTAGGTGATTTAGCCGCCGGGTGACATACCTGTGGGTGTCGTCAAACCGGCTCATCTGTGGTTTTCCTCCGGTGTGCAGAAAGTGGAGGAGAAGCGGGTAACGACGGATGCGGAGGGAAACCGGGTGGTGAGCATCACGCGGAGCCTCGGGGACCGGTCCCACACGGTCACAACTCGCACGGGGCCCCAGGGCAGCGTCCAGACCGAGGAGCACTTCGTCAATATGGACGAAGGCGAGTGCTTAGCACGTCCCCTGCCTTCCTTCCCCTGACACGGAGCTCTTCGTCAGAAAAGCATCGGGGCTACTGGGATTCCGGCCAGAGGCTGGTTCAGGTTGCAACCAATTCCGGCTAAAGTTTAGCTGCACCCGAGTGCATTGTGTTGTCTCGTGACCTCTTACGACGATAGAATACACTAGCGCCATCTGTCGGGCAGCTGTGGAACATTCGCGATTTTTGTTTCTTTCCTGATGCGAAAATCGGGACGCTGACTGCGAGCAGGGCAATATTTTTTTTATTACCAGTTTCAGTCACTTTTTAGTCTGAAGTACTCAAGACTTGGTCAGTTTGGTGGCAAGATTGTTGGGAGACATTGAAATAGTGCTGTAAATATTTTGACGGGGGACATTAAAATTCCTGGAAAAATGTTTTCGAGTCTTCAGGAAGTGGCACCACGGACGTCAAAATGATAGTCAAAACTATTTTGACTGTAGACGTCAAAAAGAGTGACTGCCTACTTCAAAACCTGCACTTAAAATTCCAGAGCACAACCACATAGATGCCAGCAGCATGGCAGTTTGTTTTCTCGTAAGACGGTACAAGTCTGCACAGCGCACTTAATTCCAACCAACCTTAACAGCTCTTGCACAGCGCAGGAGCTTGCTACAAGCTGCAATGACTAGAATGCTTGAAAATGGAGAGATGGGCAAGTTGGTACATGACCTTTAAAACAATATACGGCGTAAAATAGGAACAAAAGTAGAGGAACAACACAACAAAGCGGTACTTTCAGCTGAGTGTTTATTTTTAAAAAAATCTTTACACTTTATTAGAGTATATAGTCTTATACACCCTATCAGGGTGTAAAGGGTGTTTACCATATTTACTTCCATAATGAATGCACTTGCATAATAAACGCACCTCCTACAACGGGTACTAATTAGGGGTGTGCGAATAGTGGTTTGAATCGAATAGCGTTGCGTCATTTATAGCTTTGAAAGCGCTAGGGGAAACCAAGATCTATCGGTTCTCGTTGTAGTGTGAATGCTGGGAATGGCACTTCGCTATTCGATTCGAACCACTATTCGCACACCCCTAGTACTAATATTTTGACTTTTTTTTTTCCCTCGCATAATGAATGCTTTACCAGTTTTCGGCTCCACAAGTTTTGAATTGCTTCCAATTTAGCTAGCCACCAAGCCAGTTTTCTTTGTCGCCAAGCGGTCTGGCCAAGTCAAGCCAAGCCAAGCCGCTCTCGTAGTGGCTGCAAGTGCGTAGCGGTGTAGTTGCGGAAGTGATCAACCGTGAAATTGAGTGGCGCGCACACTTGACGAAGCTTGGGTCGAGGAATTGCCCAGCCCCTGGCATTCTTCGCCTATCGGATGCATTGATGTCAACAAACATGCAGTCGTCTGTGGTCCGCTTCGGGACAGTGAAATTGAGAAAGTGGTTGGGCCTAAGAACGGTCGCATTGCTCTCCGTGCTGCGTAAGCTTCGTAAGGCGCTTTTCCTTCGGCAAAAGCCACGCCGAAAGCAATTTATAAAGCATGGTTACTGTAGCTCGTCCCCGACCAGCCATGGGTGCGCCTCCATCGGTGGAGACGTGCTGCAGTACTTTGCCGTGTCATATTGGCACCTAATATGACATTTGCACGAAGTATGTAAATGCACAACTTTTACCCCGCGTAATAAGATATGTGTCATTCTTTTGGGAAAAAAAGTGTTCATTATGCAAGTAAATATGGTATATACCCTTGTTGACACCGGGAACATTCTGTGCAGGAGACAAAGCCAAGTTCGACGAAATGTGGGGCAGTGCAAGCAGCGGTCCATCTTTCGTGCCTCGTCAGCTGGTGCCATCTGCGCCCGGTGATCCAAGCTACGGAAGCATCTTCCGCAAGCTGTTTGGCTTTGCACCACCCGGCCGGCCCTGAAACCCTTTCCGGATGGACATGTGTTTTTCCGCAAACTTTCCTAGACCCTCCGTGTTAGTGGAACGCGGATTCCATTGTGGCAGACGTGGAAGTAGGTAGCAGACGTGGAAGTAGCCGGCGAAAGAGCTAGTCGGAGCTCATTCGTGGAAACCAGCTGTTTTCGCTACTTTTTGAAGTCAGTTGTCTTGCTGGTGTGTTAAAATTTCCTTGTAGAGTTTTTACAAATAGTATATGGAATAGGAATAAAGAATTCTCCTATTATGTAGAAATGGTGCAGCTTTCTTAGTTCCTTCTTTCAAGTTTGCTGATATTTTGAAGTCCTTTCAAGGATAGACTGAGACATCGATTACGGTTCGTGTTACCTGTTCCTGGACTCTAGGACGACCCCAGTTCCATGCACGACCAGTATGGCTTGATTAAATTGGAGCCTTTGTCATGCTGTGTAGGAGCGTTCATTACTTTATGGCACATGTTTGCATTGTGTATGTCATTGAATGGTAACAAAAAGATGCAATCTTTGTTAATTCTATTTTAATCTTTTGATACGCTCCGACATTACACGAGCTTTTGCAATCTGGTTTTTGGGGTTGACATAGAAAGATACCATTGTTTTGAGTCTGATGGCAAGCTTGTCACGAGTTATTTCAGAAAGCAACAAACAGTTTGGGGGGTGCTGTATCGAAGGACCTTGTCGAGTTTTTGTACTGCAGCGTAGTTAAAATTTTAGCTGGCGAACCCAGCAGATTGTCGCTGAAGCTTGCCAGGTTCGAAGCCATTTATAGGGATGAGCAGACAATTGGATATTCTGGAAACTTGTAATATCTTTTAATTTTTGTATCATTTAAAGTCTCCCCGCTGAAAAATTCTGGTTACGTCAAACCACTTAGCACGTGCATCGGAGCATGGGGTACATATGTCGTCGTCCTCTATTGTGCACATACGTAGAACGAGGTGCTTACTGGATGCACCACAGTCTGCATAATGCCTCCCAAGAGGAAGAAGCAGACTGAAGAGGAGATGGCTGAACTAAATGGCGACGTGCTTAGCATAAGAGTGCTCAACGTTTGACTAGGGTCAGAGAAGCTAGGTGAGATTGTCCTGCTATTGAACGAAAATGTGCAGACATTTGAGTGCCAGTTTAGAGTCTTATTTATACTGAAAACGGCAATGTTAGTTAATTGATTACCTTTCTCTTGATAGCTTTGGAAATGAAGTTGGCTCTGGCGTGTCCTATTACCTTTCTCTTGATAGCTTTGGAAATGAAGTTGGCTCTGGCGTGTCCTATGTCCCATCTATTTATTTCGTGTAAGTTTCTCGAGGGCACTTCGAGGTGCCTAGTTTTAGTCTACTTGTTACTTATTAACAATAAAAGATGCCCTTCTAGGTCTCTATAATTTAACGCACCTCAACTAATTTGGTGATGGTAATAAAGATTAGTACAGTGCAATCCACTTATAACGATAAGGACAAAACCCGAAAATTCAACCGATTATCAATGTATCTGGATTAGAAACTGAGCGTTTATAACCTAGAAACTGATCGTTATAAGCAGTACATCGTTATATGTGGTATCGTTATAAGTGGATTGCACTGTACGTCTCCCTCTTTATCCAGTGAGTGGTTGCCTTGTTTATATGTTCAATTTTCTTTAGCGTGAAAGTTTATGGTTTCCCTTTTCCTTTTTAATTTATGCCTTTGGAATGTGTGTTACGAGTGGCTGCGGCTCAAAAATAAACATTTTATTGACACGTTATCAGTGCGATGCCGTGGCCGCTTTTTTTGTTACCATGGGACCCAGTTCGAATGGCTGGATGGAGAACACTGGTTGTATAAATTTTAAAGGGACCTTAGTCTCTACTGCACTCGTCAAACGTGTTAGAACACGGAGAACGCTGGCATCTGGCGTTTGGCGTTCGCGTTCGAACATGTTCAATGAGTAGTGAAGACAAAGCTTTGCTTCTGTACACTAATCATTCCAGCCAGAGGCCCTAATCTGGACACTTGGCGAAAAAGTCGGCGAGAAACCTGGCAACCATGATTGGCCAACACCGCACTAGACCTTGCCGCTGGCCTGTCATAGCTGCCAGATGTCTTGGCGACCTTTTCACAGGTGTCCAGATTAGGGCCCCAGAGCTCTATGCAGCGATGGAAGTGCTGCGCTAAGAATTTTGCTAAGAATTGTGCCACACCTGTGCCAAGTAGGCACCAGTGAGAAAAAATAAAGATATTTCATTATATGTCGACTCTAGTATTCAAGGAAATAGATGGAAAAGAAAATGGTACAAATGTGTACATATTGCACACATTTCTACTTGCCGTATAGTTTGTTTATCATAGGTCAGAGCACAGTCGAAGGTTCAAATGCATACAACCACGAACACATATATTAAAAGCGCAAGTCACGGGACATTTGCTGCACTTGATTTCTCTAGCTGATGAAAAATTGTGTGTAAGAAGATGAATGACATTATGTTGCGATTTGACGCTGATTGATTGACCATATTTGATTTTGTCATTGCGGCATTGTGTCGATACTGGACTTCTCGTACACTAAAATGTATGATCTCCACTGCATCTTGAACATAACAGTGTAGAATATTACAAACTAAATTTTACAAGAGATAGGCTGCCTGTGTTTTAATTGCTTAAACAAGGCAATAACCGACATGGTCAGCTGTTTTTTCTCTGGCTTAGTTTAGACGAGAAGACTCTTATTTCACATGCAATTTATTAATTTTCTCTACAAATTGTATATATATATATATAATTTTTAGAAATAGCTTGAAACATAACAGTGCGGCTCAAGGAAAAATAAACTCGCGCAAGGGATCTCCACAACCTCAACCAATCGTCCAGTAGGAACCGAAAGAAGGAAACTCTCAAGTTTAAACTGGTATTGCCGAACCACTTCGCGGCGCAGTATCTTTCGCAACTTTTCAGCTATGGAAGATACTGCGTCTGTTTGTGGCCGGGGGCACTCGGCCACAAACCCGCACTGAAGGAGCGATGCAGGTGTGGACAACCTGCATTGAGTCGGTGTAAAAAAAGAATACGCTGAGGACGAAGGACCAAAGGCTCTATTGCAATTCAGAACGAACCATAATTTGATTTTACTCGCTCGTCACTCAAACGCAACCGAAACAGTGCGCGGCGCCGTACGAGTGCCGTTGGGCCGTTGGTAGGGACGAGGAGCAGACCACGGCGGGGCAGAAGAGCAGACGCCCCGCGCGCTCTCGCCGGAAGCCGGAAACGGCGGCAGGCGTCGGCGCGACCTCTGCGATTTAAAGTACAGAAGGCGTGGCCGTGGCCAATGACGTCAAGATTCTAGTATTTTAAGTTATTTTGACATAAGCATGTTTTATTTTGGATGCCGCCGATTGCATTTTGAAACGTTGGTCGGTTATTTTAATTTTATGAACAGTTGCAATTAAAAGAAACTAATTTTAATGACTGAGAAGGTAATAACTTAATTTATTTACTAATCGGTGCTGCCCTAAAACCCCTAAAACTCATCCCAAGGTATATGTACAGATGGTAGCGAAACTTGGGCCAAAGCACGGTACAAAACAAATTGCCAGCGACATCAACCAGGAGGGTCACGTGGTTACGGTGCGTCTGAAGCGCGACTAGGAGACGTTATGGCAAACTATATACAAATAAAATAACTTTAATTTAAATTATACTAAATTGTATTTTAAATTTTGTATGTTGTTATTATAGTGGTCTTAAATAAGGTTTATCGCGCTCGAGAAAGCTAAAATAGCTTTTATTACTACTAATATTCTAACTTGCTCTTAGCGCCCTCTGTACTGCACAAGCAACAAGGCTGGCTTTTAATAGCGATAAATTGCAGAGGCATCGTGCTGCGCGAAGAGGCAGGTTTTGTTGTCCGTCTGCTTGCTTCTTTCAGGTCTCCACGTGCTTTATGAATCGTTCTACCGTCACTTCAAATAGTTTGAAAAGTTTCGTTCGCTCAGCGTAATTACGCAAGTTACGTGCGCAGGAGCGTAATATCAGCGTGATATAGAAACAGTCACCTTCGTGCGGTTGGACGCTGCTGCGTCCGAAGGGCTCAACGTCCTTCGTGACAATGAGCTCAACACGTTATGCAACGAGGCGTTGCTCCGTGGAAGAATGCCGAAGTGACAACCGCACGGCTGGCGTCTCGCTGCACCGGTTTCCTGTCGACACTCGAAGGTGACATTTTGTTCCTGTCAGTGAGGTGCCTGCTGTGTTGTGTTAAGTCTTTGTAAAATGTTCTCTTAACTGTTGTTAGTTTTCGCTGACTTTGCAGCGTTGTTTGCGCTCATTACGAAAGCGCCCAGGATATTTGAATTTACCTGAACCGGTTTGCCCCTCAGGAGTATGGGGTCATACTCATCGACGCTCTAATCAAGGATGCAACACGACATAGATACATTTAAAAGCCTCTGTACTAAAGCTTGAAGAAACCCTTCAGCGGAGCGGAAAAGAAGACGAGGAGGTTCGGGGACTTGGCCCGAGCGCGAGCTACAATTTCTATCGGGGATTTTCGTTCGGAACTGGGAAGTGTGAGTAAAGCAGCTACCGGTGATTAAAGTAGTGTTTTTTCTTGTAGTCATCAACGCTTCGGCTCAATGGTTTCGACATTTTGGTGCCGAAACCCGGGATCAGGACTGTACGATGGGCCAGATGAGAAGGTGTCACAAGCGTTGATGTAACGAGGCTACAGGACAAGACACCATCCAGCTCGAGAACGCAAGGGACCATAACGACGCTGCCATGGATAGGCTGAAACAGAAGCGAAAAGCCCTGCGTTCTCAGGTAACAAAGCTGCTGACGGAAATCGATACAGCTACCCAAACCGAAGTGCCGATTGAGGAAGAGCTCAACGTCTTACTGACTCGTCTCAACGCGCTACATGGTCAGCTTACCGAAACGGACTCTGCCCTCGAACCATTGTTGGCAGCAAGTGACATCGAACAAGAGTATGCTCGGACCGTCGAGTACAGCGATCGTATCGTCACCTACTCGGCAAGACTGGCCTTCAAGGTGCGGACCCTACACGAAAGAGCGAGTACAAGCGGTCAAGAAATCACAACAAGCCACCGCAGTCCCACTTCGTCAGTCAAGGTCAAGCTACCAAAACTTGAACTCTTGAAATTCAACGGACAACGTCAACAATGGCAGCCCTTCTGGGAGCAGTTCGAGCAGGTCATCCATGGTAACCCAGAACTGTCATCAGCCGAGAAGTTCCACTACCTCAGATCGGCGTTGTCGGGAGAGGCTGCTGCAGCGATTGCCGGATTGCCACCAACGGCCAGCTGTTATGAAGATGCGCGGGAGATCATAAAGTCCCGTTACGGCGACGAGGCGCTGCTAGTAGATGACCACATGATGAAACTGGCAGAACGGCAGCCAGTTCGAACCTCGCAAGACGTCCGAGGACTGCGACGACTACACGATGACCTCCAAGCGCATATAAGAGGACTCAAGTCTCTAGGGGTTAACGAAGATTCTTATTCGACTCTCCTTTGCCCCCTTGTACTTCGGCTGATTCCAGAAGATCTTGTGCTAACCTTCAACAGAAATGTCGTTCGGAAGAAAGAACAGCGTCGCCCGGAAGATGAGGCTGTAAACGCGGCTGGCGAAGGAAACCAACACGTTGTAGAACAGTCCCAGCTAAGGCAACTACCATCACTTATGCAATTTCTGAGAATTGAAGTTGAAAGTAGAGAAAGAACGACAGTCACAAAAAAACCAGAATCAGGAGGCATCAGAAGTAAAGCAGGAAAAGAGAGTGGAGTAGCATCACGTGCAGCAAGGCACAATTCAAAACCATGGACAAAAGGAACGGCCGCGACACTTCTACAGAAAAGTGACAAGCAGAGCTGTGTTTTCTGCAAGTCAGCAGACCACGAGACAGAGCTGTGCACAACAACGATAGGACTTCCCGAGAAGAGGAAGATTTTAACGAGCTCGGGAAGATGCTTTAGGTGCACGAAAAAAAACCACCTGGCCAAACAATGCAGAAAAAACATTTCTTGCTCCAACTGCCAAGGTCGACACGCATCGGTCATGTGTGACCCAACGTTCTTGTCAAGCTCAAGAGACGACAAAGGCAGACAAGAGGAAAAACTGACTTCTGCTGGTCCAGTGGCCCTACAATCTACGATTAAAGACGGGGTCAACAAAACCGTCCTCCTGCAAACAGCGACAGTGTGGAGCTTGGGACTGAAACAGCGCATCCTTGTAAGAGTGCTATTCGACGGCGGAAGCCAGAGGTCTTTTGTCACAGAAGTACTCTCACGAAAGCTCAGATGCAAGCACCTGGGAAACGAAAGACTGACGGTAGGAGCATTTGGCGACCACACGACAGAACGAAACTTTCGCAGAGTTCTTGTGACTCTTGAAAATCAGAGAGGTGAAGTTTTCCGTTTGGAAGCACTTGAGACAAGCCGTATTTGTGGTCAACGATTGCCCTATCCAAGAGAAGAATTGCGTCGCCAACTGAAAAAAATGGGATACACGGCCGCGGACTTCTGCGAAGCTGAGGGACCCAACGGCGTGGACATACTGATTGGAGGCGATTGCTATTGGAACTTCGTCACGGGCCAAGTTAAGAGACTCGACGGAAAACTTCGAGCAATCGAGACGTCGCTTGGCTGGACCGTACACGGTCCAACAGAACTTTCAGCATCTGTCATCAAGAGCTCACAGATGGTCGTTCTCAACGCAACGACAAACAACATGGATGCATCTGAAATAATGCAAAGGTTTTGGAACCTTGAATCGATTGGTATAACCGACGAACCTCATCCAGAGACAGAACCCGTGATCGCGTCTTACAAAGAAACAGTTAAGAAGATCGGTCTTCGGTACGAGGTGGCCCTCCCGTGGAAACCCGTAGTGAACTTAGACGATAACAAACAAGTTGCGGAGAGGAGGCTTCAGCAGCTAACAAGGAAGTTAACTCAGAACCCTAAGTTGATGAGGGACTATGACGCCGCGATCCGGAAGTACACCGAAGGTGGAATGGCAGAAGAAGTGTCAGATGAGCAGACTGGATCTCGGAAGTTCTACATGCCACACCAATCAGTTTGTAGCGAAAGGAGCACCACCACTAAATTGCGAGTGGTATTTGACGCTTCTTCCCATAGCAAAAGCTCGAAGTCGTTGAACGACTGTTTGGAAAGTGGCCCCAATCTGAACCCGGATATTGTCGCGTTGCTTCTGAGCTTCAGAAGACATTGTATCGCCCTAGTGGCCGACATCGAAAAGGCGTTTCTTCAGATAAGTATACAAGAAGATGATCGCGATGCGTTACGCTTCCTGTGGTATAAAACGACCCCACAGGTCGGAAGACCACTTCCTCCAATTCTCATCTGGAGGATGACGAGAGTTCCTTTTGGAACTACATCGAGCCCATTTTTATTGTCTGCGACAATAAAACATCACCTGGAAACAATGAAGAACGAGTATCCAGACACCGCGGCGCTGCTGCAAGATTCCATTTACGTGGATGACATTCTTACCGGTGCATCCAGCGAAGAAGAAGCCGCTAAGATCTTCAAGGAATCGACAGCAATTTTCGAGCAAGCGTCAATGAAGCTGCACAAGTGGGTGTCTAACTCGAAAACGCTCTTAAATGAGGTCGACTCGAATCACCACGAGGAACACCCATTGGGGCAGTTTGCGGGAGTTTTCAAGGTGCTGGGACTAACGTGGAACCCTGCCACAGACCTCTTAAAATTTGCACCAGACGATGTTCTGAACTTCGTAGAGAAGCACTCAGACACAAAAAGGTTTGTCCTACAGACTACAGCCAGACTCTACGATCCCCTAGGATTCATCGCGCCATTTGTCGTGCGAGCAAAGATCCTATTTCAACAAATCTGGAAACAGAAGATGGAGTGGGACGACCTACTGCCTCTTGACCTGCGCAGTGAGTGGCACCGATGGTGTGCCGATCTTCCATTGCTATGTGACGTCATGGTTCCACGTTTCTACAGACGGGGAATAGAGGGAGCGACGATCAGGACAAACCTGCACATCTTTGCCGATGCAAGTCCTCAGGCGTATGGAGCCGTAGCATACGTAACTATGACGAATGATTCCGGCACCACGACATCCACGATCCTGCTTTGCAAGTCTCGAGTGGCACCTCTAAAAGAACTTTCTGTAGCGAGGCTAGAACTTTTGGCATGTCTTTTGGCAACCAGACTAAGTGTCTACATTAAGACCAAGCTGCAGGAGAACATCCACGAAGCGCACTTGTGGACCGATTCGAAGATAGCTCTTCATTGGATCCTCGGAGAAGCAAACGACTGGAAACAGTTTGTAAGAAATAGAGTCGTTGAAATCCAGCGAAACTCTGAACCTTGCTCTTGGAAACACTGCCCAGGCAAAGAGAACCCGGCTGACCTGGTGACCAGAGGAATCACAGCCAGGGAGCTGCTCGACAGTGAAGTATGGTGGAAAGGACCTAGCTGGTTAACAGTACGAGAGCGGTGGCCAGAGAAGTCTGAACCGCAAGAATTCATAATAGAAGAAACAGAGAAGAAAAAGGTTGCAGCGTTACCCACGGCAACAGCAGACCAAACGATGGTTCCAGAAATTGAGCGGTTTAGCACAGCTATGCGACTTCGGCGAACAATGGCGTGGGTACTCCGCTTTATAATGAAGTCTAAAAGAATTAGCGCTCAAACTGGACCATTAACCGCGGAAGAATTGAACAGAGCCGAAAAATATATAATAAAGAATGTACAACGTAGAGCCTTCGAACAGGAGATAAAGAATCTTCAAGACGGCAAAAAACTACCGCCAGATTCTCCTATAAGAGACATTTCTCTTTTTTTGGATAACGATGAAATACTTCGGGTAGAAGGAAGACTACAGTTCTCCGAAAAATCCTTTGAAGAAAGGCATCCCGTTGTGCTGCCAAAGGACGATCACTTTTCGAAGTTGTTGATAACTGAAGCACACCGTAGACTATTGCATGCGGGAGTGCGTGACACACTCGTGCAATTGCGCGAGCGCTTCTGGATCGTGAGAGCTCGGCAAATGATAAAAAAAGAAATCAAGAAATGCATCGCATGTCAACAGCTGAACGCCAGACCAATGTCGGAAGTGACGGCGCCCTTGCCCGCAGATCGTGTCACAGAAGCGGAAGCCTTTGAGGTCGTGGGTGTTGACTTTGCGGGACCCGTATGGGTCACAGCGAGGAAAACAAAGAGGAAGGCATATCTCACGTTGTTCACGTGTGCAGTTACTAGGGCAGTACACTTGGAAATGGTACCGGACATGACGGCAGAAACATTCCTGCGTGCGCTCCGACGATTTGTATCAAGAAGAGGCGTGCCAAGAGTGATCTACTCTGATAATGCGTTGGCATTTAAGAGAAGCAAGAAAGACTTAAGCGAGCTTTGGAATGTTCTACGAGATGAAGAAGTGCGGAATTACTTCGCAAACAGCAGGATACAATGGAAGTTCATTGCAGAACGTGCCCCGTGGTGGGGCGGATTTTATGAGCGTTTGATCAGGTCAGTCAAGAACTCTTTGAAGAAAGCCATCGGACGAAGAGTCCTGACAGAAGAAGAGTTAGTGACTCTCCTCACTGAGGTGGAAGCAATCATCAATTCCCGACCATTGACCTACGCGTACAGTGAAGCACAAGAGCCTCAGCCACTATCACCGTCGCACTTCACGACAGGGAAAAGACTTACGTCGTTACCAAAACCGTCCGACTCCGACTTGCAAAACGGAGACGCAGAATCGTTGCGAAGGCTCTGGAAACTCAGAGAAGACTTCCTGAAAGAGTTCTGGCAACGATGGTCAAAGGAGTACCTAACAGAACTCCGATCACTGTACAAGACAAGGAGGTCAAACCGACATCTCAAAGTTGGGGACCTGGTTATTCTTCACGAAAGCCAGCAACCGCGCCAGCTCTGGAAGATGGGAGTTGTGAAAACATTGTTTTCCGGAAGAGACGGAAGAGTACGAGTCTGCGAGATCCGACTTCCCGCTGGTGCGGTTGTGAAACGACCAATACAACTTGTGTACGGACTAGAAAGTGGTTAAAAATGAACTTTGTTCCCTTTTGGGGGGTGGATGAAGAAACCCTTCAGCGGAGCGGAAAAGAAGACGAGGAGGTTCGGGGACTTGGCCCGAGCGCGAGCTACAATTTCTATCGGGGATTTTCGTTCGGAACTGGGAAGTGTGAGTAAAGCAGCTACCGGTGATTAAAGTAGTGTTTTTTCTTGTAGTCATCAACGCTTCGGCTCAATGGTTTCGACAAAGCTTCATGTTTACCTTTTTGTGGTTCATACAGAGAGTTTCGCTCACTAATCTGTGAATGTCCTCGCTCCGATTTGCTTCGGTGTGTGCACATATTGGCTACATTTGCTCTTTGCAGGTACGCAAGACACTTAGATAGCACTGCGCTTCATCCGCAGGCGTGAAGCATGGGTTCGGTTCTCCAACAACCGGGGCCTACAGGGGAAGACTCCATGGCAGCTACGAAACATGGTTGTTTGCTGTTTACATTTCAAGGAGTCAGCTTTCCTGCGGCCTGGATACCTACGCCACAATGCAGTGAATGAAGTGAATAAAATGTTAGTGCAACATTGGACTTGCATTAGAGTTACTGCTGTGTATCTTCAACGCTAACACACTCGAGAAACGTTACTGTTAGTCACTTTGTTTGTGAGGTCAATCACCTTAAAGCCGCTCCCACATTTCTGAAAAGCTGAAGAAAAAAGCAAAAGTAGTTCTGTGGGATGAAAAAAAATTATTCTCGTAGTGAGCTGCCTAAAAAAGGCGGCCGCATACAAAAATTAAATTATTTTCGCGCAGATTTAAGAGTCCAAACGAGTGGTGTAAATTCAACATAAAAAAACCGAGACTGCAGGCAAGAAGGACAACACACTAAAAGAAGTCCAACATAGCTTGGCACAGCTTTGTTTCAGATTTTTTAGTACCAGAAAGCTTTGTTTGAGACTTTTTTAGAAATCGGGATTGCAGGCAAAAAGGACGATCGTCCTTTTTGCCTGCAGTCTCGGTTTCGTGTTATATTTAATTTTCGCGCCAAACAATACATCAGAGTGACGTCACGTTTTTTTCGTTTTTTTTTTCGTGGAAGTGACGTCACTTCCTGTTTATTTTTTGTTCCGCCGGAAATGCTATCACGACACATAGATGGCGCTAGCGAAGCCCCATGAGCCGCCATTTTTTCGACACGTGGGGTTCTATGGAAGCTTCGCTACCATATGTACATATACCTTGCTCTAGTCGCGCGACCAGAGTAGCGCAATCCTTTGAACCCCGTGTTTTGCCGACAACATGGCCGACAGAGCGGCTCGGCGCGAGTCACGTGGTACTCAGGGTTCCAGGAGGCGGCCCGCCCTATGGGAGAATACATGGAGATCGATACAACACGGCTGATTAAAAAATGAACGGCGAGTTCACACTTTTCAAAACTAGTCTGCCGTGAAGTTAGTAAAGCACTAAACACTTTATCAAAGTTTTAATAATATCGGATGCGTGTGCAAATTTTGAGAAGGCAATTTCCAAGGCAATGGCGTTTGAAGCAGACGATTTTTGCTGGCAGCGGAGATGGGCTTTTCGGGTTGGCCGGAGCGGGTCACGTGAATGGTGTGACGTCGCCGTGTCGTCTGCTGCAAGATGCCGCTCAAGCAATTTTTAAAAAAAAGTCAGGTCCTTGCGGGGCACAAAACTTAGCGCAAATTATTCTAAAATGTTCCATTATTATGTCAAAAACAATTGCCACTCCGTACATCCCCACAATACTGAAAAAACAGCGATTGTCTCACGTTCTCCATGCATTTCTGACCGCAGTTGGAACCTCCGGGCGTTCGCCGCTAGTCGCCGAGAGGCGGCGTTCTAGATTGCGCTACTCTGCAGAGTAGCGCAATCCTTTGAACCTCGTGTTTTGCCGACAAGATGGCCGACAGAGCGGCTCGGCGCGAGTCACGTGGTACTCAGGGTTCCAAGAGGCGGCCCGCCCTATGGGAGAATACATGGAGATCGATAAAACACGGCTGATTAAAAAATGAACGGTGAGTTCACACTTTTCAAAACTAGTCTGTCGTGAAGTTAGTAAAGCACTAAACACTTTGTCAAAGTTTTAATAATATCAGATGCGTGTGCAAATTTTGAGAAGGCAATTTCCAAGGCAATGGCGTTTGAAGCAGACGATTTTTGCTCGCAGCGGAGATGGGCTTTTCGGGTTGGCCGGAGCGGGTCACGTGAATGGTGTGACGTCGCCGTGTCGTCTGCTGCATAATGCCGCTCAAGTAATTTTTTAAAAAAAGTCAGGTTCTTGCGGGTCACAAAACTTAGCGCAAATTATTCTAAAATGTTCCATTATTATGTCAAAAATGATTGCCACTCCGTACATCCCCACAATACTGAAAAAACAGCGATTGTCTCACGTTCTCCATGCATTTCTGACCGCAGTTGGAACCTCCGGGCGTTCGCCGCTAGTCGCCGAGAGGCGGCGTTCTAGATTGCGCTAGCACTATATAGCTTCGGAGCAGCTATATAGACCTTTTCCACAAGGGCGCCGCCATCTTGAATTGCCGTCACTTCCAGTATGGGCGAAAACATTACTTTGCCGTCGCCACGCCAATAGAAGACATTTGGGATATAAGCCTAGCCGTCACACATTCTCGTTTTGACTCCCCTCTATTTTTTTACTGGTTACAGGTTGAAACGTTTTACTATTTTGTCGTCGCCCATACTGGAAGTGACGACAATTCAAGATGGCGGCGCCCCTGTGGAAAAGGTCTATAGATTACATAGAGATCATACATACTAACTCTAGAGGAAAAGGTCCGCCATTTTCCCATACATTCTGGCTGCCGCAAGCGGCGGATCATGCAGGCAGACCTTCTGGGTCCCAAACACGGTTACATCATCAGAGCAGTTTCGTGAACTTCAACAATTCACGAAATTACCGGTGGAAAGATATTCACGTTCCTTTCGAAGCTTTCTTTTTGAAAAGCGCGCAGATGTACGGCCTCGCATTAACGCTAAACTAAAACCATATACCCGGCTTCGCCAGTGGGGCGCGGCTGGGCGCGGTTGAGGAATACGAAACTGCGCAACCACCAGATTTCCGAGATTTCGAGAGAAGGGAAGTTAATGCAGCGTAATGAGTTTATTGCTTTTTATAAGCGTTAGAATAGCTCATAATTTAGTTTACAACGTTAAATTATCACTGTTTATATTGCTAAGAGTTTTCACTCTTCGCGTTACCATGGCAACGTTGCTTTCTTTCTCTCGTGTTCTGTCGCTCTCTTTTGCGTTCGTTCACTCGGGACCCAGGATGTCGGCGCACGGGATTTGCCACTCCTCCTCACCCACCTTTACCCCCCTGATAGATTAGGTCCCACCTAGACCTGTGCGCCGGTCAGAAATCGCCGGCGGCGGCGCGCCGGTATTTGAACCTCCGGCGGCGGCGTGTTGACGGCGCGGGGATCAACGGATCGGCGGCGGCGTGGCGCGGAAGAGGGAAGGGAGGGGGGGGGGGTGTAAATTAGAGAGTGAGGGGGAGAGAGAAAGGAGTCGCAGGGAGTCGTTTGAATTTGAAAAGCAAGATGGAAATAACCATAAAAAGGAACACAATTTTTTGTTTCATTTTTTTTTTTTATGGAGATGGTATACATTGCTTTCGCTGTGAAGAGTGCGTCCGTTAGCCTTGTTTATTCTCATTTGTAAGAGAATATGTCGCCGGCTGGCAGCCGCGGCGCAAGATCCTTCGCAAGACGAGGACCGACGGCGCAGGTATTTTATCACCGCGTTCCGCCTCACCACGCGCTTGTCGCACGCCCCATGCCTAACAAGTCGACCGAGCACGTCCTTCGATTTACAGAACTCGTACTCATTCGGTACGCCGCAAGCCGTCATCACCGACAACGACAGGGTCCTAACCACAGTGGTCCTCACCTCTCGTTCGGCTTCGCGGTACTTCGCCGACAGGCACATTCAGAGCATCCCTAACAGTACCTTACGCTCCCGAAGCTAACAACTTTGTCGAACGCGCCAACGGAAAAATCCTTCCATGTCTGCGCGAAAGAGCGTCAACGGCGACATCGACCATTGAAGCGATTATCTCCAGGCAACATGCTTTCGAGTGAACCAGCAGCCGCACTCCAGACATCACCGTTCGAACTCCTTTTCAACTTTGTCCCACGTCGACCAATGGAATTTTCCCCGCTTCCCGACGAGGTCGGCGACGTCCGCGTGAACTGCGACGCTGCAAACGCGAACCTCGCTTACCTTCACGGCATGAAGCGTTCCTACGATGCAAAATATCGACCAGCTCCATACAGCGTCAGGGACAGGGTATATGGTACACGAACGGCCTTCCTACTCGAAACTTGGCCTGCTTTTCCACGGACACTTAAGTCATCACCAACGTGAACAATCAAACCTACACCATTTCCAGGTTAACCCCGCAAGGCACACCGGATTGCCGCCAAGCTGCCGCACGATAGCTCTTTTTTTTTTTTTTTTTTACGAACAACTTGCAGCGGTTGACGTCGATTTCAACCAACTCGCCTTGCACCGCAGCAGATCCTCCGATTACAAGCGCATCACGCCGACGCCGCCCTCCACGATAGCTAGATAGAGGATCATGACAGCATTAACAAAATGTGCGAGTGTGCGAGGGCGCAAGGATTTTGAGCTCGGGAGTGTAAGCAAATGCGCTGGCGGCAAAGACCCGTAAGGAGAGCCTCCCCGACTCGACCGGATGGGAGCTCGACTTCGACCCCCGATGCTGGGTCCCGGCGCGGAAACGAGAAAGAAGAACCCCTAGAAACACGATGTGACACGAACAAGCCAGGCGTGTGGATCAAAATAAAATACGTCTGAAAGAAGCCTGAAAACGGACGCGAATATAGCCCTCTTGTACCAAATTATTCCATAAAGTTTTCATTAAATCGTTTAGCGGTCTACAAAACCGTTCAGTCCGCTATAACACTTTAAAAACACAGGCGAGCTGGTGAAGAACTCCCATAGTAACGGGAGACACGAACGATATAAATAACGCAAAAGACAACAAGTCTCAAACACAGCTTTTATGCCCGTTTTCACGTCGAGAACTCTTGTAAAAAGAGTCCGACTCCTTGCGAACCATTACTAATTTCCACCTTTATGTGGAGAATTAAGATATATGTAGCTTGAATTTACTATATATGTTATCAAAACGTACACCTTCCAGCGCCAAAATTATCGCTTTTTTCTCCGACAACCAAATCTCGTAAGACTTAGCGTCGCGTATACGAACATCTTTGTTTCATGTATGTGCTCTCCCCCTCTGTAATGCCTTCGGGCCCTGAGGGTACTTTAATAAATAAATAAATAAATGCTCGAAACTTTCTTTTTTTCTTGAAAAAACGGGTATAGTTTATTTGAACAAGGAACGCTCTTATATATACGTCAAGATCCTCACCACCAAAAAAGAACTCTTTAAAAAAAAGGGTATCACCATACACCCTTTTGTCCCATATAACGCACCCCAAAACTTTAGTTTGACGCACAGCGCACAGACAGCCATACATTTTACAAGGGTCTTGATAACGGAGCGATATAACTGATTAAATAGCTAAAGTACGTATCAAAGACCACAGAAAGAAAACACTGAGGTTTTGCAGTAGGGCCAAGAAAACCTCGATTACTTTTTTGTAGTCAGTAACACGTACACATCGCGACACTGTTAGCGCGAACACGACATCGACGCATTTTCGCATTTTACTCCTAAATAGTATTAGCGAGCACAAAATTTCATAGCTTACAATATAGAACTAAATGAGTTCTTTCCGTAGAAATAATAACTTGGATGACATCCCTTGCTTTCAAAGAGAAAAACGGAAAAAACCGGTGATCGCTTGTTCGCGCTAACAGTGTCGCGCTCTGTACATTAGCTATGTTAAAAAGTTGTACCACACGGCTATCAAGCCTCTTGTGAAAGGTAGTACCGTCAGATCGACGTACCTGAAGTTTTGGGGTGTCTTATAGGGGACAAAAGGTGTAAGAATACACCTTTTTTTTTTTTTTTAGAGTGTAGGTCACTGAAAGCCGGACACTCAGACAGATCCAAATGATTCATGGTCACACCAACCTGCCACCCAGACGACCCCGCTTGATGACTGACCAGCCACATGCGATAACAGGCAACTCCATCAGAACCCTTACTAATGATACGCGCGTGACGAGATGTCCCTACAGCGTTCAATTCGCTTAACGAGTGTCGATGAAACGATCGTGTCCACAAAACGTGTGTCCATGAAACGTGTGCTCATGAAAAGTTGTCTGCGATACGTAATTCCACGAAACGAGTTTCGACGAAATGAGAGGGTCCCGTACACCGCTCCTGCCTGAAAAGTTACATTTGGGTTCTTATGCTTTTCTGGCGCCCCTGAAGACCACCAAAAAGGGGTTTGACCTTTCTAATTTGTGCTGAGCTTTGAAAACTAAATTTACACCGAACCTATTTGCCACTGATATAAAGTTATGAGAGATTCCATGGTAGTAAGGCACACACACAACATTCTTCACAACCGGTTTTTCCACAGGAGCCGGATTAAACCTTCAGCGCCTTGAGCACAACTCTAACAATTACATTGTGGTGATGGCCCGCTTCCAGACGACGCATCTTTTGCAACTCAACTGCCTCACCAACCCAAAACATACGGGATTCTTTACAGGCGTTATCCATCGCAGACGGAATTACACCACTCTTAGCTATTTTCAAGTGACAGCTGTCAGCTGCCAGCAGGGGCTTGGCTGATTCCTTGCCGTACCTCCAGCACAGGCCCTTTTCCGTGTGCAACAGTAGGTCTATAAGTGCTTAATTCGACTGTTGCGATGACAGGGTTGTGCAGTCCAATCGACAAGGACCGCACAACCGTATCAACGTGTACATAAGTCTCGTTTTAAAAAAAAAAATCTCGGACAACATTGGAACAATTCACGACCCGATACACACACCCTGTTTTTGAATAAAAAGAGAACCATCAAAGTCTACGGCAGTGGACTCTAAATGAAACTCCAGAATGCTGATAAAACTATCTACATCAACCCCAGTGGCAGACTGCAACTTCACTAGATTATCATCACACCACCTCCTGACCCTTATTAACAGCTCCGACTTATCCATAAAGTAACATAAGTTCTTGATGTCTACAGTTGTCACATTGCACCTTCTCCCATGATGCGAATTCAATATTTCAATCAAATGCTCCGAGTTTTTGAGTGACGATGGACTGTTCCTCCACTCCTGTCAGGCATTTCTAGATAAAAACCGACAATACATTCTGCCAAGCTCAATTTTCGTTCACAACCATTTTAACAATTACAGCAGGATGGGACTGTTACAGTTGTGCTCAAGGTAAGGAACGGACGTTCAATCCGGCTCCTGTGGAAAAAACCGGTTGTAAAGAATGTTGTGTGTGTGCCTTACTAGGTTGGAATCCCTCATAACTTTATATCAGTGGCAGAGAGGTTCGGTGTAAATTTAGTTTTTAAAGCTCAGCACAAATTAGAAAGGTTAACCTCCTTTTCGGGTGGTCCTCAGGGGTGCCAGAAAAAAACACGTGCCGGAACTATTGGTGGCGTCCGCCTCAGTTATCTCTCTAACAGTCTTATCTTTGTGCCCAGTGAGAACAGTGGAAGAAGCAAATAATGGTTTGCACCTGCAGTCATGCGTGGTTTCAATCGACTTTGCAGAAAAAGAAATAGTGTATTTGCGGTCCGCGGCGGGGCCACGGATTGGTTGAGATGTGGTGCGTTGACGCAGTGTGTATCTACGCTGAGGCTCTTGGATTAAATCAGTTGAAAGTAAGCGCTCTGTGGTGTTCTTCCTCTGTCTATGTCTTAAAGCGCAATCATGTTTTCTCACGCACAATACCAACTCGCCCAACAATCAGCAATGGTAGGAGAGTTCTGAGGGAGACCATGGGTATTTTGACCTTTGGTAATTGAGTAAGCACACCGTCCTTGGCATTGGACAGTGGCATGAAGCGTTTTTTATGTCTGTTTTCTAAGAATTGTAAGGGCTGTGCTGGAGCTGGAGTTGCCTGTTATCGCATGTGGCTGGTCAGCCCTCAAGCGAGGTCATCAGGGTGGCTGGTTGGTGTGAATCATGCAGATATGTCTGAATCATGAATCATATGGGTTCTGTCTGAGTGTCCGGCTCTCGGTGACCTAGTGAAGAGGAGGTGTTTCTTTTTTGGTGGTGAGGGTTTTGAGATATGTGTAACAACGTTCATTGTTCAAATAAACAAGAAACGGTGTTTGAGAGTTGTTGTTTCGTCCGTGGTTTTTTTTTAACGTTCCCTGTCTCCGTTTTTTATGGAACTTCTACATTTATTGATATATTTACAGGAGTAAAAATGAAAGGCAAAAAAATCTATTCATTTTTTATGCATAATATAGTAGGTAAAACTCATACAGAAGCAGAAAAAAAATACCCCCCCCCCCCCCCCCACCAAAAAAAAAAAAATGGCGGCGCCGGCGGCGCGCCGGATTTATTGTGCGGCGGCGGCGGCGGCGTGCTGCCTCTGGTGGTTCAGGCGGCGGCGCAGGGCGGCGAGAGCAAAACAGTCGGCGGCGGCGGCGCGGCGCGGCGGCGCACAGGTCTAGTCCCACCACGACAATACTTGCATAAGCGCTCCCTCTTTGTCATTGACTGATAAAGAATTCTACTATTTGAAGAACCAATGACACTGGCATTTGAGGGGGGTGTGTTTTTGGACCTTATCTGTTGTTCTGCCACGTGTGCCTGCTTTTATATTATATTTTTCCTAAATTCTGTCTTCTAAATAAACAATTCAGTTGAAAGTTATGCCGCGTCCTGTCTAGTTCTACCTTCGTTTTGTCTGTCCCTGTTGTTTTGGCGTATTACACCATGACAGCTATATAGTGCTCTAGTCGCGACCACTGATCGTTTCGTGAATCTGACCTCTGCTCTTTAGCGCGTAGCACCACACACACCGCAACCGCCGCGTCCCCCTGCCCCCACACCAGAGACAAACAACCAGCAAAAAACTCTCCGCAAAACGCAAAAAAAAAAAAGGCAATGAAACCTCCAAAAAAGGCGTCCCCACAAGCGAACCGCGCGACACCTAAAGCACTGAAGTGCTTTAAGTGTCGCTGGCGACACTGGCGACACCAGTAGTTGCGGCGGAGGTGGCAGCAACGTCAGCCTAAAGTAGGGTGGCTAAAGTCAATCCAATCCTTTGGGAATCCAAGTGGCTGGAGGGCTGAGGAGGCCGAGGCTGAGCTTCAAGGTGAACCCGGTACTGAGGGCAGCTCACTAAACATTTATTGAAAATGGTATCTTTTCTTGGCCCTAGAGTGATCGAACTTGCGAGAGTGTGGTGAGTACTTTATCTACGTATGCTTCTAGCGTAAAAGCCTGATCACTGAAGTACCCCGGTCCCGGTGATTTAACAGCCGTCGCCGTGCGAAGCCACGGGGTCCTACAGCTTCCTAGAACACGTACTTTAACTTTTGTTCTCAGTAGTATTTAACCATTTAGTTGCGCGAAAAATGTATATTAAAACACAACACCACGTTTTCCCAGTACGCTCATTGAAAGCGCTGGATACGATAGCTTTGCAGTCGCTACTCGGTTTACACGGCGAGGTGGATTACGGCGTGAGACGGGGGGTTTTGAGATTGACGCTGATCAAGAAAATGTGAGAGAGCCTGTAGTTCTTCGGCGTGAGGCAGAAGTAATGTCCATTGTGAAGACAATAGTGTCGGGGGTCCGGGCCAGATTGGAAAGGCGTTGGAGGGTCTGTTATGTCCTTAACGTAACTGAGCAGGTTTTGTACAATAGGCTGAAGGAACTTATTATATATCGGCGAAACTGGCCGCAGACTCCGCGAACGCTTCCGAGAACACCGCAGACCATAGCCTCCTTTATACTGAAAATGCCTGCCCAATGGTTTCTTTGTCGTCGTCGCGCCTACTTCAGATATTTGCTACTAGGGGCGCCAAAACCCCATACAGAAAAGCAGACGACGCTTGTCCGCTGTCTGCTACTACAGTTCACTGTAGCTAGCGTAAGCTACGTTATCACGTTAAGCTATGGTGATAACGTAAATTTTCCATGTCAGGTTATGCGGTAACGTGACCTTACGTGTTCAAATAGGTCACGTGATCACGTAATGTTTTGTGAAACGAGTAACTTCTTTCGGTCGTCGTTCGACTCGCAGAGCTCTAGAGCTCTTAGCCATAGCCGGCATAGCTCAATAGCACGAGGCTGTCTGCGGCTCCTGGCACGCACGCCGTGACGCCACACGGTGTGCGTGTGGCGTTATCTAGTACTAAATGGATATTTTTGGCACGGGTGGTGAAGGAACATGTCAACTGCAGTGACTGCTTCCTACTGGTCATTAAACATGCTTCTACGGCTCACAGTGATTCCCTCATCAGGCACCAGGACAGGGGAGGACTATACTATCCATCGGAGAAGCTAGTAGTGCGCTGAAGAACTCCGTAGAGGTTTTACTGAAAAAACGAAATATGCTGAAAAAGCCTTTGCATGCAACTGTTGAGACTGCGTTAGATACACTTACGCACCATGGAGCTCTGAAATGCGCAAAGGCAGATAAAGATGTCAACCATTACAAAGATTTCCTGCAAATTCTGTGTACTAAGTATTTCAGGCCAATTTTCACAAACTACTCTGCATCCGTGACTGACAAGCATGACCTCAAGAAGATCTTCAACAAGCCACGATCTAGAAAATCGTTAAAGCTCTAGAACTGCATCCATGAAAAACAATGCAGACCAAAAGAAACCGGTCAAAAACATTAAAAAAAAAAAACAAAAAAACTGTGAGCTTAAAAAAAACTAAAAAGAAAATTGAAAATGTATTTTAAGGTCCCCGGTCAGAGCGTTGCCGACGGGTGCGCCGGATTTCGATCAGCGAAAGCTCGTTCGCGGTCCTGAGAAAAATCCCTTGACTGCCGCATGTGGTCCGCAGGCCGTATGTTTTCCGGCTCTGCTCCAGAAGCAATAAAAACGCTAAGTGGTTGCTGTTGCAACGTCGTGGACGTTCGCCAGCCTGTCTGTCTCCTTTTTGATTTGGATTGACTATTACTGTAGTCACTATGACAAGCACCAGGGGTCTGGTAACATTTCAGCATAGAAACAAAACCAAGAAGTGAAAGCTAAAAGAAAAGTTAAGACTTCTTTTATATATGAAAACTATACTGACGGTGCTTTGCGCTAGCTATGTAGCACGGGTTACGAATGTATTCAATTCACAAATGGCGTCACAGTGGACTGTAGCAGCGGGCAGCGGAGAAGCGTCGTCTGCATTTTTGTATGGGGTTTTGGCGCCTCTAGTAGCAAATATGTGAAACAGGCGCAAGGACGACGAAGCATGGGGAACCCAACCATTGGGCAGGCATTATCGGTATAAAGGAGGCTATGCGCAGACATGTCACAATAGGAAGGGTGGGCCAACTTGCGAACTCAACGTGCGAGTATGCGTCAAGTTGGGCTTCCATACACCCACCTCGTGCAAAAGAGAAGAAAACAGATTAATTTTTAGGCTGTGTCTACAGTGCCGTCCGACGGCACTCCACTCGCGCGTACAAGTGCCGTACAGAAAGGAGCCGGACGGCGCGTGTATCACGGGGGGCTCGTTAACACACATTCCCGCCTGCGTTCACACCACTTCGCAAAGACAGTATGTGGCTGCTAATTACAAAAGTACTGACACACTTGGCCCCATCGTACACGCGGTGCCCAGCCGGCTGCCCAAGCCCCCCGTGACCCATGCACCCCCGGAGAGGATGTCCCATACCATTTTGTGAAGTAAAGTTTCGTCGACAACATTCATCTTTTTTTTTTTTTTTTTTCAGTGTTAATAGTAAAAAGTAAATGTCGTAAACATTGCAAATGCCTCAACAAAACAAAATGTTCCAGAAAAAAAAAAAAAAAAAAAATTAAGCCCGCACTGTGGATCGAAGCCGGGACCACTTGAGTATGAGGTCGACATCTTGCCACTAAGCTACGCTATAGCTTCGAAAATTTCGTTTTGCCGATCCGTTTTGTGCGAGACTTTCAGTCGGACGGTACTCTGGACACTATGTAATTTTTACGCAGTGACTAGAGTCCCGTCTGACGGCATTCTTGCAGAGCGTTCAAGTGCCGTCCAAAAGTCTCGTATAAAGCGATTTGTCAAAAGGAATTTTTCGAAGCTGTAGCGTAGCTCAGTGGTAAGATGTCTGCTTCATACGCAGCTGACCCGGGTTCGATCCACGGCGTGGGCTTACCTTTTTATTTTTGTTTTTCAAACATTTTGTTTTGTCATAGGCATATGGCGATATTTACGACATTTCTGTTTTACTATTAAGGTGAAAAAAAAAAAAAAAAAAGGTTGTCGGCAAATTTTTGCTGAACAAAATGGTATGGGACTCCCTTTCCGGAGGTGCATGGGGGACAGCGGGGATTGGGTTGCCGGCTGGACGCCGCAAAGCAGCGTGTACGACGGGGCCACGTGGGTTACTATAGTCTGTTGCAACCTAAGAACGAAGGGCGAGGGTAAGACGGGCCTGGGAGGAGGAAGCAAACGGAACGCTAAAGAGAGAAGGAGGTTTCCCCATCTCTTCTCCAGCATTCCGTCTGCTTCCTCCTCCCCAGCCCGTCTTACCCTCGCCCTTCGTTTTTAGGTTACAACGGACTATAGTTATGTAATTAGCAATCAGATACCGTCGCCGCGAAGCGGCGTTAATGCAGGCGAGGGGTGGGTTAACGAGCTCTCCAGTGATACGCGCACCGTCAGACTTCCTTTCGGATGACACTTGTAGGCGCAAGTGGGGTGCCATCAGACAGCGCTGTAGACACAGCCTAATTTTTAACCTCAAGATGGAATTCCCTTCCAGTTTAAGCAAGAAACTTTTGGCTATTAGACATTCCCCTTTTCCCCCCGCTCCTTTCTCTCTCCCTCTTTTTTTTAAAATATAATTTGAGTGGTCACGGGGGTGCTCAAAGGTTCCCCCCCGCCCGCATTCCTCTGCTTGTTGACTTCAGACCTCTTGCACCTTACTTGACGGCTTTTCCTCCTCCACCTCCGACTCCATGACGTCATGTCTTACCTCCGCCTTTGTATATTCGTTGTATATATATTTTGATCTGTCATCTCCCCTTTTAGTATACCTGAAAAAGACTGTTCGGTTGAAACGTCATTCCCTTCCTTTTCTCTGGCACATCCATTTCCCTTTATATCCCTACTACAGTCAAACCCGTTTATAACGAACTGCAGGAAACGCTACGATCAGTCCGATACAGCAAAAACCATTTACTACTAACTTCCACGATGCGTTCGTTGTAAGGCAAGAGCTTCTCTTTCTCTCTCATCTCGCTTCCACCTTGAAACAAAGCACTGGAAAGATTTTTTTTTTTTCTATTTTGCATATGAGTGCAGAGTTTGTTCTTTTAGCTTATCTCCCCTTCTGAATCAGTTCTCTTCATAGGTAACCACTTTCTGGTGAAGTTTTTTGTTCCCTTTGTGCGAGCTTGCAGTGTTTTTTTCAGCTTTGTCATTTTCTTAATCGCTTCTCTTTGTCAATTTTGTTTGTGGCTTGAGCTTTTGGAATTTTCTTTCTTTCCTAGATTTCTTTTTTGTGGGAGAAGGAAGAGGGAAGACGATTGTTTTGCACGTTTTTGGTAGCCTTCCCGGTGGGAAAAAGTGTGATATAGCCAATATGTTGTTCGTTATAAAAAGTACTTTTTACATGCATTTTAATTTAAATTTTCCGTGAATTCGATATCGACAATAATTCGCTGTACGTGGGTTTGTTCTAAACGGGTTTCAATGTAATATACTAACAGTGCTCGGCAGAACCCCACATCTTCACACTGCTGTAATGTGGGTCTCTGCAGTGATGGTCTGGTAAAACTCGTCAAGGTAAAAATATGTACAAGGTGCCCCCAAAAAGAAAAAAAAGAAAGTGTTTCTTTACAAAAAAAATAAGATTATGCATTGTTGAACTCAAGCGGTGCAGTGTCAGAACTTACCATTATCTTGCTAATAACGTGGGCGATTTTCAGAAATTTTTGATGGGAAAACAATAATCGACGAATCCCACGAATACATGGGGATGAATGGCGTCAACTACAGGGAATAGGTCCCATTTTCCTACTAAAATATAAAAAAAAAACAAAAAAAAAAAACGCTTGTAACTTTTTGGTAAGATGATGGTTAGTTCTGAAACTTAGGCATCTAGTCCAGACCGCTGGCGCTACATTTGGGCGGAGACCGGGCATGTAGCCAGGGGAGCCCAAGGGGCCCGGCCCCCCCCTCCTCCCACCCTGAAATCTTCCATTTTGCTGGGGCCTCCTCTCCCCCCTCCCTCTCATACTGCATTTTGTCATGGGTGGCGCCCTGAAACAAAATCCTGGCTACGTGCCTGGCGGAGACTGAGCTTTTAACGATGCGTAGTTCATTTTCGTACTGAAAAATACGTGCTTCTCTGTACTCCGAAACACCCTGTACTACAACCGCTTGCTCCAAGAGCCATTTTTGGAGTCTGAACCTGATCATCGAGATACTCGTTTGTCAATTTTGATGGGCGGGCACTACCGACTCTAACTACCTGCACTTTTGTTCCTTCACGAAGGTCGCGGTCAGCTTGCTTCTATGGTGGAGCGGGACTCCTGGGCGTGACATACTTCACAGAGTGGAAGGATGTCCTGCAGTACCTGCCCATCTACAACACCAAGTACAAGCAGGACTAGAAAGCCCCTAGG